>NC_142010.1:212214003-212525253 GCF_049901735.1 Notechis scutatus
AATGTATGGGCATAATGTGCAATGGCTAAGAGGAGGATGAAAGAGAAATTGGTGAGATTTGGAGTTGGGGGGGGGGGTGTTGGCTGCAGCTCAGTATATGCTTGCCACTTGTAGATTCTCCACCTGAATTCAAGTATAGGGAAAGACACTGAGAAGATTGAGAAGCAATGCAGCTCATGGCTCATGTGAAGATAGGTGAGGTGCATACGTTTTTTTTTCTACTAGCCCTTTAAGGTCCCTCCAACATTTTTCAGTCAAACCCTGGAACAAACAAAATATTCCAGTTTATTAAAATTTGATTATTTTCAGAAGTTTGTGAACCACTTGGTCATAAATATTTATTTTTAATTCAAAACAAAACACATTTTCTTTATGTTGTGCATACCCCTAAAAAATACAAGATGGTCACAAGACAAATATTACACTTAGTGCCATGGCTGTTTATAATGATTTGGATCTAAGGGAGCTCAGTTTTGAATTAGCTTATGGCTCTCAAAACTATTTTAATAACTATAATTTAGTACCTTAAGTCCAGGCCTATGTAAACAGTGCTTAATACACTAAAATTGTGGAGCAGGCTATGATTTAGACCAGTGATTCCCAATCTTTACAGCTTAGTGGCCCGGCCTGGCTGGGTCGGGGAAGCAGACTGTGGGAGTGGCATATCTGAATGGTGATCTGCCTCTCGTGCGAGTGGAGCTGCGGATGCATGCCAGCCCACCTCTCACACAGCCTGGTTCCGAATAGGCCATGGCCAGGAGTTGGGGATCCCTGATCTAGATCAACGTTTCCCAACCTCAGCAACTTTAAGAAATATGTCCTTGAACTCTCAGAATTTCCCTGGCAGCATGCTGCCTAGAGTATTCTGGAAGTTGAAATCCAGTCATCTTAAACTTGCCAGAGTTGGGAAACACTGCTCTAAAGTAAGTTTAGAGAAAAACTGGGACATTTCATTTCAAATTAGGAACCTAAGCAGAAGACTAAAGGTACACTGAGGAAAACCTGAATAACTGAAAAGCATTTTGAACATAAGCAAGCACAAATGTACCACCTCTTCCCAGTTCATTCTCTACTACCTCATGAGCTCAAGATGGTTAATGTAGATTTGGATAGACATGGTACTATTTGCTGTATTTCATGCGCTTATCAATCAACTTAGTGATGTTTCTTCACTTGTGGCTTTACTAATGAGGATGGAGTGATTGGCCTTTCTTCCCCTACTGATCTTTCAAATCGATAGTGAATAGTTCCTTCTTTACCCTCTAGATTACCAACAGCCAAAAATCAGCAATCCTAGCAAACATTAATATCACATTACAGCTAGAACTGTCAGAAAAGTTGTCTGGATCTCAGTCTGCAGAGATCTCTGTCAGTTTGTTAAACTATCCTGGTATTCCTATCCTGGTTTCTGCAAACCCCCTTAATTATTCAGAAGATAACAATTTTTTAGATATTTGAAATGATAGGATACCTGCTGGTGAAATAGATCTTCCTCTTCTACAGCTTCAACTGGTTCTTCTTCTACTTCTTCCCCCTCTTCAGCTTCAAGTAAAGTTGTTTTGAAGACAGTGCTTCTCTGAGCAACTTCCTATAATAAGACATTGCTGGATTATTATCAAACACTCAAACTATTTCAGGACTTTTTATTATTATGTAATGTAAGCATGTGCTGCTGCTTGAATATATAAATCCCACTTGGAGAAGTATACTATATATTAAAAGGGAAATTGCAGCCTTACTTCTTTGTTCGGTCACATCCTTTTTTAACAAAATAAATTATATCAAGGTAATGGAATCATATGTATCTATGTTACCTCTCCCTGAGAGTTTTTCAGAATAACTTTCACATCTTTGCCAGTGCCCCAGGAATTCTGGTTCTTCCAGATGAGGTCAGAGGGAGGACTGGCTGTTACTCCAGCATTAGCAGCCCATATCTGAGAAAAATAAAACAGATTGTACAAAATTAATATATTACCATCTCTATTTACATATAAGGTATAAAAGACAAAATATACCAAAACTGCATGTTTTTGGATACAAATTGCTAGGAATCTAGGCAAAATAACAGTTTAAAGACATTGACCTATAATCAATAGTAGGCTTCATTTTCTTAGGGAAAAGAGTGCACTCATAATATTGATTAGGGTTAATTTACATATATTTTAATTATTCCACTCCACCTGGACTCTCTCATTGTTGTCCAGATTTATATTTTATAACCAAGCTACATTTTGAGTTCCACAAAGTTGATCTCACTTACTGTGACAGTCTGGCCTGCCTTCAGCACGTATCTTGAGGTATATTTATAGTTAACAGAAGCATCTCCTATTTTTCTGATCATCTCCCAGCCTCCCATTGGTTGATCCTAAATTAAATCAGAGAAAAATATCAATTAGGCAATTACAATTCATGAACACAGATAAGCCAACCCTTGACATTTCAACCAAAACACCACAAAAATGAATTATCTGCAGATAAATCTAACTTTTGGTCTACATCTCTGGTCTAGATAGATCAAACCCAATTTTGGAGTAAAGTTTGGAACCTAAAATTCTTGACTTAGCCATGAGTACATACAGTGTATATTTCTACCCATTATGCCATTCAGACTAATAACATTATATACAATATATTTTGCATATACCCTATCCCTTTTATCAATCAACATACTATAAGTACAATAGTTTTTCTGGATTGGCATTTTACTCATAGAAAGTTGAATCATGCAACGCTGTGCAATGTAGCTAAATGCTAAGAGAACGCTTTAGACTTTTGGTCTTCCAGGCACCCCTTAACTTCATCTTCCAACAGTTCCCTTAGCATGGGCAATGAAATAATGCTACATTTGTAGTTTCTGAAAGGCATTAAGTTCCTGTCTCTACCTTATGTCAGCCTTATCCATCCTCAAGTTATATAAACTTCAACTCCCAATAGTCCCTAGCCAGCATGGTAATTGCTAAGAATTAGAAAATTTGGCACACATGGGTTGGAGAAGAATGAATTGTTTAATAAAATATGTCACCACTGGGGTTATAGAACTAAAACTTTTCAGTAAACAGATTTAAAACAACGTTTCACTGGCTGAGTTTATATATCCTATATAATAAAAAACAAATCAATTATACTATGTCTTAGCACATAATTAACTTACCTGATCAGAAGTGTTCTTCAAGCGGATAAATTTCCCATCTACATCTATCTCCTCAATACAGATATTTCCAGTGGCAGAAGCTGAGTGAGAGATACTAACACTACTACTGGCCTCCGATTCTTCTACATCAACCCTCTTCCTCTTTCCCCTCGTTGTACGAACACTACGGCTTGATGATGCCCGAGAGACAGTTACACGAGAAGATGGGCTGGGAGTAAGTTTCAACCTGAGGAGAGAAATTCATGAATATAGATTCCACACACACACACACACACACACACACACTATGTCTCCATCCATCTTATGTTATGAGCTGGTATAAGTTCAGTGTAAGGTTTGTGAACCCAACTCATGAATAAAATAAGTCAATTAATCTATATTTAAATTAACATACGGGCTTACATTTTCAAGTACAGTTCAGTTATTGTCTCTGCCCCTCCCCGCATAACCAATATTATGAACTGAGGCTAGTTTTTAAGAGGTTTTAAAACAAAGGCTAGCCAAAGAATAATGTATTAAATTGTCCTTTATTCAGCAGCATACATTTTAGATGAGGAGTGGTAGAGAGAGAAAATGCCATACATGGATTTTCTGTTAGAGATGTAAAACATGACCAAAGCAAACTGAAATTGAACTAGGAAAGAAAAAGGAGTAATGAATCTTCTTCTAAACCTCAAGACTGCTAGCTCATGACAAGTAGACTGGAAAGTATGGAAAGGGCAATATTTACAGCTATGCAAGTTCTTCTGTGCCCAAACATGTCTGTGAATTGTATAGTACTTTCACACCACCAATACACGAGCATTAAAAGCAACAGTGGTTTGGCAGTTGCATGGAAAAAATCCAAGAATATTGGCAGGTGTGGTGACTAAGAGGACGTAGGTAAAATTGGCAGGCTGGGGACCTGCAGGCCATTTAGGAGGAAGGGAGACGCTGCTGAAGCCTTGTTAAATTTTTCAAATTAGTTTCCTCTGGAATTCATTTAGATGAAAACTGAGATTATCTAAAATGTTTTTAATTTTCAGTTCTGCCAAACCACAACCCGACTAGAATGGCTCTGGAAAATTTCCAGAACACACTTTCCATTGTGTACGCACCCCGAGTTGCACTTTAATCCTCTTTGAACTGATTACAATCACAAGCACGCATTCATGTGGAAATGATTTGATATCCAGCAGAGTGATGGAAACAAATACAGGTAATCCTTGACTTGCAACAGTTCATTTAGTGACCATTCAGTTACAACAGCTTTGAAAAATGTGAATTATGACCATTTTTCACACCTATGACCACTGCAGCATCCCCATGGTGGACATGATTTATACTTGGATGCTTG
This sequence comes from Notechis scutatus, assembly GCF_049901735.1. Classification (NCBI taxonomy): domain Eukaryota; kingdom Metazoa; phylum Chordata; class Lepidosauria; order Squamata; family Elapidae; genus Notechis; species Notechis scutatus. Next base: position 212,218,491 of record NC_142010.1, read on the forward strand.
ACAACTGACTCATATTTATGCCCTGTGCTGTGTCCGGGATCATGTGATCTCCTTCTGCAACCTTCTGGCAAGCAAATTCAATGGGGAAACCTGTTTCACTTAACCAAGTTATTAATTTAACAACTGCACTGAGTCACTTATCAAATGTGGCAAGAAAAGTTGTAAAATGGGGCAAAACTCATTTACCAAATTACTCACTTAGCAACATACATTTTGGGCTCCATTTTGGTTGTTAAGTCAAGGACTACCTGTAGCTTCCCATTAGCAAAACTATTCCCTACCAAGAGCAATTTTTCCCAGTGATTAGAATATTTACAAATATCCAGATCAATATTATTTCAGTATTGTTGTTTATACTATACACTTCCTTACAGCAAAAGAGTTTTAGTTGGATTTTAGCTGTTTTACACATCATACATTGGTAAGCCAACAAATGTTAAGAGTGATCATATAGAAATCCTAGGAGAAAATTTGGCAGAGGATCTTTCCATTTTGGCCTCCATTTGTTAAAACCATACAACATATCTCGTCATCAAGATGTCTCCTGACCTTTAGAGGTGGATAGTGTTTTGTGAATAGAAAGATTAAATGATCTTTGCATTACCTTTCTTCTTCACCCTCCAACAGCTTCCTATAGGCATTGATTTCCATATCCAAAGCCAATTTTACATCTAGCAGTTGTTCATAATCATTCAACTGCTGTTGCATCTGATCTCTTATCTCTGCCATCTCTCTCTCTTTGTCAGAGAGTGACCTGCGGAAGGTATCCCTTTCTTTAGCCAGGATGTCCTCCAGTTCTTGCATTCTCTCCAGCCATCCTCTAGACTAAAAATTACAAACAAAACAAAAAACTCAGCAATCTTAACTTCTCAGAATATATATATATGGAAAGCTATTAAAAACCGAAACCGAAATACATGAAATAATTTTATGTTTTGTACATAAAATAATTAGCATGAAGGAATTAATTTGTTCCCCCATGCCTTCAAAAATATATTTCCACTGATTATTAAGCAATCTAACACAAAAGGAAATAAGCATATATATTTCCTGTTTGAGGCAAGAATAAGCCATGCATATCACCGAATGATTACAAAACAATTTCATTTGCAGAACAATTTTTTAAATATTCAGAATTCAGCTATTAACCCATGCATTAGCATATTGGGAAAATACTAAATACAACACAGTACAATATAAGGATTAAGTGTTCTTTACTCTAAAGCAAATTAAGTATCTCTTCCTATAAAGGCCATATAATATATTGTATGCTGCATTACATTTTAAAATGTGTACACATTTTACCAAGGTGATTTATACCAAAGGATGTAATTTGAAATATTCAACTTTTTGCTAGCATAATTTCATATTATTTTCCTCAAATAAAATATATATTAAAATTAAATTAACTACAAAAGAATCAGCACAATTTATTCAGTGGAAAACACCCCAATTCAAGTGTGTCTAACATTCACCCCAAAATGTTTAAGGAGAATTGACTGCTTACAGAGTTCTATTCTGTCACTCTCTTCTCTTAAAAGCAGAAGGAAGACTGAGAAACTCTCATTAGTATTTGCAATAAAAGCAAAATAATCTCGTCCTGAAAAGTAACACAGTTGAGATATACCATCTTCTGTTTTTAATTGTCAGAGAGAAATACAAATCCAATCTAGTTAGGACCTGCTAGTATTTACGTAGAATCTTAAATTCCTTACCTCTTTCTGTAAAGCAGACAGTTGGGAAGAGAGACTGTCAATGCGCATGCGACTTTCTGTAAGTTCTTCTCTTACGGTGTTAGCTGCTGAGCTACACATTTCAGAGGAGAGTCTTGCGTTTTCAAGCTATAGAAAAGTATAGATAGAGAAAGCATTCCTGTTACTTTGCCAACAAATGCAGGAACAAGTACTTACTCTTAAAAAATCTGTAACAGAATTAAGTTACTTAATACAGGAAACCTCTCAGCTGGCAAGATGACAACGAAGAATTTACGTAATATTTTGCTAGTGAATGATCTTCCAACCATCAAAAGTATTCAGATTGCTATTTTTCCCTAAAGAGCAATATTTTCACGATACTTATTAATTCAATATTTAATAAGCAGATATACCAGGATTTAAAGTAACAGGGTGTTAACAGTTTACTGGAAAAGTGCAGCAAACTGGTGCTTAATAGATTTAAAAAATATTCCAGTTCAGTGAAATTTCAGTTATTCAATCATTTCAGCTTCTTTGTTTAAAAAAAACAAAAACACAGCACAATCATATGAAACGGCTACACTTTAGGGCTAAACATACATTTGCAAAACATAGTAAGCATACAATTCCTTTCAACAAGAATAACACTGAATGAAATACATTATCATGTGAAGAATCCTTTTACCTTATCACATAGATTTTGGTAAACAAATAAAAGGAGAGAGGTGACTTCCAACTTCTACAGGAAGAATGGTGAACTGACAAGACAGCTGAGCCAATGACCCATCTCTGTGGAAAGAAGAGGGGAATGAATCCACTCCTCAAATTCCTCTCTGGATTAAGGAGAGAATCTTCTGGTGGTTTTAGAGCTTGAGGATCTGGGAGATGCAGTTCAGAGCCTTCGAAAGGGACACTGAGTTCACCCACTTCCTTTCTTAATTACTTTCATTGTATATGGATTGCTTTCTAGATTCTAACTATCTTCAACAAGATGCATTTTTTTACTTAGGTGAATTTCTTTTAATATTTAGCTAAAGAAGTTTCATGTAAGTTTAAGAACTTAAAGAAATTTTCATTTAGAAATAAGCAGCAAAGGGCTGATTAGGATACTGATTCTGTAAAGTTTTTAAATGTACTAACAGACCGGATTGTCTGGCAATAAGACTAGGAAATGTAAGAATGATTTCTATGGTTTGTTTAAAATCCTATTAAAATTTATGAAGCTTTTGAATGTAAGTTAACAATCTTAAAATTAAATTAACAATCCTTGGTTGTATAAATAGACGCATAGAATCAAAACCACATGAAGTATTAGTACCGCTTTATAAAGCCTTAGTAAGGCCACACCTGGAATGCTGCACCCAGTTTTGATGTTGAGACTTTGGAAAAAGTGCAAAGAAAGAGCAACTAAGATAATTAAAGGCCTGGAGTCTAAAACCTATGAAGAATGGTTGCAAGATTTGGGTTTGGCTAGTCTAGAGAAAAGAAGAACTGGGGTGACATGATAGTAGTATTCCAGTATTTGAGAGGTTGCCACAAAGAGGGAGTCAACTTATTTTTCAAAGCACCAGGGGGCAGGACAAGAAACAATGGATGGAAACTAATCAAGGAGAGAAGCAACCTTGAATTAAGGATGAACTTCCTAACCATGAGAGCAATTAACCAGTGGAACAGATTACCATCAGAAGTTATGGGTGCTTCATCACTGGAGATTTTTAAGCAACTGGACAGTCACTTTTCTGAAATGGTATAGGGTCTCCTGATTGAGCAGGGGTTGGACTAGAAGACCTCAAAGGTCCCTTCCAGCTCTATTCTGATTGAAAAAATGTAAGAAATCTGTCCCTGGGCAGATGTTGTGGATTAGAGAAAAACATCGCCAAAATAGATCTGAAGACTGGTTACTAAAAGCAATCAGAAAGAATTAAAGTTTATTATTAAAGAAGAGCCATTAATACAAAAAGAGGAAACTATTTTAACTCAGAAGAATTCAAGGATGTTTGACAACAATGTACTCAGAACTTTCTTTTTAGATTGTTATTATAAAAATGAGCTCAAAAAGGATACAATTGTGAATCAGACTGTTTTGGATATGGATTTAAAATTAACTGGATACAATATTGACTAAGATGGTTCAGAATTTACAAATGAAACGAGTTGATGTTATAATAGTTAAAAGGGACACATTAATAATAAATCAGAAATGCAACTTGGATGTGTAGATTTGACTCTTAAGTGAGATTTTGACAACTTTGTTTTTGGAATTACCAAAGAGAATGAAAAGAAATCAGTTTCTGGGACACTACTTAAAAATAGTAAACATCACAACTTTCAAAATTAAAAACATTTATAACATTGACTTTATTCAACCAAACTTTTAAAAAATTGTTTCTAGCAACTTTTAATGGCCATTTCTTGATCAGCACTAAATGATAAGACCTATAGGATTACAGATGAGATATGAGAAGATTTTTGTTGCATTTTGAGCAAAAATGGTAAGCTATGATACTGAAATTGAAGGAAAATAAAATAATAAAAACTGATGAGGACACTAATAGATTAAGACCTAAAAATGAAGAAGCTATGGTGCTCTGGGACTTTAGAATTCAAATAGATAAGTACCTGAGACATAACACACAGACTTAACAATTGCTGGTAAGAAAGACCAAAAAAAAAAAAAAAAGTCTGGTTAGTGCACCTTGCAGTTCCCGAAGAAAGCAAAACAGAAAGAAGTGGAGAAAATCACAAAATACAAAACCTGCAAAGAGAATTAAATGTCTATGCTAAAAGAAAGCAAAGATAGTGTCAATAGTAATGTTATTTAGCACTGCAGCAGGAGCTAAGAGTACAAAACTTGTAACAATGTTTAACAAGTCAGAATTATAGTTAACCATTTCTACAGTTAATATATATCATCTGCATTGGAAAGTGTTCAGCTAGTCTAAAAATCTGAAAATATTCAAGTGTGAGTACTTTGGCATGGTATGTTTCTTCAAGCTCCTCTTTGTAAAGTTTCACTTGCGCATCATGTTGCTCTCTCATTTCTTTCAGTGCTTGAGTCAGTTTGTATTCATATTCTATCTGATGCCCAGAGTCCACCTCAACAAGGCGAGTCTCATGTTTTCTTCTTGTTTCATTTATTTCCTAAGAATAAATAAATAAAGTTATATTAAAAGCATTCATTTTTTTAAAGTAGGAATCTTATCAGGCTGTTATATTATGCTAGGGGCTGTAGTTACAGAGTTACAAGGTTAGGATCTTCAACTTTTCCCATGCTAGCAATCCTCCTCAAAACTACTTCTACTGGTAACAGAGGCAAGCAATATGCTTTGCCATGTTAATGACAAAGATGTGCTCAAAGAGGATCTGTGAGTCAAAAACATTAGATGAAACAATGGTTCACCTAACCTAGCTGAAAAAATATTTTGGTTTTAGAATCTCATTACCTTTTCAAACATTTTTTTCCGAAATTCCAAGTCTTCAATCAAACTTTGGCAGCGGTTTTCGAGATCCACTTTCAATAATGTTTCATCCACCAATTGTTTCTTGGCAGCCACTAAAGCAGCTTCAAGCTTGAAAAGAATATTAAAATTGAATTATAGCACAACTTCACCAAATACCACTACAGAAGAGAATAAAGTATCATCTGATCCAGTATTTATATGACCAATTACAGTATTCGAAACCTGCTTAGTAATATAAATATCTGAGATTTCTTTAATTTCTAAATACTAAATATACAGGTAGTCCTCAACTTACAACTGGTCAATTAATGACCATATTAAGTAATGATGGACGTCCCTACGGGTATCTATGATGCTGTTCTGAATTCTGACAGCTGCATATTTTGGAGTCTCAGCAACTAGTCCGCATTTATGGCCGTTTGCAGACTCCAATAATCATGCAATTGCATTTTATGACATTCCAGTTGTAAACCTGCATTACTTTCAACCATTTGTCCATAGAAAATAATTGATTCACTTAACTGCAGTGGGTCTTTAATGATTGCAGCATCAAAAATCACTTACTTTTAAGCAAGATTTATTCACGTTGGCTATCAGTTCAAAATCATTATTTTATGTAAGTAACTCAAGCAACTGTGGGCTAGATCTAAGCATAATGGAAGAATTGCTTCCTCTGGCAGCTACTGCAATTACAGGTAGTCCTCGAGAAACAACAATTGAGCCCAAAATGTATGTTGCTAAGTAAAACATTCGTTAAGTGTGTTTGCCCCATTTTACAACTTTTCTTTCCATAATTGTTAAGTCAATCATTGCATTAAGTTAGTAACAGGATTAAGGGAATCTGGCTTTCCCATTGACTTTGCTTGTCAGAAGCCTGCAAAAGCTGATCACATGACCCATGGACACTGCAATCGTCATAAATATGAACCAGTTGTCAAGCATCGGAATTTTAATCATGTGACCATGGGGATACTGCAATGGTTGTAAGTGTGAAAAATGGTCATAAACCACTTCTTTCAATGCTGTTGTAACTTTGCACAGTCACTAAATGAACTGTTGTAAGTTGAGGACTATCTGTACACATGACACCTTCAGAGAGGACAATTCTGTGAATGAGTCAGGGCTCATGTTTGGCAAGGATTTCTTTTCTCTGGTATGAACAGGGACATCTCTAGATACTTCCATTTTAAATCACACTCAGTAAACTATGGCTATTCTAGTTTTAACAATAGTTAATTTAAAGAACCCTACTTTATTGGAATTGAGATGCAACATTGTAGCTATGATTAAACCACCAAATCTTTTTTATATAATCCTAAGGAAAAGGCAGCATACAGGCCCAAGCCTTATACGCATAACAGATTATTACTGAAAATGTAAAACAATTAGGAACGTGCTGTATATAGTTGCTGCTACTACTTTTGAAAAACAGTTTAATAGCAATGGCAGATTATTTTTCCAAATTATATACTGTGCAGCCAAGTAGTACATATTTTGGATGATCTCTGGCAAGAGTGGGATGGGAGACGTGCATCTATTCTTACTCTACTTGACCTCCCGGCAGCTTTCGATACCATCAACCATGGTATTCTCCTGGGGCAGCTTTGGGGACTAGGAGGCCTTGTGCTATCCTGGTTCACTTCCTTCCTCTGCGGCCACTCTCAGTCAGTGTTGATAGGAGAAGAGAGATCCAGCCCTCGCCCACTGCTTTATGGGGTTCCACAGGGCTTACTCTTTTCCGCTCCTGTTCAACATTTATATGAAGCCGCTGGGTGGGATCATCCACCACCAAGGACTGAGGTATAACCAATATGCTGATGATACTCAGCTGTATGTCTTGGCCCGTGGTGAGTTAAGTAATGCCATGTCCTCCCTCTTGCAGTACCTAGAGGTTGTTAGGGGGCTGGATGGGGAGCAACAGGATGAAACTAAACCCTTGCAAGACTGAGTGGCTCTGGGTTTGGGGTTCGTTGGCTCAGGCAGAATTGCCAGCATTGGTCTTGGATGGAGTGGCACTACCCCAAACAGACCCTGTGCATAATTTAGGAGGTTTAATCTGGACTCATAACTCCTGCTCGAAGAGCAGGTGGCATTTACACCCTTTCCTGGATAAACAGTCCCTACTCACAGTCACTCATGCCCTAGTCACTTCCCGTCTTGACTACTGCATTGTGCTCTACACGGGGATGCCCTTGAAGAACATCCAGAAACTCCAGTTGGTGCAAAATGCAGCGGCCCGCATGGTTTTGTGCAGACCATAGTGGGCATATGTATCATCTCTCCTGCAGGAGCTGCACTGGTTGTCGATTTGCTTCCGGGTGCAATTCAAGCTGCTGGTTGTCACCTTTAAAGCCCTTCATGGCTTGGGACCAGGTTATCTGAGGGACCATCTCCTACCGGTCACATCTACCCAACCCATCAGAGCAGGGAGGGAGGGAATGTTGCGGGTTCCATCCCCATGAGATACACCTGGTGGGACCCAGAAGAAGGACCTTCTCCATGGTGGCTCCCTCTCTGGAACATCATTCCCCCAGAAATTAGAACGTCCCCCACCACCCTAATACGCTGAAGACCTGGTTCTGCCAGCAGGCCTGGGGAACCCAGAGCAGAATGGAGCCCATTAAATGGCTTGTGTGATCTGCTGTCACTGGGGTGGGAGTTGGGGGGGGGTGTGATTTTGTTATATTGTACTATATTAATTTATTTGATTCTTTTTGTTAGTTTTTATTGTTTTAAATGTGGTTTTATATTCTGTAAGCTACCTTGAATCGCCATGGGTGAATAGGCAGCAATATAAATTCAATAAATAAACAAACAAGGAAGAAAATAAATATTTACACCAATTATGAAATACACAATACAGCTCCAAAATACAAATGTTTGAAAATATAACTGCTGATAACTTACCTGATTAATCTGATCCTTTAAGTCCTCAAGATCCCCTTCCAGACTTTTTTTATCACCAAGTGCTGTAGCAAGTGCTGCTTCTTTTGCATTTAGAGAAGCTTCAAATTCCCGAAGCTTTGCCACAGCACAAGTCAGATCAGATTCTTTTTTTGCATAGCTAAAACAAATCAGAAGTTCAATTCAAAGAGTAAGAATTTGCAATGAATTAACTTAGGTACAGCAAAGTTTGTAATGAAACAGGCTTATTTTAATGAGATGCATTTGGCTTCTTCAAGAAACATTTTAAGGATCCAGCTGTGATGTAGCTGCTTTCCCCCCCACCCAAACTGCTACCAGGATAACACAGTAATGCAGCAATATCCCTGCTGCTATTAATGCAGATAAATTGGTTGATGTATGAGCACAGCAAGGAAGGTATAAAAGAAAAAAGGCCAAATAAACAATGCAGATATGTGCTGGAAAAGTTGCTCTTTTTGCTTTTAAAGCTTTACAATGGGAAAAAATCTAATTCATATGGGTGGGTTGCATTTATGTTGTGCTTTATTTGGTAGGCAACTGTGTGTTGGTGGAACTGAGGTTGTACAAATCAAAAGACAACTAAACTTGTTTATGTGTTTTAATCTAATAATAGCAACAGATTTATTTGCAGGTATGTAGATTTCATTGATACAGCAAAGTTTATCAAAACTTTTCTGAAGATGTTTAACACATGCTTATTCTTGTTAGAATTTTAGCAAGGAAAGAATGGAGAAGTCTTATGTTATAGTGTGTTTAAGTAGAATTATATTATAGTATCAAATATCCCTAATTTATATTAGGTTGGTGATTAAAATCTGCTGCCTAGTATCATTAGCTTACAAACCTATTAATTACAGTTTCTTAACTTCTTGTGCAGTGAAAGCACTTTTGGTTCAAATGCTTTTAATTAACAGAGATGTTACACTTAAATATAACCTGCATTTTAGAGTAGGGGTGTCAAACTCAAGGCCAGCACTGTGCTTAGATCTGGCCCATGGGGCTGCCCTGGAAACAGTGAAGGACTGGCGCATGGTGCCTCTGGCAGCTCAATATCACTCATGTCAGGAGCAGCCCTCCCAGGCTCCGTTTTCTGCTGTGACAACCTCCTGAAGCACTGTCAGAGAAAATGGAGCGGCCCTCTGAAGCTGTTTTTGCTGGCAGAGCACTACAGGAGGCCATCACAGCCAAAAATGGAGCCTGGGAGGGGGGTGCCCCCGATACGAGTGACGTCAAAATGGCCACAGCCACCTGGCCCAAAAGCTGAAACACAATTCTAATGCAGCCTTCAATGAAATTGAGTTTGACACATCTGTTTTAAAGGGAAAAACTAAACTAAAATCTTGGGCAAGTATAAAACTCCACATTCCAAATATTTCATCTATATACCACCCTAGAGCTGGGATAGAAAGATTTGCAAAAGAAGGGGAACATTGGAGATGAAAAGAACCAGGTAAACACTGATTTCATTTTATATCCTATTCCTGAAAGAATAAAGGGGAAATTGGATATTTGAAAACATAAGAAAAAAATCTATAGAACTTTTATCAAGTACCATAACATGAAAATTATCCAGTGCAGCAGCTACTGCATAGAGCTACTGGCTTTACAGCTACTAAAAATTGGTGCCAATTATTTATTTATTAATTGAATTTCTACATGGACTATCTCACCTAAAGGAGTGCTGTGGTGGTCATAAAACAGATCATTCACATTACTGATATGATTTTATGACCTTTTTCATAATGTATGTGAAATTCCAATGGTTTAGATCCTTAAACAACTAAAATAAACCTTACTTGTCAATCCAGGGATAATAAACGGAAACTTCAAACTCTGAAGAACAAAGCAGAAATTTCCCCCTCAAGTGGATTTTAAAAAAAACAAATGTGGTTACTTCCATTTGGTTTTCCTTCCTCTATTTCTATCAAAACCTTTCCTACAGCTGGCTGATAGGCAGATAAAATCAATCCACAAAAATCTGTGTTGGTTATCAGAACAGTATACAGCAAATTGGAGATCAGTGGCTACAGAATATATATAATACATATAAAATGACTGTGATTTATTCTTTGTTCTGTGGCTGTGGGTAAAGGAAAATACTCAGTTAAGGGAACAGCTACCTAACTCTTCAGAAATAAATGTTCATTTCTTTCTCCTTTTGTACCTTTTAACTTCTTTGCTTTATATTGACATGCATAATAAACAAAAAAATGAGCAAACAAAAATTCCATATAGCTATAGTTTCTTTCTGTGGCTTGTCATATCCACAGCATAGTATTTGAATGGAATGACTAACCAGATTTTTAACACATGCATTTCCCTTAGTGTTAAACTAACTTATTCTAATAACTGTTATTCCAAGAATGGGAGAAGATGCTGAAGGCTGTTGCAATGCTCCTTGGTTATGTGAATTCTGGACACTTGGCAACTCATCCATACTTAGAATTTGATTGCCAAATGCCCGCAATCATGTGATTACCATTCATCATCTTCCTTGCTGGCTTCCCCAGAAAGTCAAAAGGAAAGCAGGCAAAAGAAGTCACAAGCTGCTGCTGCCTGTTCAGAAGACTCCCCCTGATTCAGAGGGGGGGGGGGTTTGCTGACAAGGGTGCATCCTGAATTCCAAGCAGGATTTTGGCATAGGGTGTTTACAGCATGGGACATTTGCAGTCTACAACTGAAGAAATGTATTTAGCCTATCTCTCCTAATGAGAACTTCCACAATGTGGGACGTGAAACATCTGTTTCAATTTTGCTTGTTAGGAACAGTTGCCCTATGCACCAAACAAATCATAGTTTATACTTGTTGAATCAATTAAGTCATTGTCTAAAGGCAGCCAATGATAAACATATATTTTAATATTACTTTATAAATATCTTTTTCTAACAATGGAACAACCTATTTTAAGGGAAATGACAGCCCTAAAAAGCTAGCAATCATTATGAAAGTTAAAATTGGACAAATTCAATATTTATATTTGAAGTGGATTTGAAGCTAATGTTTTTGGTATTTTTTCCTACTCATGTATTAATTCCAAGAGATGGGCTGGACAACTATTTTTATTAAAATATTACAAATACCTCAGTTTATTGAAGAGCAGCTTACTTTCCCATTATAAGCAGAACTGCTATTCTTGCCATTTCCTATACGATCCTGGATAATCTCAATGGTATTTGCAAAAAACTTGGATTTGATACTTCTTGATAATACTACACAATGTCTCTTTCCCCCCCAAACTCTAATTTTTTTTGTTACCAAATTTGCTTTTCCTATTATAATTGTATATAACATAATGGATTATATTGGTGGCTACACAAAGGATATAAGGAATAACATACTGGAACATACAACATACTGTTACATCATTACATTACATTGTATTATTCTGAATGTAATACTGAAACTAAGGCATTACATTTTCTATTTATCACTACTGGGAACAGACATATTTTTTTCATTCTCATAGAATGGAAGTTCACAAGTACTATAGCTATTAAGGTTATTACTAAGCCCAACTTCCAGAAGTTGTTATTGACTCAGTGCTTACCTATGGCTATCCCCAAGAAAATAACTGAATTTCCTATTATTATTCACAAGTGTGCTGTATATAACTCCATTGTCTTTTAGATGGGAAGGGAATATTTTTTAAAAAAGATATTCCTTAATCTTATATCTGAGATCTTTGCTTCAAATTCTGTTTGTTATGTTGTATTTTCTTTTTATATGTTTTCAAATATGATTATCTTCTGGTGTTCTTGTAAGAGAAGTCAACTTTAGCAAGTAAAAAAATAATAAAACAACAATGCAGTATTGCCCACAATGCTAATATGATCATCTATTCTCTCTCTAGACTTTCTTGGTTTACTGTATTTCAGTATAAATAGAAACAATAATAATTGAATATTAGAGGTTGAACATTAAATAATAAATATTACAGTTCTGTAATCATGTATTTGAAAAATTCTTTCAAAATTCTGCCACATAGAATTAAAGAAAAAAAGATTTGACCATCCTATTTGTCATATTCATAAAAGATGTCCACAAGCATACATTCTGAAGTAGCAAACCCTAATAAAGCAAGATAAAGCCCTTTCTTAGATTTAAGATTATATTTTCACATGAAATTGTTATTATTATTATAAGTTGTATCAGGAACTAGTATGAGGAAATTTAATAATTATAGAAATCTATGAAAGTATGAACATTTACTTTACGCTATCTAGTTAAACTAAACAAACTTTTGCTCATTTTCTAAATAATATACATATAATACCCCTCTTTGTCAACTGTCTAATTTTCTAAATATTAGTTAATAATTCTAATCAATACTGTTCAAATATTATTGTATTCAATACAAATGTATTACGCTTTGCAACTATATATACATATAATACATATAATATACTGTAATTCAAATATATAAGCATTGTATTATTTATTTCTCCAGCTTTTTTACACAGTTTTACAGATGCAATTCACAGGTTATCAAATGGAAACCCATCAAATCCCAAAAGTACATACCCAACTCTATTACATTTGTTATACTGCCTGCCTCTTCTTTGTAGTACAAATCAACTGATCTGCAGCAGGCAGCTTGGATACTTTTCTTATTAAGCACAGATTTTAATATCTGAGGCATACCTCACTTTATAAAATATTTCATATGAAGCTATTATTAATGCTTGACAGAAACTTTCCCAAGGCGAGTACCAATCCACCTACACTCATACAAAATCGAACTTGCTGAAAAGGCAAAAATGATTCAACAGGTGTTTGAGTATCATGACAGCAAAGCTTTGAACTCTTAATTTATAGCATATTAAAGAGTGATTGAAAGATGAATCACTGTGAAAAAGCTTGGATTTACACATATTTTTACTAGCATAGCTGTAAACTAGGGATCCAAGGTGCAATCCAAAATCATGTTTATCTGCCCATTTGGTGAATGTAACAGGTTTTATCATTGCAGTCTAAAGATGGAAAGAAAGTAAAGTCTTCTATTACTGTAACCCTGTTAGATTTGACCAGATTATCTAGCTATAGCTAATCTACAGGTAGTATAACTGGTCATTTAACAACCATTTAAAGTTACAATGGACATCCCCAACCTATTTGTGACTGGTTTTTGGAGCTGTACAAACGACCTTGAAATCACATGATTGTATTTTGATGTTTGCTAACCAGCTCACCTTTGCAGTTGTTAAGTGTCCTGTGGTCATGAGATCACTATTTGTGATCTTTTTTTTTCCAATTTCCACTGAAAACCTACCTATTGGAGTAAATTGATTCATCTAAACGACTGACAGTTGTTTAATGACTGTTGTAAAACAACAATAACTTCAAATCCAATCACATGATACCTCAACTTATGACCATGACTTACAACCAGGCTAAATTATAGTCGTAACTCAAGTATTATCTGCAGACTGTTCAAAATAGCCTTATTTCTCATGCATAGCCATTTTTGAATAAGAAAGGTTAATATTAATTAAATTAATGTTAAAATTTAAATTAAAGGCCCTATCTAACTATATGAAAAGGCACATCTATTTTCCCAGGCTACTGTCTTAAGAGCACAGTGGTTTCGTGGGAAGACATATGTTTACTCAAATATAAATGATAAATTCTCAATCAGTACAATGTTTAAAAGACTGAAACTACTGTACAAAAGAAAGAGACAGTAATAATTTTGTATTGCATACATTATGAAATACACAAAGCTACCTGCTCCCTTTTCTAATTTTCACGGTATAAACATTTTACTATGAGAAATAACCAACTTAATAGAAAGTGGAAAGTGAACAACCTGAAAAAAACCTATACACATAATAATCAGTTAACACCAGTGCAAAATGGTTCCTTCAAAGCCCCCAACTGAAACACTTGAGTTGTTTTGCAAAATATAAAAATGTCTATTACTAAACAGCACCTCATCAAGACCCTTGAAGCAGCTGCTTTGATGTACAGGCAGAAAAGATGTTTCCACCTATGCCTCTGGTGAAGTGGAAGAGCTAGTTTTAAAGCTTTAATAGGAGGTACCTTAGGTTTTTTTGAGTAAAGCTGTTTATCTCAAATTGAATCTGTCCAACTCGCCACAATGCAAAGCCATTTTGCAAAACCTATTAAATATGCTTGGATCTCTCAAAACTGATTGGTATAGTATTATACATAAACCAATCCTAAAATCACTGAAAAATCTATATTATGGTATATATTGCTAAAGTTGAAGTAATTTCCACCTATTCAGATTAGGATGGTAATGAAAACATACCGTTTAATTCCAAGTTTTGCAAATATATGGTTTATACCATTATTGGTTTTTTATATTTTTGTAACCAACCATTAGTATCAGATACATACATATTTGCAATGAATGCAATTTTCACTCAGATGCCAATACATACTTGGACTTAAAAACTAGGGTTTATTGTTTGTTGATGGGAAATTATATATATTTAAATCAACAAATATAGAAGACATTTATGAGAAGTTGCCCTAGAAGCACATGTCAAAACTATAAATGAAATAATCTAAATTTCAAAGGAATAACAAAAAAGAAATATAGCTAACATTTAAGAACAAAAATTGCAATATCGTAACAATTAATAATGTAGCTGCTTTCCTTAAAATGAATTTGTTTGCTATTTCCATTTTCAATGATACAAAGATTCTTATTTGCAAATAGGTGCATACTTCCATTTTTTTCTTTAGCAAAGTTCAAATGACTAGCACCACACAAGTATCTTCAGAGAGACATTCCTGAACTATTGAAAATGGAAATATGAATCCTTTTTGTAAATGTGCATGATTTTAATACTTGATACCTATGCACACCTTCAAGTTTTCACAGAAAACAGATTTTTAAATAGCATCCAAAAACACAGTGAGACTTGACAGAAAGCTTTTTAATGAAACTAACAAAATCAACCTCACAATGTGGAACACTTGATACCTATATAACATGGAAGAGTCCAGATTCCTTCATCAGTATCTCCAAATAGGAGTTGGAGAAACTCCTGTCTGTAAGAACTGAAAAGCAGTTCCCAATCAGCATCAACAATATTCGCCTAGGTGGACTAATGAAATGACTTCTACAAAGTCCAATATTACAGAGTCCAATATTATTACAAAATAACCATATTTAGACCTCCAAGTAAATGTTGAACTTTATAATCAATTATTCACATTCAAAATTGAATGATCAATCCAAAGGCGAAAAGTGATCATTCAGAAAATAAACAGTTGTAGCAGAGGGAAGAACAGGAAACTTATTTTCTTTCATTCAATCAAGTAAGAATACATGAGCTGAAGCACATGGCCCAGATGGTAAAACTGAATTAATATAGTAGCAGAAAAATGAATGGGAGAAAGGGGGAGGAGACAGTAGCATGCCCTCAAAGCATTTGTTTCTCATTTACGACCATAGCAAACACTGAGATTGGAATCTTATCTGAATTTCAAATGATTCATATTTCTCAATTATATGACCTTTCAAAACAAGGATTTACAACACAGAATGACAGAAAAGCTAAACGGTTAAGGTTGGAATCAATAGATCCTTCCATTAATATCCCGCAGTATCCTGTAACATCAGATATAAACTACCCACGGCCCCTTAACCAAGCTGTAGTGCTTCTGCTTCGCTTGTTACTCATCTTCTGCCTCCATGGTCGGTGGCAACGGATGCATTTGGGGGGGGGGAGTGACGATTTTGCCTAATGAAGGTGGATGAAAGACAATTATCGGAGATAACAGAGGATCGCTTGGTCGGTTACATCAAAAACCAATATTCTCCCTCCCCCTCCCCGCCTTAATTTCCCCCTCAGGAACATGTACCCTGATGGGCGATCACGTGGCTACGTGAAGGGAGTCTCTAAGGGACGAAAGCAAACCACATGGCCCCGGCTGAACGGTCGTCCTGGATCCATTAATGATTGATCTCCCGTTAAAGTTACAATGGGTTTTGGGGGGCGAGGCGGGGGGAAACAGGCCCCCAAGTAAGCCACTTACTTGCCAAGGAGCTGGTCGTGTTCAGCACGGATCTTGCCCACCTCGATCTGCAATCTGGCTCTTTCCTGAGCCGTGTCGTCTAAAGAGCGCCTGGCATCGGCCAGCTCGTTGTCATAGAGGATTTTAAGGCCGGTGAGTTCACGGCCACGCACCTCTTCCCGCTCGGTGACTTGGAGGTGGAGCGCGCTGTTCTCGATCTCCAAGCTGCGCACCTTGTCGATGTAAACGGCCAGGCGGTCATTGAGCTCCCGCAATTCCTCCTTCTCTTGCAGGCGGCTGATGCGGGTCGGACTAAGCGGTGTGCTGGCCGCACTGCTCCGGCTGCGTTGCCCTATCGGTGTGGAAGTCGCCACAGCAGCCGCCATGGCGCGAACAAAGCGCGGGGGAAACGGGGATGAAGATAAAAGAAGGGCAAAGCGGGAAACCGGCGGTGTCGGTAGGCTCGAGCCGAAGGACGGCGCCCGAAAGTTTCTGGGGAGGGAAAAGGGTCAGAGGACGCAGACGTCTCCCGAGCCCAGCGGAACAAATCGGATTGAAAAGCAGAAAGACTTTATAAGCAAACCCGAACAAAAAAAAATATTAAGAATGCGCCTTGCTTCAGTTGTAAAAAAAAAAGGGGGGAGAAAAAAGTGAAGCGAAAGAGGAAAAAAAGAGCTCCAAGGTTTCAAATGAATGAACTGCGGAGGCGAAAGGAAGCGACCAGTAGGGAAAAAGGAGAAAAAGGAAAGAGGAGGAGCGAAAACAAATGAGGCTTCTGCAGGTGCTGAGAGGGAAACACAGGGAGGGATTTTTTTTTTTTTAAAGGGAAGCGGCAGAAGGAAAAGTGCAGATGCTTCGAAGAAGACCCGCGCAGACTCCCGCTGGCGTTTGCTGTTGGAAAGAGCAAAGCTAGTTACCCAACCGAGACGGTGCACAGCCTCCGGCCGCTCCTCCCGCGTAGAAAAGCACACAAAACAGGCGGGCTCAGCGCAAAACCAATATGGCCGCCACGCGCCTCGGCTCCCCCCCTCCCTATTTCCCCCCGTCCTCTCCGCGCAGAACTCTACCTCACGTGTCCGAAGCTTAGCCAATCGGACGGCGAAGCGCGCTCAGCTTCGCTGTTTATGGTGATCGGGACGCAAAATTCAAAACGCGCAGACTTGCAACTGTCAGCGAGATAGCGGCGCGCGCGCTTTCACCGCTCCACCGCCCACCTTCGCCTGCGCGCGCGTATGCCTTGCTCGGCTCTCGCTACCGCCGTCCTTTGCTGCTGCATCCCCTCCCCGCCCCCGGCCGGGAATTGCTCAGAGGAGGAGAAGGAAGACGGGGTCGCGCTTGTCTTCTCCGCTCTTGTTTTTCTTCCCAGCTGCTGCCTCGGTGTCGAGTTTCTCCTTTCCCTCATTAATGCGGGTGTCCTACATAGCCTTATTCCTCGCCGATAGCCAGAGAAATATGTCCGGTCAAAAAGGGGGTGCTCGAGTGCCCCAGCGTGTGAACCCGAGTTGTTGATTGGTTTTGGCTGGGCTTGCTTTCGATATTAAGGCTGGAGAAATTTGAGTGGTTTAATAGTGACTCTTTGAAAACCTGGATTGACCCAGCTCATTAAGCAACAACTGGGTTGGGTTTTTTGTGGCTTTACTGTGGTGTGAGCCAAACCGCTGTGAATTGCTAGTCAGGTTTTTGTGGCCGAACGTAAAGCCAGCCGATCGTGTTTTATGCACTAATAAAGCGAATAATGGCTCGGTGTGTAGTTTGAAGCCAAGCTTAGCCTGAGGTTATGCATGGCAGCAAGGATTACTTGTTGCCTTTCATAATTGGCTAACTTCACACAGCAAATTTAAGCCAGAAATTTAGTTGGCTAGCCATAGGTCTCATACATGGTCAGTTAAAACTCAAATCCTGTGGTTGAAGAAATGAACGTTTTGTGAATTAATGCCTGCAATTGATCTTTGAAGGCATGTTGGCTGCATCCCAAAATAAATAATTCCTGGGCCAAAGAAAAAAGGATTTTAATTAACATTTAAATTGAGTTACAATTATGGTTGCTTTCATTTTTGTAATTTTCTCTTGTCGGATTAAAAATTTAGTAGAAATGTCTGAAAGAACACTTGAGATTTTAAATGAGTTCCCTGAGGTCTTAGGTTGCGTCTTTTTGGCTTAAGTGTTATGTGTAAACTACATCTGAGGATGTGTTCATGTATACTTAACCATGACTAATTCAGCTAAATTAATGTATTTGAATTCCAAATAGTTAACTATGTGGCTAGGTTCACACGATAGGTTCAGTCAAAATATAGTTAATTTTTTATTCATTTCTGGAATACATAGCTAATGCATTTATCATATCTTAGCAGTTTAAAAATGTTAATATAAATATAAAATTATGGTATTGCTGAGTAAATATCAAAATACTACCAAGCTGCTGTACATGATTGTGTTGATATGCAATTAATTAACTGTTAAGTCGAATAATTCTACAATTGTCTGTTCAGAAGCAATCTCATTCAGTTAGACTTCTCCCTGGCAATTATTATAGATTGGAACTAAATACTACAAATAAGTTAGATACTTGTGATTATGAGTCTATGCTTGTTTGCTCTGAAGTGACAATAGAATGCCTCTTCAAGAATGAAGAATTGGGTGGGGAAAACATTTTTCTACATGACTAGCATTAAGAGAAAAATTAACAATCCTTTCTGACATGCCAGGACACCAATGTGTTTCAAAACAAAACAAAACATAAAATGTATCCACAGATACAAGGTTTTATATATGTGTGTGTGTGTGTGTGTGTATGTATGTATGTATGTATATGTACATATGTACATATGTATATACATATATTGCTGTTTTTCAATTTTTGATAAAATTATAATTTATTGAATGTTTAAGATGATTGCATGATGCTGAAACTAAAGCTTGCAACAGGGTGACTTCCTTTGCAGAAATGATGAATTTGCTATGATGTTTTGGCCTGGCTAAGATAAAAGAACTCTTGAATCTTCGCTTGGTGACTTGACCACTAGACCACACTAGCTCTATTTAGTCTTTATTTTTTCTCATTATTTATTTTCATTCTTTTCATTCTGACATTTTTCTTATTCTGTTCTTAATTTTGTAAAAGTTGCATCTTATGTTTATGTTTTTTCCCCCTAAGATGTTTGGCTTTTAATCTTTCAAACTGGTCCTAAATTCTCAAGTTCTTGCAATTTCATAGTCACTGGCAACTCTATTTGAAACTCTCACATAATGCTCCTTAATTTAAAAGAGCTTATTCTCATGTAATCATGTATCAAACTTTATTTCTTTTTTTAAACAAAAGATGTCTTAAAAAGTAGGGTTTATTAGATGATCTCATATGTACTGGAAAACAGAAATGAAATCCGGTTCATAATTCTCTGAGGGAGATGGGTGGTTCAAAAATGTAAAGTAAATGATATATCCAGGCCAGCTGAGCCTGAACTGCGATAAAATGAGCATTGTTTCTTTTTGTCTTTTAAAAACAGGTCTTGCTTTTTTTCCAGCTCTCTTACATATTTTTTAAGATTAAAAGTTTCTTTAATTTGTACAGATATTTTGGGGGGACAACAATATCTCTGCTTTATGTCTCATAATGTATGTATTATTGAGGATAAAGATATGGTATGCCAAAATATATAATAAATAGAATGGCCTAATTTGTTTCTTCCATTCTGTAACTGAATTAATCCAGAATAGTGTACTGATTTCTTTCTGAGAAACAATAATATCATCCAGATATACATGTATTCTTCATCCAAATTTAGTATTTTGTTTTAACTAAACCTGTGTAACAGGATTTTTAAAATATGTGAGAATACACTCAAAATCACATGGATTAGCTGCACCTTGGCACCTTTTCAGCTCATACAGAAGTGATTACTGTCTAATCACTGCCCTTTTAATCCACTTTTGCTAGTAAACAGTTCTGGTAAACATTGGTGAAAGAAAAACAAGCATCAAATCATGCATCGACTTGTTTTTAATGTGTTCCTATGGTTTTTTTTTTTCAAAATTAAGTTAAATGGGTTGATGAAATAATGCAACTGTGTTCTATGAATATGTTCTGTGAATGTTTAGTCACACTGAGATATAAGACAATTCATATGAAGATCATATCTATAAAACCTTTACATCTTTTTATGGGATTATTTAGTAACAAGTCTAACAATGTGATTATAAACATCTTTCACTAGGTTTAGAGAATATACAATTCTAATTAAATAATATTAAAATATTAGGATTAAAGGGCAGAAAATAAACAGCAACATCAGATAAATATTATTTGGTATAATATTATTCTTAGGCCAAAAATACATTTTTGTAGTTGGCACAAAATAATATGATAGTAACAATCATACCACTTTGTTGTAATCTTCAAATAAATGTGTTCTAAAAACTTATTTAGAAGTTTTAAAGGTGAATGCAACATCATAAATTTTTAATGGATGCAGTGTTTTGTAAATTGCATTCCTTTGATTTTAGAATTAGAGTATTTGAATGTTTTGATAGTGTAAAAGTATTCAAGTGTAAACTTGCACATTGAACCTAATGTCACAAATTTTATTTCTTTCTGCAGTTTAATATCTATGAAGCTGCTGGAAAAAGTCGTGTATCAGTTTGGAATTTGGTATCATGAATATGCTGTCCATCTGTACATTGGTACTCCAATCTGGACCTGTGATGGCTCAGTTGTCTTGCTTTAATGCCAAGAGGCTATGAGTATGTGAATAAGACAAGACAGGCTGAAGCTGAACTTTAGGCACATGCTTATTACTTTACAGATTTGGGTATTTAGTGCAGATGTACCCAAACTCTTCCGGTCACTGAGCCCTTTATGAGATTTCAGATTGTTGATCGATGCCCAAACATTTATTATATGAAAATAAAATATATTTTAACTAATACTATTACAAATAATAATTAAAATGGGTAGTCTCTTGTATGTTGATATTGACCACTTTGAAGAACTTGCTCTAGGGGAGACATTATCTCTGATAAAGTAAGTTTGTGATTTAAGGTTGCTCATGGACTCACTTTTTGGTGAATAGGTGGAAATCATGACCAACGTGGCCTTTAACTCTGTGGCTTATCCTACCTAGAATGTGATTGAGGATCTTTCTACAGCACAGGTAGTTCTCAGATTACAACAACTGAGCTCAAGATTTATGTTGCTAAGTGAAAAATTTGTTAAATGAGTTTGTCCCATTTTACAACTTTTCTTGCCACAATTGTGAAGTAAATCACCGCTGTTGTTAACTTAGTAACCTGGTTGTTAAGTAAATCTGGCTTCCCCATTGATTTTGCTTCTCAGAAAGTCACAAAAGGTGATCCCATGACCCCAGGACACTGCAATTGTCATAAATATGAACCACTTGCCAAACATTTGAATTTTCATCATGTGACCATGGGGATGCTGCAACAGATGTAAGTGTGAAAGTGGTCATAAGTCCCTTTCTTCAGTGCTGTTGTAACTTTGAACAGTCATTAAATGAACTTGTAAGACAAGGACTACCTGTAATTCATGCCATTATCATTTCTTACCCAGACTATTGAAGGAAGGTGTTCCCTTTTCTGAAATGTGTCTGGCTGGGTTAGGGAATGGTACCAGCTGTGGCCCTAGGAGAGAGGGAGTAGGAGTGGCTGGTTAAGGCTGCTCAGAAGATAACATGAATATGTGCTAGCAATGGTTAATTCGTCCTTGAGAGACAGAGTGTTTACAGTGTAATTTAAATACTTGCCTTCTCGGGAACCATCGCCAGACCTAATTGTCCTAGACAATCTTTTCCCAATCTACTATCTGCCTTTTTGTGGGGAGGTGGTTGAAAAGATGGTGATACTGCACTGCAGTTCCAGAGGAACCTGGAAGAAGCAGATTATTTAGACCTCTTCCAGTTGGGTTTCAGGCCCAGATATGGGACAGAATCAGTTTTGATCACTTGGATTATTTCTGGCAGGAATAGGATGGGGATTCTGCATTCATTTTGGCTCTTCTAGATCTTTCAGTGGCCTACAATACCATTGACCATGGTATACTTTTGGGTTAGCTCCAAGAGTTGGGGTTGGAATGTCACAGTTTTCTGCGGGTTCATCTTTCTTTGAAGTTGGTCCCAGCTGGTGTTAATAAGGAGAGATCTATCTGTTCCTTTCTAACATCTACATGAATGCTGCTGTGTATTAACATGCAGATGGTATCCAATTGTACATCTCCATCCTGGACTATTAAATGATGCTGTGGATTTTCTTTCACTGGGCTCCACATCCAAGACCTAAGATGATAAACTTCAGATACAGAACACCCCCCCCACACACACACACACATAGTCACTCCTTACTGTGAACAATAAACCAGATTAATCCAAGGAGTAGCTGTGGGTGGTTTCTTCTGTATCTGGGGGTTTATCTTTGGTTTTGGATGTGGTTGCATTGCACCAAACAGACCCATTTTCCAATTTGGAGGTAATCCTGGACTCAGGACTCCTGCTCAAGTAGCAAGTGACGGTTATGGTTAGGAGGGCCTTTGTTTAACTTGGTGTTCTGCACCAGCTATGATCTTTCCTGAATCAGGAAGCCTTTCAGTTACTCATGCTGTGGTCATTTCCCATCTGAACTATTTTCTACATGGGGCTACTCTGGAGTATTTGGAAGCTACAGCTAGTAAAATGCAAGAGTGCAGGCAATTCAAGCCCCTTAGGACTACACACATAGCACCTCTCCTGTCTGAGTTGCATTGGATGCTAGTTTACTTCAGGATGCAATTCAAGATGTTATGATCTTTAAAGTCCTTCATGACATGGGCCCAGGTTACCTTAGAAACCATATTGTCCCAATTATATTAACCTGTCCCATCCTGGTCAGGAAAAAAAGACATGCAACAATCCCTACTGATTAAAATTTTTTGACTAGTAGGTGTACCTTGCTATTACTCTTACCCTGACATGAGATTGGACCGCACTCTTCTGGCCATCCCGAAGAATGTCAAACCTGGCTTTCAATGTCGTGGGAATCCAAGAGTTGTACAAAACCCTGCGATGGTGCCTTGACAGTATTCTCTCCATTTTTAAATTTTTGTCTATGTTTTATAAGAATTGCCTGTTTGTTTTTTTACTTATAAACCACTCAGTCACTTAGGCAATGAGATGGGTGGTAGGATACCACTTTTTGTTATAACCCGGGCACTGTAGAATGAGCTTCCAGTAAATATTTTATCTGATTCTCTTCCTAAATGCTGCTTTAAGGGGATTACAGAGGTTATTAAAGATTGAACTTTTCCAGGCAGTATTTTATGTTTAAATTGTCACTTCTATGGATTTTACTTATTTTGTAATTTATGTTAAATAATATCATGAGAACTAGATTTGCTGTTATTTGTGTTTGACTTTTAACAGAAATATTTTCATATTTGTTATTATGCCTGATAAGATTTTTATTATTGTAGGTTTTTGACTAATTTAGGAAAGTAGAAATGTCATACATACATACATAAATAGAATAGAACCTACTATCAAAAACAGTATGTGAACAGTGGTTTGGTAGCAGAGGTCATTATATAAGTCTTAACATTGTTTAGAAGAAAAATGCTCAAAAATTATGTTATATATGATAGTATGGTATAGTAGCTAGCATTGATAAAACATAAATGATCCAAAACATTTCACTTTCCTAACATTGTCTGATGACTCAAAATCTCTACTGTAGAGAAGTAGCCTGTGGTTAATGATTAGAAATTAGAATAAGGGAAACTAAACAGTGTTCTCCAGATATTTTAGAGTAGAAAGTTGCAGCAAATGTAACATACAGCAAGGGATTGTTGAAAATAGTCCTGAATCCCTGCTTCTGGAATATATCAGAGAAGCTACTAAAAACTAAGCACTGATTACCTTATAAGCTCTGGGTAATGCCAATTGCTAGTGACTGACATCACAATAACAAAGTAATTTCTTTCACTACCTATAGCCAATTCATAATACTAGAAGAGAATTATATATGCAATCTTGAAAGAAAGCATTCATTCATCATGTTTATATGGCCACATCTATCTCACAGACAACTGCCTCAGTGCCATATAACGCTACAATATAAAGCTACAAATATATATATTAATATTATTAACACTTTAAAATTATAAAAAGCACAAAATAAAATGTGGATAGTGATCAAAGTGACTAGTGAACTTATATAATCATTACCAATTATAATACTTCAGTCAACCTATTTGCAGAAATACATTAGTTAAAATTTCAATATTCCTGTTATTTGCATCTCTGTCTACCCTATTAACAGCAGAAAGGAACAACTAATTTCAACAAAGACAATATTGGAAAATTTTGAATGGAAAAAACTAAATTGTAAATGCAAACAATATTTTGCATTTTCATGAACTAGAAGAGCCAGTTCTTTTATTGTTCATAAAAATTTGTATTTCAAACGAAAACTGCTACACATTAGTATTAACTTCTGAATTTGAGATACTTTCAAGTGTCTTTTGAATTAATGTAAAGTGTATAACCTCAGTTATATATATTTAGAACAATATTCCCTAATCTGGAATTTTATTGTTGCATTACATTATAGTTCCATTCATCCCATCAATGCAGAAAAAGTCATTATCTTGACAGGATGGATGTTTTATTGTTTCCATCCTGCTGGGCTTGTGTCTGCAGGCTTTGGAATACAGCACTTTGTGTAGGAATTAGACTGCTTATTATCTGATTTTAACATTTAGCTTCCATGAGATATGTTTCATGCTAGGCATAAATCTTGATGTAGAACATTCTATCTTACTGGAAGTAATAACAGCTTAGTGTAGTTGCATTTTTGTTTTGTTTTATGCTCTTCTGAATTTTATGCCATCATATGTGCTTTTTATATAGAGCACAATATAATGTATTATAAATTGCATCCTGTACATTGCTGAGTTTTGAGGCAAAAGATTCTTTGTTTGCAAAGAAACTGACAGATAACGTATTTAAGTATTCTGCATGTTCTCACTTTTTTCTTCTTTTGATTGCAGCCTTTTATTCTTTCCAATCTAACAATGTAGGGTAGAAATTATATATAGAGTTGTTTCTGAATCTGGCTATCAAGCAGAATAATTCTCTAAAAACTGAAAAGTGGGAGACAACTTTCCCCTCCCAAACAAGACCAACTGAGACAGCTGAGTAGTGACTTGCAGAAATGTACATACAACATACTGCTTTGTCAACACAAAAGACAATCCAGACACCTTCTACATGGCCACTGCTGGTAAAAGGATTAGAAATAATTGAAAAAGTTATGCTCTGCAGGCTTTCCCTGACTTGCTTGTTCTTTTCAGACCAATAGAACAATGGGGAGAAATTTTGTAAAGGAATATAGGATAACTATCCCCCAAAATGGGTCCAAATTGATATGGTGGGAAAAACTGCAAAAGAAATACCACATTGGAAATTAGACAAGATCTAGCCAGGTGTTGACAAGGGAAAAAAAATATCAGTGTGTCCCTGTGCTACCAACTGCTTCTTTCTTAAATCCAGCTCTCTGCCTTTCCAGAACAGAACTATTTTTAAATAATTGGGAAGAATTCTAGAAGTCAAGCTGTGTAGGCTTCCTTAACTGGCTTACTAGATCCCAGAGCTGCTTGTGGCCAATTAGAGCAATGATGGTGACAAATGATACAGATTTATGCTCAGCTGAAAAATAATCCTGGCTATGTAACCTTAGAGAGAGAGAGAGAGCAAGATTATAAATGTACTCGTAGTTGCTGTAAGAATATTGGAAGCCCCCTTTTTCCCCTTCTTTTTTTTTTAGCTTCTTTCTTTTTTATTTTTCTCTTCAAATCAAAATTTGCATTGTGCTTATTTTGCTGAAAGTATCTTTAATAAAAATTATTTTTAATAAGGAAGAAAAATAATCCTGGCCACAAGCATAGAACATCTCCCCTAAACATTTTCTGTAGTTCTCAATAACTTAAAATTTGCTGCAGAAGTTACCAGCTCATGCAGATTTGTTATGGTACATCCATGCTGCTCTATTTCAAACTTCTCCAAGGCATTCTGCTAAGATGCCTGGACATCGTTATCTCGGTGAGGGACCACTGCTGCTATACTGAGTGAGAATGACTCTTGAGGTAATTGCCCTGCAATTGTTGTTAATGTCATTAACATCTAAGTTGTTAAACTGGTCTAATTAAATAGTCTGCTTTAATCATTACTAACCCTTTTAAAATGAGAAGAAATATTCTGTTTCCCCCAAAATAAGGCCTATCCAAAAATAAGCCCGAGCATGGTTTTTTACCCAATATGAATTAGTGTATAATGTATAATGACATTTAGATTTTGGATTTGGGTTTAGACTCTTCTCCATTTTGAAATAATTCCCACTTCCTTCTAATTTCTCTGAGGTCATTGAACCAAAGAAACATCTTGCATATGTATTTAGATAGCACAACCTTTTGGTTATGTTGCCAAAATCCATACAGTATTCTGCTGTATTATAATTATCCAAGTTCATGAGAAACTCTATGTTGAGAAAAGATGTCTTAGGATATCTGAAAAGAAAGCTGATTAACAATATTGTTTTCACTGTAGTTAACACTTCTAAAGAAAATTGGGTGAGTGAAGAGAAGATCTTTAAAAATTGGCAGGTCCGAGCACTCTTCTATTGGAATGCTAGCTTAAAGAACTAGCACATATTAAATTTCCTAAACAAATGATAGGTAAAGATAAAAAAGTAGACAATTATTTTGTGACTCCAGCTTCATATTTGACTCCACATACAGGTAGTCCTTGATTTACAACCATTCATTTAGTGACCAGAGTTATAACAGCATCAAAAAGGGACTGACAACTGGTCCTCATACTTACAACTGATGCAAAAACTGCAGTCATGTGATCAGAATTTTGGGCGCCTGGCAACCAGCATGTATTTACAACAGTTGCAGCATCCCAGGGTTATGAGATCGCCGTTTGCAACCTTCCCAGCCAGCTTCTGAGTCATGTGAACTTCATGTGAACATGGCAATTCTGTGCTACCCATTAAGAGTCCCTCTTTTTTTAGAGTGTGAGCCAAAAAACCCAGGATCATTACTTTTAAGTCAGAGGTGAGGAACGATGGCCCCTTTATGGCTTGTGGACTTCAACTTTCAGAATTTCTGAGCCAGAATTCCAAGAATTCTGGAAGTTAAAGTCCACAGGTCATAAAAGAGCCAACATTTCCCACCCTTGGAGCCAGTGTGACTCTTAAAACAGCTGCATCTTTTTTCAGTCTCAAGGACAAGGGAAAAGGGAGTTGCTTTCATGAATAACAAATGTGCTGTGTTTCTGTGAAGTCCAAAGTGCATTGTTAGCCTATTAAGTATTAACAAAATACAGTTGGATACTGTAGTTGTAATCACAGTTTTAAGATTAGAATTTAGATGTACTTTGTGCTAGAAGCTCATAAGACCATTTTACCTGGTATCTACATACTACTAAATCACTTATGACCTTTAATTGGGCAAAATGATGTATCACAGGGCAACTTTTTTTTAAATTAAAGTACCTCAAATGGGCTAAGTAATAGAATGTATACACAGTCCTGAAACTTGAAGTCATGACTCAAAAGGAATGAAATTCGAGAAAGTTATCACTGCTTCAGTGCTATTGGCTGCTGTTGTGGTCAGGAGCTCTTTATTTTCAATATTTTGTGACAGTTACCCATCCAGTATCACAATAGTTCACTCCCTTCCCCACCAGACATCAGCCACTTGCTTGCTGCAAAGGGAAGAGAGGAAGATTTCCGATGCAAATGTCAGATTTCCCAAGGAAACAGTATGGAGCTGGCAAGAAGTTGGATGTTCCTGCTCCCATTGCTTTTTTTGCCCACCCTTGATCCTTCTGTTTTTCTGTTTAGGTGAAGAAGTAACTCTGAAATGAGGACCCAACGGGGCATGGATTGTCTAGTTTTAATTAAAAATACATATGTTAATCTCTAGTATATTCTTAATTTAATATTACAGTTAATTCCCTGTTTATGCCAGTGTTAGTGATTAGGTGCTGCAGCTTTTTCTAAAAGCTATTTACTTTTTAATTAACTACATAAATTTAATGCAGCTTTTTAACAAAGAAGTAATCTGCCACTTCTTACCAAACAGCAGCACCTGTTCTTAACAGCCTTCTGTGTGTTTGCTGCCACTGCAGCTGGTGACACTTATTGCTATGGGTAACTTTCCAGTTGGATCTCTTCCTAGAGTAATGTGATATCCATTCATTAAAATTCAATCCTGTTGTTTTTAGAGCATTTAAAAATCTAATTGATAAGTTAATAATTTATATGCTGCCTGACTCCCAGCATCTGCATCTAAGCTAAGCCTACAAACGATCAAAATAGAATTGGAAATGTATTTTCCTTCCTTATATTACATAGCCAATTCTTAACAGAACTTGATTGAACCTCAGTGTAACCAGAAAGATAACAATCAAATTTAAAATCATCCTAAGAACCTGGAATTGGGAGCATAAAAGTAAAATGTCAACATGGATCTCCAATCAATTGTTCCACGTGCTGCCAAGTGCAAAAATCTATCCCTGTATTTGTATGCCAACAAATGTTTGGAACTCTGATAGTTCCACTTGTTGCCAAGGGTGTGGGGGAGCAAAGTCCTGCTCACAATAGATGATTGTCTCTTAATGAGCCATGTGTATAGTGTTAATGTGCAAACTTGATCCAGTAGGAGCTGAGTCCTTATTCTAGGAAGTGTACAAGGGAGCACGGATAGTTGCATAAAATTACATTTAATTTCATTTATAAAATTTCTGTAAAATATGAATCGGCTATCTGATTTTACTATATCCTAGAAATTCCTTTTAAAAATTGTTGAAGAAACTAAAATAAACAATGTTAATGTGTAATAGTACAGGTAGTCCTCAATTTACAATCTCAATTGAGGCCAAAATTTCTGTTTTTAAGTGAGACATTTGCTAAGTGAGTTTTGCCTCATTTTACAAGTTTTCTTGCCACAGTTAAGTGAATCACTGCAGTTGGTAAGTTAGTAACCTGATTGTTAAGTAAACCTGGCTTCCTCGTTGACTTTGCTTGTCAGAAGGTCACAAAAGGTGATCACATGATCCTGGACACAGTACAGGTCATAAATATGAACCCGTTGCCAAACATTCTAATTTTGATTACATGATCATGGGGATGCTGCAAAGGTTGTAACTGAAAAACAGTTTTAAGTCACATTTTTCAGTGCCATTGTGACTTTGAATGATCACTAAATGAATGTAAATCAAGAACTACGTGTAATGCTGTAAGCTGAAGATTTTTTAAAAATTAAAATGTCCATTGACATGATGTACCAATTTTTCTTCTTCTGTTCAGTCATTTCAATCCCAGAACACTAAAGATGAGGTGACAAGTCTCTCTGTTCAAATCAACCCTTTCAACTTGCTCAGTCCTGCCATTTAATAGCCTTTGTTTCACCTGCACTTTCCTTTTTCCTTTCCCCTTCCAGCTGTTACTTCTCCATAAGTCTTGGCTGTACCTTCATCAAAAAATGTTGTCAGTGTTTGTATAAACTAATGGAGCTATTTTATGATCTGGATTATTTTACAAGATAGATTCCATCAAGAGAGACTCATGCCTTCAAAATAACTATCACCAGAGTAATTGCTTTGATGTGCTATTTGTATGTAAGAACATGCAATCCTCTTACTGGATTTAACATAACTTTTTTTTCTGGGGAGACATGTCAATTCTTGTGGAACCAGAACAGTTTTATGACCATGGGGACAATTGCATTGGCATCTACGTCATAACTGAAATCATGCTTGTTTCAAAATATGGCTGGGTACGTTCACTTGGGCTTATTCTCACCTAAGGATCACAGAGATGAAATTCCATAAAAAAATGTTATCATCCCTTTCACAATTAAGATGTTATTATATCAAATCAGCCATGGAGACTGTACTATATTGTGTAGTATTTATATACTTTGTAGATTTGTATATGTGTATAATTTCATTACCTTCATGGAGTTTTACTCCCACATAAACACTAATATATGGCAAATAACATGGAGGATAACAAGAAGTGAAACTGAAAGTCAATTCCTGAAGAAAGGTGGTTGCTCCTAAAAAATTGTCTGATGTACTTTTCTTTTAAAAAAATGTTTGCAATGAATTGTGTTCTTAGAAGTTTCTCTGTAGAGTGAGAAATTTTCAGAAGAGCCAATCTTACAGAAGAAGAATGAGTTGTGTCATGTTTGGAGCTTGTACTTGAGCATATTGTGTATGCTCGATAACACAACACTTCTGAAGACTATCAGACCATCAGGGCAAATCTCCATAGCTGCAAATTGAATTCTTGCCTCTTCTTTGCTACATGTTGAAAGCCTTGTGGGAGGACTAGAAACAGGCATAGTCCCAAGTTTCTTGAAAAACATGTTCACCCACTAAATCGTTAAATCTTTATTACCATCATAGACCAGCCAAAATCAATCCAGCTCTTGAATCTGTTGAGAAAAACAGCATAGGGCTTCCCACCTTAGGTGAGAATGGCTGAGGCAGGAAAGCACTTTTTCTGTAGTGCTGGCCTCTGGAATGATCTCTTCTGGAATTCAGGTTAGCTTCAGTTTTGGCTGCCTTCTGAAGGTAGTTAAAAATGGAGGTCGTCTGGAGGGCATATGGGATTTGGGCTTTTTTTGTTTTTGTGTTTAGATTTTGTAAGTATGAGGGTTTTTCATGGTTTTAACTGGACTATATACAGGTGAAACTCGAAAAATTAGAATATCATGCAAAAGTTCATTTATTTCAGTAATGCAACTTAAAAGGTGAATCTAATATATGAGATAGACTCATTACATGCAAAGCAAGATAGTTCAAGCCATGATTTGTCAAAATTGAGATGATTATGGCTTACAGCTCATGAAAACCGCAAATCCATAATCTCAGAAAATTAGAATATTGTGAAAAGGTTCAATATTCTAGGCTCAAAGTGTCCCGCTCTAATCAGCTAATTAAGCCATAACACCTGCAAAAGTTTCCTGAGCCTTTAAATGGTCTCTCAGTCTGGTTCAGTAGGAATCACAATCATGGGAAAGACTGCTGACCTGACAGTTGTGCAGAAAACCATCATTTACACCCTCCATAAGGAGGGAAAGCCTCAAAAGGTAATTGCAAAAGAAGTTGGATGTTCCCAAAGTTCTGTATCAAAGCACATTAATAGAAAATTATGTGGAAGAAAAGTGCGGAAGAAAAAGGTGCACAAGCAGCAGGGATGACCGCAGCCTGGAGAGGATTGTCAGGAAAAGGCCATTCAAAAGTGCTGGGGAGTTTCACAAGGAGTGGACTGAAGCTGGAGTCAGTGCATCAAGAGCCACCACACACAGACGGATCCTGGACATGGGCTTCAAATGTATTCTCTTGTCAAGCCGCTCCTGAACAACAAACAATGTCAGAAGCATCTTACCTGAGCTAAAGAAAAAAAGAACTGGTCTGTTGCTCAGTGGTCCAAAGTCCTCTTTTCTGATGAGAGCAACTTTTGCATCTCATTTGGAAACCAAGGACC
Source organism: Notechis scutatus (assembly GCF_049901735.1). NCBI lineage: Eukaryota > Metazoa > Chordata > Lepidosauria > Squamata > Elapidae > Notechis > Notechis scutatus. Next base: position 212,250,104 of record NC_142010.1, read on the forward strand.
CAGAGTCTGGAGGAAGAATAAAGAGGCACACACTGCAAGATGCTTGAAGTCCAGTGTAAATTTTCCACAGTCTGTGTTGATTTGGGGAGCCATGTCATCTGCTGGTGTTGGTCCACTGTGCTTCATTAAGTCCAGGGTCAATGCAGCCATCTACCAGGAAATTTTGGAGCACTTCATGCTTCCTTCCGCAGATGGGGATGCTGACTTCATTTTCCAGCAGGACTTGGCACTTGCCCACACTGCCAAAAGCACCAAAACCTGGTGCAATGACCGTGGGATTACTGTGCTTGATTGGCCAGCAAACTCGCCTGACCTGAACCCCATAGAGAATCTATGGGGCATTGCCAAGAGAAAGATGAGAGACATGAGACCGAACAATGCAGAAGAGCTGAAGGCCGCTATTGAAGCATCCTGGTCTTCCATAACACCTCAGCAGTGCCACAGGCTGATAGCATCCATGCCACGCCGCATTGAGGCAGTAATTGCTGCAAAAGGGACCCAAACCAAGTACTGAGTACATATGCATGCTTATACTTTTCAGAGGTCCGATAATGTTCTATGTTCAATCCTTGTTTTATTGATTGCATGTAATATTCTAATTTTCTGAGATTGTGGCTTTGGGGTTTTCATGAGCTGTAAACCATAATCATCACAATTATGACACATCATGGCTTGAACTATCTTGCTTTGCATGTAATGAGTCTATCTCATATATATGTTTCACCTTTTAAGTTGCATTACTGAAATAAATGAACTTTTGCATGATATTCTAATGTTTCGACTTTCACCTGTATTCCTCTAGGGCCTGTCAATTGTAACAGGGAATAAATGGAAGGAAATTCCTTGGTGGTTGCCACCTATGTGAGGATAAACAAAGGTTTAAAGTTTTCCTTCAAAAGAGGAGTATGGGTTTAGGCAGGTCAGAAAGGATTGTTTTTCTTCTAAGATTTGTTCAACTGCTGTCAGACCTTCTGAAATTCCTGCAGTCACCTCTGCTGACAGTTGGGCTGGCATTTAAAAACATCTCTCCAGCTTCATAATCTAAAAGGGAATATTGTATACTGTATAGAGTTTTAAACCTTACTGGAGACTGGAGGAGGGGAAAAAGCCAATAAGGGCCCACCTGATGTTATCCATTACTATCCAGTTGCCTAACTTCACACCAATGGAATGGGAATTTTTTTTTTAACAGATTGCAATTGCTGCTTGATCCCATCTGATTTAGTAATATAGTACTACTTTATATAGCCTACCCCCAAAATCATTTATTTGTCTAGATAATCATAATTTATGAAATTGTTCAGCAAGAAGTAGTTCACCCAGCACATGCTTTTCTCCTTTGAGAGAGAAAAGGCATTGCTGAAACATTGCTGCTAGGGGTACATAACCCAGATTAACAAGTGCAGGATTTCTCAAACATGTTTGGAAGATTTTTGGGGATTCAAATACATTTTTGGAATGCTTGATTAGAACATTTTTCAAAGCATAATATTGAAAGTTTTAAAAACCTATACAAAGTAAAAGCAAGAAGGAAAAGGAAGAAATAAAAATAAGTGAAAAAAGTACAAGAAAAAAATAGATAAGAAAAATAGAATTATAAGTAATGAATTAACAATTTTAAAAGTATGAGTTGAAATTTTGAATCAAAACTAATGGGAATGAGCTTCAAATAGTATTCCAATCATTTTAATTCAAATCAACCACTTCAGTTCTGTATGTAAAAAAGTGCTGTGCACTGATTGTCATTTCTTTGCAAACAAACAAAAAGTACTTTATAGAGATAAATGTTTTGCTTCTGTTGATCAGAAATCTGCTTAGAAGCAAAACTACAGAGTTGAATCCTTTTGCTTGGTGCAAAATCAAAACTATTTCTGTTCTAGTGATGTTTTTATTTTGTTATTAGAATACTTGCTCTTTGTTAAATTATATACAGAGATAAATGGAATAAATGTGAAAAAGAAACTAATAAGTATATTAACTATGTTTAATGAATTTAAGAATATAATTGAAATAAATTATGAGGATTGCTGTAAAGAGATCAACATGAGTTTTTATGATCAATTGAATAGATTAATTTTTTTTGGAAATTATAAATGATTTTATGTAACTGAGGAGGAAAGTGCTATGCGGAACCTGGGCTAAAATGCATATGTGTTACGTAGTTGTTAGGAGATTATTGTTATTAATTTTTAAGGTAATAATTAAAAAGTCAAATTATTATTGGGAATTAAAGAGGAGTTAACTAAATGATGTATAAGGTAAAAGGGTGGTATACTCAAATGGGTAATTGTGGGGAAATCTTTTGAATTGTTTGAATTGGGATGGAATTTTTTGAAATGATGATATAAGAATATGCGATGAAATTGCAAACCTGACAGATAAAAGTATAAAGTTTAATGAATATGAAGATATAAGAATTATTTAAAGTTAAAAGAAATAGGTCAAGAAATGAATAGAAAATGTATAAAATAAGTTTGAGAAAAGTATTTGAGAAAATTTATAGAAATATGTAATGTAATGATAGGATATGAAATTAAATGTGAAAGATGAATAACTAAGGTCATGTTTATAATGAAAATGTGAAAACCTGGAATCATGCTGTTCACTAAAAAAGATGCTTTTGAAATGTGAAAAAAATAAAAAAAACTTTACAAAAAACCCTATTTCTGTTCTTGCTTTTCATTGTAATATGAAAATCCTGCTCTACTTAAATACAAACAATAAATAAGCAGAACTCAGATTCTCATATTCATGACTGCAATACTGAGTTGACAGGCTGTAAGTCAACATTTATAGGAGTGCAATATTTATTAATAATTAGAACTACTCTCAAAAAATAAAGCACAGATCATACAGGTGCTGTCCTATGACCCTGTAGATATTATCAACTACAGAATTGTTTTAACTCTACAATTAACATTTGATGATATAAGCTGGTATGTGAATAGATTTTTCTGACAATTGCTCACATTGAATTGCACAATGGTAACAGCACTTGTAAAACGGGTTTTTTGTAGGACTGGTTCAACTTACGTATTAAAAATTATGAAAATATTGTCAGCTGTAACCTTTCTATTCTCTTTCCTTACATGATTTATTGAAAATTTGAAAAGTAAGAATAAGACTAATACAAAATGTAATAAGGGGAAAAGGGGGGAAGGAAAAGAAAAAATTAAAGGTGCAAAAAAAAGAAGAAGCAAAAAATAGAAAAGAAAGAAAAAGGAGATAAAAAGTGGCTTTCAATGTTCTTTACATCAGTTATAAATATAATTATAAATTGGCCAATGTTGCAATTATTAGCTGGGAATCGTAGAAGTTAGTTCTGTACCTCCGCAGTTCACTAGGATACAAAATGCTGATCCATTGACTATACCTGATATAGACATCTGATTGTAGATAAAAACCTAAAACATTTAATTTGAATTCTGAACAGTCAATTTTTTGCGTATTAGAATGACTTGTCACAACAGGACTTTAATGCCAGGTTATTAATATCAGAGTTCTTGAAAAGAAATTATATAATAGATTATGCAAATAACTGATCAATTCCAAGAATGTATTTTTAAGATGTACTTTGTCAGTATTCCTTGGTAATGAATCATTACTAGGGAAACACTCATAACAATAGCTAATTTACAGTAATGCATCCGTCTTTCAACACTAATCCTTCCAAAAACATCTTTTGATTACCTTATATACATGGAGGCAATTTCTTTTTCCAGCAGAGGATTTCCATTTAATGCCAACTTGAACTGCCAATCTGGTATGCATTACTGAGCCTAGTTAGGCCCTCCCTAAAATATACCTGGCCAAATTTGGGGTTGCCAGCCGTGTTCCAGGGCAAGGGAAGGGGGAGTAGCAGTTGTCATCTGGGGAGTCTCTGTTGGTCTTCATTGTTGCACAAGTTGCAGGTTTTGTTTCTGAAAATTGGTTTGTCGGATTGAGTTGGGATTGTTGCTACTGTACCAACCCCCCTAATGTGTACCAACCTCCCTACCTGAGATATTGAAGGCTATCTCAGAGTTGCCGATGAAATTCCCCAGGCTGATGGTCTTAGGGGACTTCAATTTGCTGCCCCTGGGCCAGGCCTGAAAAGCAGCTCAGGATCATGATGGTGGCCATGGGCTTACCTCAGTTCATTCAGGGCTCTACTCAAAATGAGGCATATATTAGACGGGGGGAGGCTATCATTGTCCCATCTGTCATGGTAAGATTATGCCCTGGTGACCTTGAGATTTTCTTATGCTACTTCCAGAGGTATGACCCATCCACCATTTTCAACTGATGACCTAGTGGAATTTCAAAGAAAACGGGTTTTAGCCAAAATTGTACTGCATAGTCCTGCTGAGGCCTTGACCACTACTGAAACAGGCAAGTTGTGAAGGCCTTGGATTGGATTGTGCCCATCTGACCTCTCTTGGCCCATCATTCACAGAACTTCCTATAGTTTACAGAGGAGTTGAGAGAACTGAAAAAACATTGAGAATTGTCTGGAGTGCCAGTGGCAGAAGACGAGTAATTAATCTGATTCATTGGAGTGAAAAGCTGCTATTAAGACTTGTCTCATGGCAGTAAGAGCAATGAAACTAATATTTTCCCACTCCTATTGTGTTTTCAGAGAACTTCCTGAAAGTCCTGTTTGGGTTATCCAAATACTGGGATGAGGGGTGGGAGCTTGGAGGCTTACCTTTGGGTCACACTGAGCAATTTTCAGTGCATCTAGCAGATAAAATAGCTCATAAGCACTCTCAATTGGTAACCAAGTGTGGTACAAGTCCTGTGGAGATCCTCAGGAAGTGGACTTACCCAGTTATCTGGGAACAGTTTGATCCTGTTGGACCTCAAGAAGTGGACAGGGTCTTTGGGACTGCAAATGTAGCCACCTATGAATTAAATCCATGTCCCTCCTGGTTGGTCAAAGTCATCTAGGAGGTGAGATATGGTGAGTACTAGTGATGGTTAATTCATCCTTGAGAGTTTGAATTAACCATCACTAGTACCCACCATATCTCACATAGATGGCTTTGACTAACCAGGAGGGGCATGGATTTAATTCACAGGTGCAGTCCCAAAGACACCATTTAAATAGGTGCTGGTAGTCACCTTCTCAATAAGCCATTGCTGGATCCTACCAGTCTGAATAATTTCTCTTTGTTCCCCTTTTTAGGAAACATGGCTGAGGAAGTGTTCACATTTTATCCAGGATCCTGGATGAGATGGATTATCTGGACGCCTTCCAGTCAGATTTCAGGCATAGATATGGGACTAAAATGTCATATGGGTCATGCTTTTGGATGACTCCTGGTGGAAGTGAGATGGAGATAGGACATCCATCCTGGCTCTTCTTGGTTTCCCAGTGGCCTCTGATACCATCAACCATGGTATCCTCTTGTGTTGGTTTCAGGAGCTGGGGGGAGGGCAACATAGTTTTATGCTGGCTCAGCTGTGGGTAGGGACCTCTTCTGTGTCTAATATTATCTTTGGTCCCTGTGCCCAACCTGGGGTTCCTACTGGACTCAACTTCTGCTTGAGGAACAGGTAGCATTGATGGTAGAAGACCTTTTGTGTTGTGTGCCAGTTGAACTCATTCCTGGATTTAAAGACCCTTTTTGCTTCTCATACTCTGGTCAACTTGCATATCGACTACTGCAATGCAATCTACATGGAGCTATTTTTAAAGAGTTTCTGGAACCTGCAGCAGATGCAGAATGCAGCAGCAAGAACAATTTGGGGCACCTCTAGTGTTTGTACATGTAACACCTATGTGATGTGAGCTGCATTGCATGCCAGTTTGCTTCCATGTCCAATTCAAGGTGTTGGTTTTGATTTTTAAAGCCCTTCATAGTATTGGTCCGGGCTGTCTTAGGAACCATCTTGTCCTAATTATGTCAACCCATACCACCCCGTCAGGTAAGAAGGGCATATTACAGACCTCATTGCTTAAAGAATTTTATCTGGCAGGGTCTCTGCTATGTTCCTATGAAACATTTTGACCCCGAGATGAGCCCCCCCCCACACTCTATTGGCCTCCCAGAAGAGTAGGAAGACCTGGCTTTGCCAGCCTGCATGGGGGTCTAAGACTGGCATGCAACCTTGGGGGTGGTTGGTGGTTCTTAATTTTATAATTCTTTTTAACTTTGTTTCTGATATTCCTTTAAACTATGTTGTTTTAATAGTTTTTATCTGTAAACTGCCCAGAATCACTTGGTAATGATAGAAGATAATATTTGTAGCTCAGAATTGAACTGTAGAGTCCTTGGTGCTCTCTGAGCTTGATGGGTATTTTTGCAGACATTTCATTACCAAACTAAATAACATCATCGGTGCACTATACATTGATTTGATTCCCAATTTTCCTGGAAGTGGGATTCTGTCCTTGCTAAAATTATGTGGTTTTTAAAAAGAAATAATTGTGTATTAACAATATTACACTTACATTAATATACTGATATTGTACATTAAAATATACACTTTAATCACTGTTTTTCATTTTAATTTAGACATCAGTGTCCCCTTATTCCAGCCTGGTGCTCTCAAAATGTATGAATTACAACCCCATTAACTCAACCATCGTAGTATATAACTGGGTTAGCTTAATGTTATATTATTATGCAACACATCTAAAGCATGATGGCTTTGAAAGACTGTGGCATATAAATATTATAAATTGTAGTTTCAGTATCATCGACAAGATTGTCCATTGTAATCCATTAATATAAAACAATAATCAAGTTCGCATCCTCTAGAAAAAAATGATATCACCAGGGAAAAAGGATTATCTAAATCTAAATTCTTTACAACAATATTTTCCCAAGTATTACAGTGACACTTAGTGGAAGGAGAAGGAACATGCCAACTCATGTCCAGCCTTTTCTTCTGCAATAAATTAAAATCACAGATAGTGTGCAATCACAGTGAACTAACGTCAATTGCTCACATACACAATTTTGCTTTTGTTCCTTTTTCCTTCCATGCTTTTTTAATATAACAATCATCCCACTTTTTAAAATACTTTTAAATTGGTAGTCAATGGCTAGATTATTAGTTTTTGAATAGACAACATCTTCATGAGTGTCATCTGCAAGTGTTAGGAACTGTATATTTTTAAAATTAAATTCCTACCATCTTATTAGGTGGGTCAACAAACATTTAAATATCTAATTGGTATCTTAAGTCTCATGAGCTAGTCATTTTTTAATTGTATTCTTTTAAACTTTGTTATTGTAATGTGCAAAGAAACAAAACAAAATTAAAAGTATAAAGTATAAAACTATGTTTTGAAAAAGCAATAAAATAAAATCAAAATTACAAACTAAGCCTTGCTCAAACAAAATCATAATAGCCAATTTTTCCCGTTAACTTAATAAAGATCCTGTTCAAAGGCTAGAGCAAAGCACATATTTTCAGTTTTTTTAAAAAAGTATTGTACAAGTAGTCTTTGACTTACAACCACAATTGAGCCCAAAATATATGTTGTTAAGTGAGACATTTGTTAAGTGAACTTTCCCCAATTTTACCTTTCTTGCCACCGTTGTTAAGTGAATCACTGCAGTTGTTAAGTTAGTCATACAGTTTTTATGTGAATCCATCTTCCCCAATGACTTTGCTTGTCAGAAGGTGGCAAAAGCTGATCACACGACCCCAGGTCACTGCAACCATCATAAATATGAACCAGTTGCCAAGCATCCAGACTTTGATCATTGACCATGGGGATGCTGCAACAGTCATAAGTGTGAACAATAGACATGTCACTTTTTTCAGTGCTGGTTTCATTTTGAACAGTCATTAAACTGTTGTAAGTCGAGGACTAGTTGTAGATTCTTTCCAACAAAGCAAGATCAAAATTTTGGCTTGCTCTAAACATCTGTAGGATGTATTGAGATATTTAAAATCTCCAGGAGGAAAATGTGTAACAGATGGATTGGTTGTACCTAGAAAAGCCAACCATTTAAGTGCCCACAAGCCAAACTATGTAGAATTTCAAAGGTTAAAAAAACAGCACTTTGAACTATATTCTAAATCTTGTTGAAAGCTAATTCAATCCAATGGATCTGACTTGCCAGCATGTAGGTAGTAGCATGCAGCACCAATTGCAGTTTCTGAGTCTTCTTCAAAGATCATGGAATAAATTGCATTTTGCAGTATTCTATTCTTGTGATCTGGAGAGTATGAATACTAGAATTATCTGAGCTATCACTATCCTACTCATTTATTACTGAATTAGTATTAACAATATTCCTGGGACCTGATCCTAAGTTCTAAGATCTCAGTATAAAAATCATAATAATTTAATTTTGACTATCAGAAAGTGAATTAGGCAGTTGGACAAGTAAATATTTGGTTGCTAGCACACGTGGAGGAAATAGATACTTTATTTTTAATGTCAGTATTAAATCCTTTATATTTTCTCTGTATATATGTGTTTGCAGCTGAGCAAAGAACTAGACTAGGGTCTTGACGAAGTATTTTAAAGGAGCAATTTTCAAAACAAGCATAAGTGAAACTCTTTGTGCTCTTTGAAGCACAAAAGCAGCCATTTCTCTCCCAGTCTTCACAATTGCTTTGAAAACTCTCTCTGGTTGTAGCATGCACTTGTGAAGTCACAAACAACATTCCACTGGGACAACCAGTGAAATGAAGTGAACTGAAGTAAGCGTGTATGTACTGATTTAGACAGCAAGGGACAATGTTCTAAATCACCAAAGGTTACTACTTCAGTTAAGCTTAAGCCTTAAGCTCTTAACATGTTATTTTATAGCAGTAGTAAATTTTAGGACAAACCCCCCCCCACCTCTTGACACAGATAAGTTTTTGATCCAAACCAAGTAGTACTTTTCAAGACACGTGTGTGGCCAGGCATGGCAAGCTCCAAAAGTTTAATTGCTGAAAAGATTTATATTTCCTGATCAGGCAGGGAACACTGCTAAACTTTTCCCCATTGTGTTGTTCATGCATTTTTCATTTGGAATCCATTGATAAATACTATTTTGCAATTTTATTAAGTTGGCCTTTAAAATAATTTAGATTATATGCTTTATAAATATGCATAGAATTCAAATGAAGCAAATGATATATGCTAGGATATGACAATCACATTTCATAAAATATTGTATTCATACTGAGCCACAGAATAAGTGACAATGTTTTAAATCCTTCTCCGAAATGTATAGCCTTTAAAGTGTGCTGATTAATAGTGAATTTAATTACAGCTTGTTTACATAGATAAGAAATCACAGTTTTAAATGTGATTGCTTGTCTACCTTAATTTCTTATAGAAACAATGTTGACGTGTGGGTTGAAAAACAAAAATATTTATGTTTGTTAAAGGTACCTCCAGATTTTTATATTTTATTTTGAAAATATTTTCTCTTTGAGTAGATAATGACAATGTAAAGATTAATGGTCAGTACCTTCATGCCTTAGAAGTTGACATCTAGCTGTGTAAAGCACAGTCTGCAGTTGTGGCTATGGATCAAAATCTGAAAGACAGCACGTATGGCATTGTGATCCAGGGCCTGCCTCTTTTATATGTGCCTGTGATGCCAACACATGTACAAAAGAGGTGGAGCTTGGCCCACACTAGTTGTGTCCACTATTTTGTAGATTTTGATGTGATTGCACATACTGGCAATGGTGGGATGCTGCCGGTGAAACAACTGTTTCACTAATCGTGTGCTTCGGGGAAATAACACAGCTGAGGCGCAGCAATCTGCTGTGCCGTGCGAATCAGCCGAGAGATATAGGTGGGTACAACACAGGAGCGGGCGGGTGGGCCCACATAATCGTCAGAGTGAACCAGTTCTGAGCCAGCTGATCATCCGAGCTAGGGATTCACCCGAACCAGTCCAAACCGGCAGAATCCCACCCCTGCATACTGGCTGTATGAAGTAAAATATAAATGTTTGGATTCAGTCAATGAATGTACAAGCACAGTACGGATGTATGTGCTCAAGATGGCAATAGGAGTAGGGCAAGTGTTGAACAAATGTACCTTTTCAATTAAATGAACTTAGCTTATCTGGTGGTGGTTCCTATCTAGTTTACCTGGCAAAGCCAATATCAATTTTGCAAATCTGAAAGTACAATTCTTGCCCCTGCCCCATCTCCTTTGCAGCTTGAGAAGCTAGGTAGGGTTTCTTTCAGCCTCTTGCCTCTCCCACTGTTTAGTTGCAGATTGTGCTGCCTCTCATCTGTTCCACTGGCAGCATCTCTTTGCCCATTATCTCAAGGTCTTTCCCACATGCCATTACATCTTTGCTGGAAACAAGACTTCGATTGTATCATCAATTTAAATGTGGCCTCAGCTGCAGCTGGTTTGTAAGGCCTTAGGAAAAAAACAAGTTTACTCAAGACCTAATTTAATTTACAGTAAACTAGCAAATCTGTCAAAATAACTCATAAAACATACTCCAGTCTACTAAATTTTCACTGGAAAGTTTGTCCTGATGTGGTTTTTTTTTACAATGTAAAATATACCACTTGATTGGACTTCTTTATCTAAGGTAAAACATTTAACCTGAAAATACCTCCTCCTGAAGAAGGAGAATTTGCTTATTAAGTGACTCAGTGTAAAGGAAGTTCCTTCTATTTTTGAAGCAAATGTGAGGTTACTGGAGATACTTGAGATATGTAAGGGACTGTCGTGGAGATCCAGATGCAAGTTTCTCTTTTGTCAATGAAAAGTCCTGCCTCCTCACCAAATTAGAGGAAGAATGTTAGAAATAAAGGTTCTTTTTGTAATTCATCCCCCTAATGTACATGGGAGTGTATTAATTCTAAATGGCAATTAGCCCTGTCAGAATTCTTATAAATCCACCCTTTTCTTCTAAAAGAGACTCTGAGAATAATGCTTGAAAGGAATCATGTTCACTTTTAGTTAGAGAATGAGAGCCATTTTCAATGGAGAAACCCCTCCTGAATGTTTCATTGAGAAAAATAGAAGGGTCATTGGGGCTTCCTAATAAAACCACAATCCTCTTTGGTGAACTCTTTGGTGATTAAATCATATTGTGACTGGGGACTTGCAAATTAGACACATCATGATATTCTTCATAATATTTAAGTTTAACTCCTATTCTAATTTGCTCCTCTTACATAAATCCTTCCTCTGAAATCAAAATTCACCTTTGAATGAAGTCCTTCTCTAGCACCAGAAAAAGGATTCTCCAGGCAATTGTTAATAGGCAGTAAAGGTTACATTTCCTATGTACTTTTCAATCATATACCTTTCATATAATTTAGAAACATTCCTATAATAAAAAAAAAGCCTTATCTTATAACCAGCACTTCTATTTTCCCCATAATTGAAGTTCTCAGAGTGAATTAAAGAATTTAAAACATTAAAAACTGAAAGACAAAAATAGTTCAAACAAGAAAATTCACTGATAAATAATATGAGAATTATATAAGAGTCCAGTCTAATGCAGATCCTTAACATTAAAAGAAAAACAAAAGTATGCAAATATCTGAAAGAACACTTAAATTATTCCTAGCTGATCAAATCTTACTTTCTTAGTTTAAAAATATATTTCAAGAAGTTATCTTAATTAGGAAAAAGACCAAGCAAACACACGTTTTTTTCCCCTTGTAACATTGTTTATGTACAGCTGATGAAATCCCAATGGAAGATGAGAATCTTACAGTTTGATCCTGAAGCCGTAAGCCACCATGGATTTATGGTATTTGGAGAGGTGAGAATAAATGGGAATATCCACAATAAATTCTTCTTGTGGAACTTTCTGCATAAGTTTCGTTCGGTCCTCCCCATGGCAATGTCTCTCACTTTTCTCTAGAAATAGGGTGTCTTCACGGGCCCTACTATATAGTTCAACTTGATCAGCGTGCTAATGAAGGGAAATCAATTGTTTTATGTCCATGCAACAAGAGCCTTCCAATAATGACATGATTAACATTGGTATTAATTTATTTGAAATACAGGTAGTCATTGAGTTACAAATCACAGTTGAGCCCAATTGTTGCTAAGTGAAACATTTGTTAAGTGAGTTTTGCCCCGTTTTAGAACTTTCTTGTCACAGCTGTTAAATGAATCACTGCAGATGTTAAGTTAGTAACATGGTTGTTAAGTGAATCTGGCTTCCCCATTGACTTTGCTTATCAGAAGGTCAAAAAAGGGGATCACATGACGCAGGATACTGCAATCATCATAAATATGAATCAGTTGCCAAGAGTCTGAATTTTGAGCACATAACCATGGAGATGCTGCAACACTTGTCAGTATGAAAAACTGTGATAAATCACTTTTTAGTGCCACTGTAACTTTGAACTGTCATTAAACAAACTTGTAAATCAAAGGCAACCTATAATATATTTATGCATGTAAATTCCATTGATTTTAATACCATTTCAGTCAAAAGAGTCTCTGGGTGGTGAACAACAAACCAGAAACCAACTCTTAAAATATACCACAATTACTAATCATAACTTCTTCTTCTTTTTCTTCAGCGTTTGTCTCGCGCTCTGGCGAGGTCCGCTAATGTCCTTATCTATTACTAATTACTAATTAGTAATCATTAAACCAAAACTAATTACTAATCATAACTGAATACTAGTATTATAATTCCATGAGCAGAAAAAAAATTACAGTGGATTAATCTGAGTATTCAGTACCGGTATGTACTCTTGAGATCTAATTTGAGAAGTCTTAATTTCAAAAGCTTCCTTGAAGCATATGATGCCCCAATGAATATCCCTACCCTACATTGTCAATCTTCAAAGGATCATTCATTGTTAAAAAAAAAAACTCACTGATGTCCACGGCTCTACATTCTTTGAAGAGGAAACCTCTTTTTTAAATAAAATGAAATGGTCCTAATTAATTCTGGAAGTGGAGATGCCTTCTCTCTGTGTTTTCTTTGGGTGGAATCATAGATCTGGAAAGGTCTTTGACTACAATTACTTGCTTATGTAGGATCCAGATTGATGGATCCCAATCAGATGGCCATCTAACTTCTGATGAATACATCCAGTGAAGGGAAACATACCATCTCACTCTCTGGACCGTTGATTTAATTACCAAAATGATTTTCTGAAAGTATTTTCTCCCACTAACATTTAACTAGAAACTCTTCCTATATTTTCAGTCCTTTATTCAATATCCTCAGGAATGGTGGGAAATGGTCTTGAATTTCTTCTATAGGACACCCTTTCAGAAATTCAGAATACTGTACTGTCTTAACCTTCCTCAATTGTTTTTTTCTCAGTCTAATTCTACCCAGCTGTTTCATTCCCTTTTGTTGTTGTGTAACTTCAAGTCAGTGTTGACTCCTAGTGACTACCTGGAGAAGTCTCTATAGTTTGCTTGGCAAAATTTCAGAACTGGTTTGCCACTGCTTCTTTGCTAATGCTGAGAGGGAATGAACTGATCCAGGGCCACCCAGCTGGCATTGTGCCTAAGTGGGACTAGAATTCATAGTTTTCCAGTTTTTAGTCTGGTGCCTTAATCACTATACTAATTTAATTCTAGTCCCAAGTTAATCACTGTTGTACTTCCCTCAGCCACTTAAGAATTTTCTGAAATGTGGTGCCTGAAAAGTACTCAAAGTAGTATCTCACTAAATCAGAATATACATGCATACATGTATGTTTCAATAATGATGTCTAGAGACATGTAAAGAGACATGTTTGCCTTGGACACCAGATTGAGCATGATTGAATCAGACATGATTGCACAGAGTAAAAAAATTATTGCATTTTTAAAAGAAGGCCCCTGTTTTGCAAAAAAACAACAACCCACAATTGTTTCCTACCTGCAAATGTAATGCTCGGTACTTCATATCTTGTTTCCAGGGCATCACATACAGTTGTGGAATCATTCCATGTTTGCATGAAAATCTTGGTAAATGGCAATGAATAAACCTGGGAATATAATAAGCAAGTAAGAAGTCAATAAATAAACAAAACTGAAAAGCATAACATTGCGATACATCAAAAACATCTCACAAACTACCAACAGACTGTTGCAATCAAATGGCCTCACTGTAGCACACAATCCAAATAAAGGTGTCCAAAACATCGTATGTAAACCGAAAGACCTAGTAGCCTCAGAAGAAAAAACAGGAGTCATCTTATTACAACATACAGTGTAAAAATTGTAACAGCCACTTTGTAGGACAAACAGGCAGAAGATTAACAGAATACATCTATGAATACCAACTAGCAGTCAGAAGACATAATGAAAACTCCTTAATTTCATAACACATAAAACCATAGTTTCACCTGGGAAACTGTGACCACCAAGTCAAATCCAAAAATGCTACAGAATTTCTGGAAGCTTGGCCCTTTTGACAAATCAGCCATCAACAGGCATATAGAAATAAACAACATCTACATACCATTCAAAAGAGACAATCAAAAAGCCAAAAAGGAAACAAAAAGAACCAAACACCAGATCAGCAGTCAACACCCAGATGAACAGAAATTAACATCAAGATTAATTCTAGACCAACAATCAAGTAAACAACACCCCAATCAAGGAACTACCAACTCAAATAAACAAGTTAACAATAAACAACATCCTAATTAAGTAACCACCAAGATCACTTTCACCAACACTGAAGGGGAAACCTCTAGTCTAGTATATCAAATGAGAGGAAATCCTACTCCCCTATTAGTACCGATGATGTTATATAGTTTGATAATGAATTGTCTGCAAGAGAACAACCAAGCTCAGAGAGTACCAAGGACCTCACAGAATAAAACTTCATTTTAAAATATTTTCAAATGCAGAAAAAGAACAATAATCCCTATACTCTCTCTCTTTCTCTCTCGTGCTAAGAGCGCAAATTGTGCCTATTAATTAAGTTCTATTTATAATATAAAAATAGTGGTACTTGCTTTAGTTTTAAAACCAGTATGATGAAGTTAGTAATGTCAGGATTGGAAGCAATGGTGTCTACAAGGGAGATCCTAGACTAGAGACAAATCAACAGTTGTGGCATCATGATGAAAGTGTGTCCTTTTGTACACAGATGCAGTGTCAACACACAAAAAGGCTTGAATTGCAATGCCATATCTGCCATCATGTTTCTTTTCAGTTCCCCCCTCCTTCCAGGATGCCCTCACTTTGGGCTAATATCACCTCTGTTGTATCTAAGCCAAGCATTAATCCCTATCATTTGGAGTCCCTTCAGTTAGGTCAGAAAGCAAGTTTCCATTTCTGTTCAAATAATATTCATACAATACTTTAAAGCTCTGCAGGGCACTGTGGAAATTACAACCAAAACCAAAACCATCCCCCTTGGTCTATGAAAAAATGGTCTTCCACGAAACCGGTCCCTGGTGCCAAAAAGGTTGGGGACCATTGCTATACACAACCAGATTGATGCACAATTATATGAGTCAATATGCATCATTAGTGGGATTATTCGTGTTAGTGTTTGGGGATAAACCCCTAGCAAAGTATGCAGCAGCAGTCAAGCCAGGCAGCCAAATGAGAGAGGAAGGGTTTTAGAGTATACACACACTGAACACAAACACTGTTTGTAGTTTAAATAGTTTTTAATCCAGTTAGAGTTTAAGCATTGTCAATCAGTCCGTATGTCATTCACAATATATCCATTCAGTAAGACTCACTAACTCAGTCCAGATAATAGTCCTTACTATATCTTTATCAGCCGATAAAGATATCTTCTCCTCCTCCGATGCCTTTCTCCAGAGGATAACGCTGGATATTCAGTAGGACGATCAAACAGTAGACAGTCGCAGTAAAACAGTAATAAACAGTTGTATCCAGCAGTAAACAGCAGTAAACAGTAAACGGTAAACAGTAAAACAGTAGGCAGTCAGCAGCAAGCTTTTTCCTGCTTCCTCTTATTGCAGTTTCTAACCGCACCCTTAATTGGCTAATTACATGCAGTGTGGTGCTTAAAGTTACAAACACTTAAACTATGATACCTTAGTTTATATATTTATCCACCCAAACCTTGTTGGGTATCAATGTTATACCTAACATTCTCCCCTTTTGGGTGATATAAATATATAATACCTTTACAATCTAACCCCATAGTTTTCACAACACTCCTGGTGCTTCCTGGCACCTTGGGCTTTTGTAAAATTATCAGCTACATTGTCCTCCGACATGCAGTACTCCAGCTGTATCATTTTACTTCTCACAGATTGTCTAACGTTTAGGTACCTTAAATCTGTATGCTTGCTCCTAGTTTTGACTGCAATATTTGTGGCCATTTGAATTGCTGCCTGATTATCTTCATGTATAATTATAGGATAATTCACAGTTATGCCTATATCATTCATCATTTGCTTATACATAATCAATTCTGTACATAATAGCGATAAACAGGAGAATTCTGCCTCCATAGTTGACAAACTTATATGCTGTTGTCTTATTGACTTCCAACCTATTAATGTCTTACCCAGCATTATGGCTGTTCCTGAAGTCGACTTTCTTGTGTCTCTTTCTGATGCAAAACTAGCATCAGCATAAGCACTCAGAATTAGATCACCTTTTGGCTCTAGATACAATGAATAATTCATTGTCTTTTTAAGATATCGTAATATTCTTTTAGCTGCAATCCAGTGTCTTTCACTTGGTGCAGAATTGAAACGAGCTAACTGATTCACACTGTACGATATGTCTGGTCTAGACCAATTGCTAATATAAGACAAACTACCAATTAATGATTGATAAATTACCTTATCAAACCCCGGCTTTGTGCATCAGTGTTGCTAAACTCCTGACTCATTGGAGTCTTAGCCGGCTTACAAAGCTCCATTTTATAATCTATTAGCAATTTGCATATCTTATCTTCCTGAGATATCTTAAAGCCCTTCTGTGTTTTCTGTATATTTAAACCGAGATATTTTTTATCTCCCTAATTGCTTAATCTTTATTTTCTTTTCTAATGATGCTATTATTTTATTGGCCTCATCATTAGTTTCAGTAATCAATGCAATATCATCAGTGAACAACAATAATAATGATATTTTCCCATTTGTCTCCCTCTTAAATAGACATGGATCGGCTAACCCAGCTCTGAATCCTATATTGTTTAGTTCCTTTACAATATACTGGTTCCATTCATAGCCTGATTGTTTAAGACCATAGAGGCTTTTTTTTAACAACCAACAATCATTATTATCTATTATTTCACTTTTAATTCCAACAGGTTTTTTCATATATATAGTGTGTCTTAATGGGGCGTGCAAGTAAGTGGTTTCCACATCTAGGTGGTTAATTATATATTTTTTGCTAGCTGCCCACACTAAAGCTGCCCTCAAGGTTGCTGCCTTAAGACTAGGTGCAAACACCTCATCATAGTCATTGGCATTCTGTCTAAAACCTTGGGCTACTAATCGTGCCTTATGGATTATATTTCCATCTTTATCAGATTTTACCTTAAAAATCCATTTGCAGCCAATGGACTTCATATCTACAGGTAATCTCGCATTCTCATATACTTTCATATTCTTTAATGAGTTCAGTTCCTTATTCATTGCTGCATACCAACTTTCCTTATCCTTAGTAGGATACATTTTTATTTCATCTACAGTACATGGAACTTTATTAATCTGGCACACTGTGTTAGCCTGGTACCTATCAGGCGGTCTAGATATTCGTGTAGTTCTTCTGGGAATTACAGGGCTTGCAGGAGGACTTTTTTGAACTACTACCTGTTCATCTTCCTCATCCTGCTCAGCTATTGGATCTATTTCTTCCTGTATTTCTCTCTTTACTTTATTCTTAAAGTTACAGGGATAACTAATGGGATTTCTATAGGATTCAATAATTACTTCTTTATTGGTATCCTGTTCTAACTTCTCCCATCCTACGTGCTCTAGAAATTGAGCACTAGCACTACATAACACCTTAGATGTGCCTTTCTCCCAAAATCTATATGCCCTATGGTTTGCCTGGTAACCAACGAAGAAAAATCGTTTAGCTCTATGTTGCCCTTTATGCCTGAGTTGTGTAGGGATATGCACCCATGCTGGTGCACCAAATGTGTGCAGGTAACTTAGGTCAGGTTTCCTGCCATGCCACTTGGTGAATGGTATTTCACCTGTCGTTGTGTTAACAACGTTGTTCAATATGTTATTAGCACACATTGTAGCCTCCCCCCACAAAGAATCAGGTAATCCAGAATCAGTTAACATTGTTCTAACCATTGCCTGTAGCGTTTGGCCTCTTCTCTCTATGAATGCGTTGTGTTCTGGCCTGTATGGTGCAGACTTCTTGTGCTCTATTCCAGCTACCTTTAGTCTGTTCTGGAATTTGTTGTTAACAAATTCCGTACCATTATCTGTCACCAGGGTTATCAGTTGCCGTTTAGTCTTTCTTTCTGCAAATTTAAGCCAGTTGAAAAAATGTTGATATGTTTCAGTTTTGCTCTTCATTAAGTAGCAAAACCCATATCTAGAATAGTGGTCCATAATGCTCAGTATATATCGAGCACCCCCCATACTGGGTTTCTTTGGACCTATGATGTCTGCAAATATCACTTCTAAAGGTTCTTTGGTTTTGAAACCATTTAACCTATTTGCAGGCAATACTTTGCTCTTATCTTCACAGCAAACATTACAACACAAATATTTATCACAAGGTTTTAACCTTATTCCATCAGATAACTCTACTGTACGTTTTAGCATTTTAAAATTTACATGCCCCAAACGCCTATGCAATAAATGGATACATTCATTATGAGGCTTTATATTGTTAAATACAGTCTGTGCCTCCCCTTTCTTACTATCATCTAAGACGTATAACGTTCCATTTAAAGCTGCAGTTACCCTTTTTTTATCCTTCTCAATTATGCAATTATTATTTTTAAATGTAATTACATAACCTAGTTTGACTAATACCCTTACAGAAAGCAAGTTGTACTTTAGTTGCGGTACATACAACATTTTTATATCCTGATTTATGCACGGACAATGTGCAGTACCTTCTCCTTTCGCTTTCAGGTTCCAGCCATTAGCAAGTGATATATGTTGAGAGCTTGTAGACATTTTTACAAATTTTGTCTTATCTCTCGTGATGCAGTGGGATGCACCACTGTCCACCACCCATAAATCATTCTTCACATCACAGTTGCTAAACATGGCTAGTTCAAAGGCTTTCTTGGGCTTTTTTACATTCTGGCTTTTTCCCTTTTTGCAGAAACTTGCCAAATGTCCTCTTCCTCCACAATTAAAACACTTTTTAATTGTGTATGCCGTCGAGGATAAATTCTCTTCTTCCGGGTGCTTTCCTTTACTAAGCTGGTTTCTATCAAGCTTTGAAGATAATTTCTCTTCTTTCTTAGATTTATCTTCTCTCAGCTGGTCACGTTCACACCTTCTTCTGGCTTCTTCTAGTAGCCTGCCTGTAATCTCGGTTAATGAGAGGCTATCCTTAGGCAATACTTCCAACGAAGTCACATAGTCATCATAGCTTTTGATCTAATGAAGATAATATAATGTATACTTGTTGCAGCTCATTAAAGATAAGCTCTTTTTCTTGTAATTCTTGAAAAATGCTCTTCATACAGTTTAAATGAGCTAACATGTCTCCATACCTTTGAAGATGTGTTCGAAACAGCTTCCGTGTAAGATTTATATGTGCTCCTACACTGTCCCGAACATATATCTTCCTTAGGTTCTCCCAGCAGTTTGCAGCATTTTCTTCTCCACGAATATGGACAAGCTGCTGGTCACAGAGAGTCAGTCCTATGATGCATAAAGCCTGCTCATTCTTCCGTTTATAGTCTTGTAACTTTTGGTTATCCTCTTCATCATCAGGATCCCAGCTACTCACATCTGGTGGGTTTGTTATTATGTCCCACAAACCTTCTCTACGTAGAAGTAAACTACATTTCATTGACCATGAAACATAGTTTGTTCCATCCAGCCTGGATATCAGGGACAGATGTGGTAGATTTACTTGTGCCATTACTCTTCAGATATATGACTATTTTAAACTAATAAAAACAGTTTGTTTTTACAGTAATGTGCAACTCACACCAACTCTCACTGCTATATCCTTGTTAGTTAGACTGTGCAGCTGGGCCCATAACCAATGTTAGTGTTTGGGGATAAACCCCTAGAAAAGTATGCAGCAGCAGTCAAGCCAGGCAGCCAAATGAGAGAGGAAGGGTTTTAGAGTATACACACACTGAACACAAACACTGTTTGTAGTTTAAATAGTTTTTAATCCAGTTAGAGTTTAAGCATTGTCAATCAGTCCGTATGTCATTCACAATATATCCATTCAGTAAGACTCACTAACTCAGTCCAGATAATAGTCCTTACTATATCTTTATCAGCCGATAAAGATATCTTCTCCTCCTCCGATGCCTTTCTCCAGAGGATAACGCTGGATATTCAGTAGGACGATCAAACAGTAGACAGTCGCAGTAAAACAGTAATAAACAGTTGTATCCAGCAGTAAACAGCAGTAAACAGTAAACGGTAAACAGTAAAACAGTAGGCAGTCAGCAGCAAGCTTTTTCCTGCTTCCTCTTATTGCAGTTTCTAACCGCACCCTTAATTGGCTAATTACATGCAGTGTGGTGCTTAAAGTTACAAACACTTAAACTATGATACCTTAGTTTATATATTTATCCACCCAAACCTTGTTGGGTATCAATGTTATACCTAACAATTCGGTCTACTCTCATATATTAGTTGCCTGCACTGAGTCATGCACCACCTCTGGAAGTTAGTCAAAAAATGCCCTCCTTCAAGAATACCTGAAGATTATTGATAATTATACTGAGCAACAGTAGCCTACCTGGAGCGAAATAGGCTGAGATCTAGACACCTAGCCATCTCTACTGCTAAAGCATTTGTAAAAGATGATTTCAACACTCACATGTGGAAACAACATTGATTAGAAAAGCCCCCCCCCCAATGTAGAAACTTTTCCTGCATGTTGGAAAAACCAGAGCCCCATGTGATATAAATAACATTGAACTGATTCGCATTGGTCATGGTAGATGTACATATGCCCTCTACAAGTGGGGCAAAATACCCATCACTGAATTGTGACTGGGGCCAAGAAACAAACTATTCAACACATAGTGACAGAGTATCACAACAGAACCTATAATGGAGATTTCACTGATTTTCTGGCTGCCACCAATGAAGTAAAAAGTTATATTTACATACTTTTGTAATCTTCCTGTTAAGATTTCATATTTTATATTCTTATGTTTTGTATTTTAGCCCTGTCTTTCTTTTTTACCAAAATATGATGTGAATGTGCCATATGATAAATAATAAAAATTTGGGTCTAGTGGACTGCTGAAAACATGAAGGTCGGCTGGGAATCAAGCTATGTCAGCATCAACGTGTCTTGCTCACTGCTACTGTGGATATTCCATGCTCTCCTTCTAGCTCCTAAAATTTGGCAGATATGCAATCGTTCCAATCAAGAAGAATCATCAAGCCTGTCTTTATTCATTAGTTATACAACATATTTTAATCGTTTCTGCACTCATTTCAAGCTACCTCTTCAAATTTGCCCAAGTAAAATAGAGGAAACTTGTAGGAAAAAGTGATAATTTAACATATTTATCTAGATTGGATATTAGCCTATGAAACACAATGTCCTTATCTGTCATTTCTCCTTTTACTAAGTATACCATACAGCTCTAAAATATTTCTTTGCATTATTGATCATTCACGCCAGAGTCATTTTTTAGACAAATCCATCTTTTTCAAACCAAAACTTGAGCAAACATTAACAGGTTTGTAAATCACTTGCCTTAAAAATTCATATATGCATCTTTGAAATGCTGATAAAATGTAAAATCAGCTTGTCCTTTGCCCACCATTTCTTAATGTTACAGAAAAAGAACGATTCTTTACATTAAGGAAACCCAAGAGGAAGACCTAATGCTTAATGAGTTTCTATAACAAAGACATACTTCAAGATTTTAAAAAAATCTTATACTTTACTTATATATTTTTCTTTTTTCATTATTCACCATTTCCCATTCTGATACTATGGACTGTTTAGGCTATCTGTCTTTTTACTTGTAAAAATCTTTAAGAACTTTTTATAAAAATCAACATTTTTTAATTAAGTTTCATTCTGGTTAAAAACCATCTCACTAGATGAGACAATGGAAAAGCCACGACCACATTACATACATTGCCACAAGCACTAACAATTAAGTCCAAAGAAAATGTTTACCATATTAAAGAGAAAAACATTGAAATATTTTGTTACCTATTATTCTTAAAAAAATAAGATACAAGAACATTTTGTGCTTTACCACATTGTCCTGTCCTAATGTTCAGTAAAATAGAACAATAATTAAGATAAAAATTCTTCATATGGATTCTAAAAGTTTAGGGAATAAAGTACACTTTAAACTATTTCATAAAAATGCAAAATGTTGCATTTTCTACAATAACGTGCTTTGGGAAATAGAACAGCGATAGTGGAAACAAATGCCTGTCCTTTCCTAATTTATAATTGCTTTTGATTCTAGAATGTTTATTTTGCAAAAATGGGGCTGATAGGAAATAAAACAAAGCAAAGTGCAGTCAAATATAGTCAAATAAGAAAATAAAAGGGGGGGGGGGAAGCAATTGGCACAAGATTGCTTTTCAATGGAGAAGAAACAATCACAGCTTTTAAAGTCCATGCTGCTGTAACTTCATGTTAATATAGTGCAGTATACCCTAAAGGCCTATGTGCTGCATTCAATTGATGATATGCATGCACAAACAAGCATAGCCGATTCATGAGTTCAGATAAAACATGATGTTCAGCTGAGAATCCATTGAAGAATTAAGAGATAGGTTGCATGCAAGTATGAAAATTTTTGTTTGCAAGTCAATGTAACTTTGTCTTGATGTATACCAAGGTCCCTGAAGAAATGTATTATTGTATAATGATTATTATTGGACAGGATGATGGTCACTGGATTGATTTAAATTGATATCTGTATGTTTGTTAAATCATCTTATTAGAACAAGAACATGAGCTTCTCACGGTTATAAAAAACACTTTAAAATATAACTACAAAAATGTTGCTTGCTTTTTTTTAAAAAAAATAGGAAAGCAGTTTCCTATTTACATCTTTCAAAAGGATTACTGAACAAACAATTGGGGATTTTTGTCAGGCTCAGTGCATTCTTAATCATTAAGTTCAATGTCTTCCATTTCTAAAATACTTTCTGTGCTTGTTTCTGTTATTTGCACAATAAACTGCAATCGAAACACAAGCACAATAACCCACTTGAGAAAAAATGGACATTAAAAACCCATCTGTTTCTGATAGCTGCTGGAAAAGGTACGGTTTTTTTTTTCATCCTCCCAAATATCTGTCCAGGTTGAAGTCCCTCTCTTACCCTCTGAGGTCTGTATTGACCCCTTTGGAAATTCCATTGGTTTTAGACCCCTCAGGGGGTTCAGCTTTGGGGCTGCTGCTCATGCTACAGGAAATGCTGCACTCTGTTTTGGTAACTTATCAAGCAAACTGGCACTTACATCAAGATAAGGATTATGATGCCATCAGTCATTGTCAGGTTAATGACATAAGAAATGCCCTTTCAATGAACCAAATTACATGGCCAAAATGTAACAAAATCCCAACGAAACTTTGACAGTTTCCCTTAGGTGCTGATGAAGAAGCAGATGCTGATATTTTGATGGAGGTGGAAAAAGCAAAGAACATTAGGCTTGTCTGAGAGAAGAATATGGGAATGGGATTAAGCTCATTACATCTTTGAAAACCTAGATTATCAGAGGAAACAAGTTAAGACAGTAGATAGTTGTTCTTAGTCTTGAGAGAAGATCAACCTAATTCAACAGAACCAGGGGTGGGATTCAACCGGTGTTACTACCGGTTCGGTGCGCACGTGTGTAAAAAAAAAATTAAGCTGTGCTGTCTGGAGAGCTGAAAAGCGCTACGCGTGGGTGCGCGGCATTTGGAAAGCTTCTTTTTTCCTGCTTTTTCAACCTCAGTTGTGCCATGCAAAGCAGCTTGAGGTTGAAAAAGCAGGAAATAAAGGACAGGTAAGAGCCCGGGCGGGCAGGTGGGCCAAACAGCAGCAGTCACAGAACTGGTTCAGTGTCTGCTGCTCTTCAGAGCTACCAGTTTTTGAAAACCGGGCAGAACTGGTAGCATCCCACCCGAGCAGAACCTTTACTTTATATGATTAAATAATTGTACATAATTGTCCTTCCAATTTAATTTAGGTCTATTAGTAACTTGTATGCAGTTAATCAGCTTATTAGAAAAGGACTTGTGTTTCTACCATGATGTCTTAGTGCTCTTTCTGCCACTCCCATTCTGAGTGCAACCTAAACTTACTGCAACATTTTAGGAAAGTGGGGATGTAACACGTAATATTTTACTCATGATAGGAATTATGTGACATGAGTATTGTTGATAGTGGTTTTGTACCAAAGGCCATCAGAGACTAGGAGTTTTGGGAAGGCAAATCTGCTTGTACAGGCAGTCCTCAACTTACGACCACAATTGTGCCCAAAATTTCTCTTGCTAAGCAGGTTTTGTCCCATTTTACAATCTTTCTTGCCACAATTGTTAAGTGAATCACTCCACTGTTAAGTTAGTAGCACAGTTAAGTGAATCTGAGTTCCCCATTGACTTTGCTTGTTAGGTCACAAAAGGTGATGTCATGACCCAGGACACTGGAACTGTCATAAATACATTCCAGTTGCCAAGCGTCCCAATTTTGACCATGTAGGGATGCTGCAATGATCGTGTGAAAAATTGTCATAAGTCAGTGCCATTGTAACTTCGAACAGTCACTAAATTGAATGTAATATTGTAAGTCAACCTGTACTTTCTCCAGTGGTTGATAAAATATATACTAATTTATCAGTTATTTCTTCCTCAAAGGATTCATAAATTAGGAATAAATATGTACATGAAGGGAAAAATGCACATGTGACAAATACCAAATCAACAGGAACAACTCTACCTCTCACCTACTTTATCAGTATTTTTTTTAAAATCTTTTAAACATCATAGCAATAACTAAAAATTGATTTAAATCATCCCAAGGTAATATGGCTTTTTTGTGATAATAAAAGACTGAGGAGGAAAATATAACTTTGCTACAGGCAGTTCAGTGGGCAAGTAAGTCCTTTTAATACACAAAAAATGTTTTTGCTCAGCAGCATCTGTTTTCACAACAAAATTACTGAAATTCATTGTGTAAGTTTGAACTAAAAATTTAACACACACAAATGTATATAACTGAAAGAAGCTATTGCTCTTCAAGGATTTAACTACCAGTGCTGAAATATGATATATTAACAGAATAACCTAAGCAACAGAGTTCATTTCACTATCCCACCTCTTTCATTTTTTAAAAAGGCAACTGGAAATCCTAAAAAAAAAAAATCCATAAAAAAGCAAATTGAATAAATACATCATCTTAAAAGTGAATAATTTTATTTATTTTACATATTATAATGAAAATTAAACTAGATTTGCAATATCCATTCTAATCTTGTGAAACCTTAGACTTATGATACACGTCTACTGCTATGATTCATACAAATGTACTGCTTGATTTCTTAACTTTTTTGTTCTTTTAAGATGATTGTAATTAATAGGGATAACAATGGAGATTAAATCTTATAGCCAACTCCCATCTTTATAATTATTAATTTCAAAACAAAATGTGAAACTGAGACAAGTTCAGTACCCATTTATGCTGGCTGGATTCAGACTGAGGTATTCTTCAGATCTCTAATATCAATTAAGTCTAAGCAGAACTAACTTAAGATTTACTGATTTAAGTGGTCTACTTTTAATACAACTAATTTGATGCAGGATTGTTAGCTCAAAACTCAGGTATAAGAAACTGAAAACTGAAAAAACTGTTAAAGAGAAAAATTTGTTTTAATTATTTTAAATTTATATTATTTTCTCAAAACTAATGGTCAATGTAAGCTGAAATTGAAGTTCTCTATGCATGCAATGTGCAGTATTTATCATTTTGTATTATAGAACAAAACCTCAGGTTCTATCATTATAACAGGAGACAAACTGGACAATACCATGTCTTCTTTAGAAGTAACCTTTTCAACTGTGAAGGGCATCCAAATTAAAAAAACACATTTGAAATTGCTGCATTATATTCCTTACTGTTTCATCTATAAAAACTTGCAAGCAGACTGAATACCAATCTGGCTCGTAGGCAAAACCTGTTCCAAAATTCATCATGAAAACAACGATCAGCTTCCATACCAAAGTGTGTGTCAGAGTAATATTTGTTTCTATTACTATTAGTGAAATGAAATAGTGTTTCCATGCAGTTATATTCAGTTCCATACACAGGTTTTTTTTTTTTTGGAATGAGAGCATTCAGGTTTTTTTCTAATGTTAAAACTAACCATGAGATGAAAGAATGCACATTAGGTTTAAGTGTCTGTTGAAATTATGAACTAAATGAAGATGTAGAGCATTCATGATCTGAAGCAAACTGAAAATTTAAGCATCAACTGTAAGAAATAAAATGGTCCTTTCCAGCATGTGACTGATTCACATAATAGGCACTATTGCAACTAATGAAAAGTTATAATATAAAATTGACCATTAATATATACATCTCAAAGATTTTGATTCCTCAAGTATCTAGTACACAAAAGATACTATCACCTTCATCTGTTTCAAACACATGTTCTACATCAAGTTTTATTTCCCCATGTCCTTCTTGCAACTCATCCAGAGAAGCCAGGGCTTCATTTGTGTCACTTGCAAAAGTCTCTCGGGAGGCATCGTCATATTCCTGAAGATTAAGTCCTTTAATAGCTTGCTTCATCTTTTTGCCCAGCACTTGAAGTCTCCTCTTCTTCGCAGCACATTTGTTCTCATACTCCTTTTGATTTTCAATATAGAAGATTTCCTTTAAAGAGAATGTTAATACCCCATGAAGTGAGAAGAAATAATAGACAAAAGCAGCTTTCACAAAACACCAACTGCCCTAACCAACTTTTAGAGCTAATCAGGGCTACTTAAGAAAGAACCCTCAAGTTTTTTTTTAAAAAAAGCCATTATATAGCTGCAGAATTACTTGAAAATGTATTCTTCTCCATAGTTAAAAGAAAGCCTTGTTATAAAATAATAATTTTGTAATAAAATAAATGCCTCTCCATTTACAATATTGAGAAAGAGAGTTTCTAAAAATTGAGAGGCATACCTTGGATCTATTGAAAAGAAGGGGCAAAAAAAATCAGGAAAATGAGACAGTTTATTGTAGATATGAAATATGCTACAGGGAGAATTTGGCTTTGAAGTAGAGAGAGAGACACACAAAGACTCTGTCTTTTGGACTCAAAAGAATTAGCTTTGGGAAGGTAGAAGGCTGTCCAGGTTATTGGTAGGCCCATGTAATATTTCCCAAATACATCCCTGCAGAGACTGTACCTGAGGGTTCTCCCCTTGTCTTTAGCTCAGAAGAGAGACATGCTAACCAATGAATAGACTGGCCCATCGACTCAGTGTTCTCTTACATCCACTTTTGGAACTCCACCCATTCTAAAGATTACATATGTTTTTCTTCATTAAGCATTAAAAATGTACTCTACAAAGAAGCCTTACAGAGAGCAAAACTGCACAGAGATTTCATATGAAAAGAATAGTCATCCTACAGTTTGAAATAAATAAAAGCACTAGGCAGAGTTACTACCATCAGTTCCATACATCTTTCAGATAGACTTGGACAGCACCCAAATATAGAACACAACAGTGGGGTGATATTTAGCTGACTTACTACAAAAGAGGCCTCAGGACTTCAACAAGAGTATTATCGTTACTATTTTGATGGTTTGGGTTATTTCATCATTACATTATTGAGAAGAGTAACTTTATAGGCAGTTGCTTGCAAAGTGAAGAATTTAATGATTAGGGAATGCTGATTTTGAATTACAACCTTCTTTTTTGTCTCTTCATTTTTACATACTTGCAACTATATAAGAAAGAGTTAATCATAATATGTCTTAAGAGTAACTTCTACAATACTAAAAAAAATTAAGAACAAAAGCTAAGGTTAGCAGTATAGAAAACAGCTGTCAGGAAGTCCTCAACATAACCATTTGTTTACTGATCATTTGAACTGACAATGGTACTGAAAAGCTGACATGACCATTTTTCACACTTACGACTGTTGTAGCATTCCCATGATCAAAATTTGGACTCTTGGCAACTGGCATGTATTTATAATGGTTGCAATGTTGTGGGTTCATGTGATCACCTTTTGCAATCCTCTGACAAGCAAAGTCAATGGGGAAGCCAGCTTCTCTTAACAAGTTATTAACAACTGCAGTTATTTACTTAATGACTATGGCAAGAATGGTAATAAAATGAGGCAAAACTCGCTTAACAACTGTCTTGCTTAGAAACAGAAATTTTGGGCTGAACTGTTGAGGACTATCTGTATTTCATGAAATCCATAAAGGAATGTGAGAAAATAAAGCCAAAATATTGTATTAATAAAACTTTTTAAAAGTTGCATAAAATTGGAATGTAGAAATTAATATTTACCTTGATTTGTTCACTGGTTATGCAAGGTGTGTTTTTCAGCAAGTTTATATAAACTCCCCCTGGAGTTCTTCTTCTAGAACCATCCTGAATGATGGGAAAAAAAAAACCTTTTAAAAGTAGCAAGTGTAAAACATATCAAATGTTTTGTTGCTTTGAATCTGAAAACTTATCTGAGATACAATGAGAATAGAAAATATTAGTTACCTGTAAAAATATTAATAGGGCTTTGTATAATTATTGAAAGACTGACTGTATAAACTGAAAAAATATTGTTTGAAGAGTCAAAGGTTTCAAGAAATAAAGTAGCAAATCAGTTAAGATTATGGTTTCTCCCTATTTTGTTTCTCGTGAGTGTTTCTGGCAAGATAGTGATGTGTTACAATGCTATTTATTTCTCTAGCTTTCCAAAATTTATGAAAACAATACTTGTATTAAAAAAAACCTAGTGTTTTGGAGAGATTAAAAGTTAAATTTGGAAACCTCAGAGAGGGTCTTTCTGCTTTGGCTTCTTTTCCAACTATGCAGGCTTCCTTCAGACAGCCTCTCAACTTTGATTTCTATAGAAGCCATTATAGCTGGGAGTGAGATTTTGAATGAAAAATTATCCATACATCACTTCATGAGGTCTGGCTGAAACCCCAACCCCAAAGGGAAATACACAGGCAATAACTCTCCTTCCTGTAATTAATTCCATCAGATATTTCTATCTAAGATGTGATGAATTTTGGAGTCTGGTAATGTTATATACAATAACCTGCCACCTCTTAGAGTATACTGACAAAGCAGAACACATAAAGAAAAAAAATGATATTAAGAAAAAAGTTAAAAGACCAAAAAGGAAAAAGAAAAAAGAATTGAAACAAATGAGAAATCAAGTAGTTAGCCAAAACAAAACAAGATATTAAAGAGCTGTTGGCTTGTCAGGAAGCTCTGGAAAATATCTAAGGTAGTGTACGTGAAAGAAAAAAACCTGCCTTATCAATTTTCATTATTTGGAACATAAATACACTTTAATAGATGCAGAAGTAAAATGCCTTCAGGAGCTGGTTCAAATAGACTGTGCTGATTGGATTGACACAGTCCCTTAGATTCATGATCTCCCAATCCTCTTGTCATATATTTGCAGGTCTGAATGAGATAGAACATTATAAGACAATGTAATAGTCCAAATGTTGGATTCTGGGGGAAAGAAATCTCACTTTATTTCTAAAATTGTCTCAGGCATTATAAAAAATGTGAAGAGTTTCCCTGAACAAGCCTATGGCCAAAAAAAAGATAAGGACGTTGTTTTGACATTCTGCAATTTTGGGCTTATTCCTGGATCCTGGTGGAAGGCAACTCAGCAACTTAGTTAGTTACCTTAGGGCACTACAGAATTATCCCAAAAGCCTGCCAGGAAATGATTTTATGGTTTGAAGGGTAAATTATATATTTAATATAAGGAGTGTGTATTGTTCAATTATATTTGTTATTTTCTTCCTTCCTTTTTTATTTTTGTAGCTTTGGAAGGAAAACAGAGTTTCTGTGTTCTTGGCACTTACCAGGCTAAAGTCTATTTATGGTTTAATTTTATTTTAAAAATAGTTTTTTAAAACTATTTCTTTGTTTATTATTTGCAGTTCCATGTAATTCTATATATAGTATAATAGTTATATTAATCAGAATTTTGTGTGCTTCATTTTTTTCTATCTCTGATATATTCTTTAAAGCTTGCCTATTAAAAAGAGGCATTTTCACTATTGAATATTATAGTGTTTAAAATGAAATTATGATTTTCTGAATTTTCAAAAATTTGTATATAGATATGGAACCTAATTATTTTCCATTGCATTTCTTAAAATGACAACATTTGTGATATTAAAGCATTGAGTGGCAGAGAGAAGCAGAAGAAGTTTTTTAATAAACTGAACATGATCAAGTCTGAAGGATATTTTTTGGTTGCAAGTAACTCATGTCCTCCCTGAGGAATTATTAGTTAGAAACTGGATTGATCATGTATTATATGTATATAGAAACACAAAATTTGCTTGCAATAAGCTAATTTTGAAAATTAAAACATGAAAATTTTGAGTCAGCTTACCCAGAGGTGGCATATTATCCATGGCATTTTGATTAAAAATTATCCATAGGTTTGTTTTTTTATGCAAGCATATATGGCATATCATTAAATCGAATACCCACATGTCTGCATGAAGACATTCCTACTCAGAAATGGCACTTTTTTCCTTGATACTTTATTCTGATTTATTAATGGATCCAAAGTTAAATGAAGCTTCCAGCAACATTTTTCTTGATTATGTATAATTTAGGTATATAAAATACAAGGTTTATCTTTACTTGGACCTTAAAACTTTATCCAGGTACAGTGGAATATGCTTCATTTTTTAACAGCCATAATTATAAATATCCTAAAGAGTCAAAAATTTTGTGAACAAAATTAGAGATTGTCAATAATATTTTGTCAAGAATACATCAAGAATCTTTTGAAAAACAGGTTCATTATACTTAGTAGACAAGTTAGCTATAGCTGTAGGCTAACATATATGACACATCTGGTTTGGCATTGTTAGATACAAAGAAACATTTTACTGTTGTACAAATCAAGTTTTTGGTTTGTACTACAGTAAGAGAGTGATGAAGAATTTCTCATAGGTTTTATTTTCTGAATAAAAATTCACCTTTCCAATTCTTCTCCTCATGTTTGCTTATTTTTCTCAGAATCAAAATTCACATGGAAAGTGTCCAAAATGATCTTTATTTCCCACATATCAAAGTAGTGATATCCAGGAAATGTGTAGATTCCTGAATTGGAATACAAATGTTTACTATGTTGTAAGTACTGTATTTAGCTTTATAAATAATTATTAGAGGTATGTTTTAACATTTATTGAAATTGTATAATTGTATTGGAAAAATTCTGGGGATACAGTAGCCTAAAATGTTAAATAGCACACTGTAGAGTAATAAAGTACTAAGGATGTAGGGGAAAAAATTATAGCCTATTTTACAGAATCCACCAAATACCAAGGAATTACAATTCTGGAAAAATTTTATCCTGTTTTGTGGATGTAAGCATTGTCAATCAGATTAAAGAGACTGATGAAAATACTCCTAAATCATGAAGAATCATGAAAAGAGTACAACTACCTAATACAACTGAATATTACAAAGCCTGTAGTCATTTTTCTAGGCATATGTATTTGAGGACCTAAAGTATTTCATCAACCAATCTGTCAAATTATGGTCAAATATTGTAAAACATTGCCAGGGGTCTCCAACTTGACAACTTTAAGACTGGTGGATTTCAACTTCCAGAATTCCTCAGCCAGCCATTTATTACAAAATCAAAGTCATTTTTCCAGTGAGAATTGTAAGTAAAAAATAAGCTAGTTCAATAACCATCATCAGCACCAAGGCTCATTTGACCATAATAAAGGAAGTGCTGGTCAACTAACAATGTGAACCAAATGACTAATTTGTAATCCCAACATGAGCCAATAATGCAATTTAATTCAAAGAGGATTGATGTGAATGTATTGTGCTTTTACAGCAGGTACAATTGCCAAAAGAAAGTATGAGAGATGTACAGCTAATCTGATAGGGATAGTGATTGTTGTTATGAGAGGAGGAACTTAGTAGGTAAAGCGGATCCTGAAATGGATCTGCCTAGTTGATAGCAACAAAGGTATTCATTGGATGATAATGAGTAATGGAATCAGGCTGGACAAAAGTGACATTATCAATAATGACAATGACAGAAAGCAGGAAAAATATAGGGAAGGAAATATCATTTGATCTCATTTAGAATGACTTAAACTACAATCCTAACAAACTACATGACAAATTATTTCTTACCATGATTAAAAGACCTCCATTTTGCTCTACCTCAGCTGTTTCCATCAGTAGTTCAATGGATTTCTTTTTCCCAATGATTTTCACTACCCGTGCAATTAGATCTTTCTTTGGTTCATGAAGCCTGAAAGAAAGGTGAAAATGTTGTATTTGCCAAATAATTTGAGTGACAATATTTTCAAAAACAAATCAATTATTACAAATGTTAGTAATGTTTTGTGTATCTGATGTCAAACAGTTTTCCTTTTGCAGTGATGTGGATGGATGTATAAATATATGTTATCTATGAAACAGAAAGTTCCAGAAGGGTAACCTATTTTGCACTCTGAGTAACAAAATACTTGAAGGGACTTTAAAGTTGTTTATCTAAACAACAGTCTTTCTTTAAGACCAAAAATATTTTAATAAAAAAATTATTCAAAGCCAGTTTATCTTTTTCTATTATCTTAAAATATGGCTTTTGTTGAAAATCTCTCAAATAAAAGATCAAACTCTTACCGATAGGCAATTTCATCTGCCACTTTTTCTTCAGGATCATCTTCTGTAATTTCATACCTCCCTTTATAATTCATGTCTTGTCTTTGACCCACTCTCTCCTTTATGGGCCTTTTCCGTTTCCAGAGACCTTGTTTATTCACCTCTTCTTCCTCTTCTTTTGATACAATCTTTTTATCATCTTGCATATATTCATCCAACTCTTTGTCTAAAGTATTCTCTACTTCTGATTCAGATTGTTTTATCAACTGTTTTGCTAACATGTAGTTGTAGGCCTCTGATCCTCGACTTTTGTCCAGGTTGCCATCCATCCATAGAATCCCAAGGTTTTTTGCCATATCATCTTGATTCTGTCTTTGCAAAACTTCACCCCATATATTGTTGATTTTTTTAGGGATTTGTTTGTGAGAGTTTGGAGAAAACTGGACAAGCTCTGGTTTGAGGGGAGGAAGGTTTGAACATTTTTGTCGCTTTCGCTTCCATAGACCACTCTCTTCATCAGAATCTGAAAAACTTTCATCGGTTGAATCCATACTTTTCACTGTCCGATAAGGAACGCTTGTTGCTGATTGTGAACTGCTGCTTGGAAAAGATATTGCTGGATTACCGTTATCATTCTGAAAATATATATAAATAATATATAAATGTACATATTTATACTAAAAAATTCACTTGTACTATTTTTACCCTTTTCATGTACCTTAGATAGCATCCTTGAGAAAAACTGCTGAAATTTTAATAGGGACTAATTAGAAATCCAGTTTTCAGAAATGTGTATTGGGGGGGAATATTCAGAGAACCCCCCAATACAAAAAAACAATTAAGGGAAAATTTGGGCAGAGTGAACAGAACTTCAAGTACAACAGAAAATCTAACAGAGTACTTTGTACCTTGTCACAGGTAACCATGTGTATAAAAATATTCCATATTATATTATTACAATGTTTTTTTAAAAAAATTAAATGTTATTCCATATGTCAACCTTGCTGCTTAATGCGGATAGCAGTCCAATATATTTGAAGTGTATATTTTGCTTGATGAAATGAAAGAATACATAATCCAGACAGTTGATGAAATCAATTGATGAAAGTTGAAAGGAAAAGGATATCTAAGAATCTTTAGCTGGATTTAATATGAAATCTGTTAACAGTGCACATAAATCACAACAATCATCTACTGATAGTACACTCAGATCACCTACACTCACTCACTCACTCTATCTATCTATCTACAAGTGAATCTCGAAAAATTAGAATATCATGCAAAAGATCATTTATTTCAGTAATGCAATTTAAAGTGAACCTAATATATGAGATAGACTCATTACATGCAAAGCAAGATAGTTCAAGCCGTGATTTGTCATAATTGAGATGATTATGGCTTACAGCTCATGAAAACCCCAAATCCATAATCTCAGAAAATTAGAATATTGTGAAAAGGTTCAATATTCTAGGCTCAAAGTGTCCCACTCTAATCAGCTAATTAAGCCATAACACCTGCAAGGGGTTCCTGAGCCTTTAAATGGTCTCTCAGTCTGGTTCAGTAGGAATCACAATCATGGGAAAGACTGCTGACCTGACAGTTGTGCAGAAAATCATCACTGACACCCTCCATAAGGAGGGAAAGCCTCAAAAGGTAATTGCAAGCGAAGTTGGATGTTCCCAAAGTGCTGTATCAAAGCACATTAATAGAAAGGTATGCGGAAGGGAAAAGTGTGGAAGAAAAAGGTGCACAAGCAGCAGGGATGACCGCAGCCTGGAGAGGATTGTCAGGAAAAGGCCATTTAAAAGTGTTGGGGACTTTCACAAGGAGTGGACTGAGGCTGGAGTCCATGCATAAAGAGCCACCACACACAGACGGATCCTGGACATGGGCTTCAAATGTCATATTTCTCTTGTCAAGCCGCTCCTGAACAACAAACAATGTCAGAAGCGTCTTACCTGAGCTAAAGAAAAACAGAACTGGTCTGTTGCTCAGTGGTCCAAAGTCCACTTTTCTGAGGAGAGCAACTTTTGCATTTCATTTGGAAACCAAGGACCCAGAGTCTGGAGGAAGAATAAAGAGGCACACACTGCAAGATGCTTGAAGTCCAGTGTGAAGTTTCCACAGTCTGTGTTGATTTTGGGAGCCATGTCATCTGCTGGTGTTGGTCCACTGTGCTTCATTAAGTCCAGGGTCAACGTAGCCGTCTAACAGGAGATTTTGGAGCATTCATGCTTCCTTCCACAGACGAGCTTTATGGGGATGCTGACTTCATTTTCCAGCAGGACTTGGCACCTGCCCACACTGCCAAAAGCACCAAAACCTTGTGCAATGACCGTGGGATTACTGTGCTTGATTGGCCAGCAAACTCGCCTGACCTGAACCCCATAGAGAATCTATGGGGCATTGCCAAGAGAAAGATGAGAGACATGAGACTGAACAATGCAGAAGAGCTGAAGGCCGCTATTGAAGCATCCTGGTCTTCCATAACACCTTAGCAGTGCCACAGGCTGATAACTTCCATGCCACGCCGCATTGAGGCAGTATTTGCTGCAAAAGGGGCCCAAACCAAGTACTGAGTATATATGCATGCTTATAATTTTCAGAGGTCTGATACTGTTCTATGTACAATCCTTGTTTTATTGATTGCATGTAATATTCTAATTTTCTGAGATTGTGGCTTTGGGGTTTTCATGAGCTGTAAGCCATAATCATCTCAATTATGACAAATCACAGCTTGAACTATCTTGCTTTGCATGTAAAGAGTCTATCTCATATATTAGTTTAACCTTTTAAGTTGCATTACTGAAATAAATGAACTTTTGCATGATATTCTAATTTTCCGAGTTTCACCTGTATCTATCATCTATCTATCTATCTATCTATCTATCTATCTATCTATCTATCTACCTACCTACCTACCTACCTACCTACCTACCTAATAGTGTAGGGTGCTCTAAACGCATTTTAACAATTCTTGAATCTGATTACAACTGAAGATGTCAACAGTTCACTCACATTTTGTTGAAGATGCTGATATAAAAAGTAACCCCTAGCACAAACATAACGAGTTTTATACCAATCCAATGAACATGTTCCTACTTACTGATAAGAAAGCTCCATTAAACAAAATAGGAGATACCTCTAAATAGATATTAGACTGCACTGTAAAAATCTGATGTAAGAGCAAGCAATAAGAATATGTATGAGTCAGCTAACTATTTTGGCTGTGTTTGGGCATGATTTTTTTCTCCCAACAGGGCACCAGGAAAAAAAAACACCTAAATCTTCTCAATTAAACAAAAATCTTTTTGATCTGCTAATGGCAATTTATATTTGTTACAGCAGTCATCATGTACTCTTCATATGGATATAGATTATATTGACATACAGGGCATACTGACCTTTCTATTTACAATAGTTATTATGACTAATATTTACATTGCTACTAATAGTTCTTAGGTAGTTCTTTAATAGTTCTTAACTCAAGCACGTTCTACTTAGGTTAGTTTTATCTTGAGGACATTTCATGAGGGAAGAAAAATAAAGATTACTGAAATTCACAGATTTCAGTGTTTTTCTGATGTACTGGACACAAGTTTCTTTGCCATTATACAAATATTTAAATTATATCATTGCTACTGAAAATTGAAATTCCAGGATGCAACCTTGTATCTTTCACATGAAAAGTTTAGTTGGACAGACAACCTGAATGGTCATAAACAGCTTTCTGAGAAATATGGGAGTTGCAGATCACCTTACAACTGAAACCACAATATCCGTTGCTAAGCAAGGCAGTTGTTAAGTGAGTCATGACCCATTTTTGACTTTTTTGTCATACTTATTAAGTGAATCACTACAGTTGTTAAGTAAATCACGTGGTCATTAAGCTAAACTTGTTTCCCCATTGACTTTGCTTGTCAGAAGCTTGTAAGACAATGACAATCCCAGGACACCAGCATGATGCAACCATTGTAAATATATGCTGGTTGGCAAGATCCAAATTTTGATCAAGTGACTGGGGGATGCTGCAACAGTCATAAGTGTGAGAACTGGTCATAAGTCACTTTTTTAATGACACTGTAACTTTGAACGGTCATTAAACAAGCGTCTGTAAGTCAAGGACTATCTGTATTTGGATGAAGATTTTCATGAAACCATGTAGTAATAAGTGAACCAGGGCTTATGCAGGAAAGCTTTAGATCTTTGTATGTCCCCTTCAGTGGGAAAGTTGCTTAAGAACTTTACAGAACTCTGAAATTACATCTTGATACATGGCAATGACATCTGCAGAGAAGGTCAAAAAGGCAAGATGACAGAAATGATACTGGCAGCACAATGTGAGCCCAACCCCTTTTGTACAGGCACCAACATAAAAAATATAAACGAAAGAATTGAGCTTGCAATACTTCTTCTGCCATCCCTTTTGATCTTTCCTGTCTGCAGATGCTGCTGGTACCACAGAAGCATTGCTACTCTTCTTCTCAAGGCAATTCACCCTTTAAAAAAATTGGACAGGTTTACATTCCAATCATGAAATATGAGGAAATAGAAGTACTCTTCTATTTCACTCTATAGAGTTATTCTTTCTTCTTTAAAAAAAAAAAAAAGAGTCCGAACAATTTAAAAGGGAAAAAAGCAGAAACAAAAACAAAAAAGCACAAAGAAAATAAACACAGATTTAAAAGCATTGTAAGATTAAGTACAAATTACTAGATACTTAAATATTTTAAAATGATGTATCACTAAAATCAAGATGAAGTATGTGTATCAATCATACTCATTAACAGAATATGATTTTTTTTAAAAAACATTCTTATTTAGTTAGCAAGAAATACATTCTTATTTAACAAACTATTTTTGACTTAAATTTAAAAACTTTATGTTCAGAGAAACTCACATTTTGGATGTGATATAAGCCCACAAACAGAACTACAGTTCAGAAATTGATTTCTGTGTTAAATTATGTCAACTTTATTTTTCAAATATGGATTACTTTAGACATTTTAAGACATACTCCCACAAATTAATTTATAATTCATCTACTGAAGGAATTGTACACACTTTCTAGTGCAAAGCAGAATATCCTAGCAGCTGTTACATGCACAAAGCTAGTTTAGTGCTGGAACAATGAGGTTAGCAATATTAAATAGAAAGATGCCACACTGGAAAAGGAATTCAACTTGTAGAATTTGCTTTACTCTGATATCATTTCATCAAACTGCTGATGAAATGCTTACTACATTGCCACCAATTATGGAAGAAAGAGCCAACCTGACCAAGAGCTTTTAGAAGATGAATTAGCTGAGTAATCAATACTGAACTTATATATCATCAGTAAAATAGCTTACAGTAGGACATTTCTTTTAGAGTTACTTTATTGTTAGAGGCTGTCTTAATCTGAACAATTCTGATGCGGTACATAAGCAATTGAAACAATGAATTAAACATCCTACTAAGGTTGCAGGGTGCTAGAACTGTTGCAAGTAGCATGTTCTATGTATACTTCAGAGCCAGCAGTACTTTGTTATATATAAAATCTTATGTTTGAGTGATATTTCACTCTGACTTTATATAATCTCACTAATAACCCATCTAAATAATGTCATTTAACTATGAAGTCCACAAGCTTAGAAAGTAAAATTTGCTGATTCTATATAGCTTATATCTGACACAATGGGTCCAGAGCAGACATTTGTGGGAATATTTTTAAGCGAATGAGTCTGAACTCATGTGCTATGAACTCATGTATCATGTACCACTATTATTTTTTTCCACATTTAATAGGCTAAAATCGGAGGTCAAATTGTCTCTTCAGAAGCATATTTGGATATGTTAATGCAGACTGAGTCACTGTGCTGTTTAAAGAACTCCCCCCCACCCCAAATTGTCAGAAAAGGAGCATAATCAGTAGATAGCTGGATCTGGAATAAAAATTAAGTCATAAACAAATTAAACAAATTAAAAAGAAGTTCTGTTTCCATAATGAAAAAGACCAGAAGGAGTTGGCGAAAATCTGTCTTTTATTAAAAAACAACCAGAAACTGCTCTCA
Source organism: Notechis scutatus (assembly GCF_049901735.1). Taxonomy (NCBI): domain Eukaryota; kingdom Metazoa; phylum Chordata; class Lepidosauria; order Squamata; family Elapidae; genus Notechis; species Notechis scutatus. The sequence goes on from NC_142010.1 coordinate 212,288,976, forward strand.
CAGAATGTTTTCAGAAGGATATCCAAATGTGTCAGCAAAGATGCCAAGTGAAAGAGCAGAAACGAAAGTGAAAGATCTCAGCAGAAATAAATTCATTTTCCTAATATGAATATTTAAATGAGACAAAGCACACCATCTTTCTACAATTTGAAAATTAACAGCAACGTTGGGGAAAAACTAGAGAAAAACCACGTCTTTCTCTTCAAAATAGACCCTGAAACAGGTTCTGCTGACTGCAATCTCCAGAGAAAGCACTCTGTCCTATTACTGGCCCAAATATCCAGGGAATTATCCAAATAATAATCTGAAATCTTATGACTCGGTATTAGGTTCTGCTAAAATGATTTTTTTTCTGTTCGGTACACTGAAAAGTCGCTTACAATGCAGGACTTCGGGAGAAACCAATGCACTAAGAGCAACAACTTATTGCTTTGGCGGGTAGGAACCGGATCCCACCGCGGTTCAAAGAAGCCTAGACATTCATTCCAATGAGATTGTGCCAAAATAAGAGCGGGAAGACTCGGATTGCAAGCTTCCTCCCAAAATGCTAACCTCACCGTCCTACGCTTTGCAAAGCTCGCCGGTTTTCCTCTGTGGAGAAAACACCGGCTGACCTCCTAAGCCTTCAGCCCACAGGAAGAACTGGTAAGAGTTTGCCAGACCTGTTGAGGACTTCTGGAAGGAGCCGAGACCGGCATTTCGCAGTCCGAGTCCGAAATCTCTCCCTCTTCGACATCCTGCTCCATTCTTGGAACTTCCGACGCCATCTTTTCTCTCTCAATTAGACCAGAAGCTGCGAAGGGACAAGTGTTGGCCTTAAGACCAGACAAACTACAGAGACCACAATGCCTTGCTCTGAGGAAAAAAAGGCGGGACAATGAGCATTTCCTTCTCGAACATTCGTGGGAATTGTAGTCTTTTAATTTTTTTCTGCCCGAGAATGTGCATCCGTTTTCTGTATTGAGAGATTTCCCGCGTTGGTCTTTTCAGACCTGTATTTTATGCTGAAAAATCTAAAACTGGGATTTCTCAGGATACAAGAAATAAGGGACCGTAATTCATTGTATATTAAAGCTGTAATCACGACGTGTCTTATTTTCTCAGATGTCTACCTACACATTGTTGGGTCGTGTACTTGTAGACCAAGAGTCACTGATTTGGGAGTGGCCTCATATAGAGTCAACTTGCATGTTTAATCTTGGAAGTAAATGATCTTTAAAGGAATAAAACTGGATCTAAAGATTAGTGAAACTAAGCGAAAGAAGGGCTCAAGAGGCAGGTATGCTATTTAATTAATAATGCAAAGCAGACATCCCTTTCTAGTTAAGTGTCTGCTGGTAGTTACAACAAAGAAAGGTATGACTAATAACTAATTTAAATTATGTAGGGGAATATTTGTATTTAATAAGAGAGAATAAACTGTTATATTTAAAAATCAGGTCTGGTAGCTTCATTATGTCAACTCCCAACCAGTGAAATAGGTTTTAATACAGTACTTTGGTTCATGCTTCCATAATATACTATACAATACAAAAAAGTATGGATTAATGACGAGTATTGCCATTTTACTGTTAATGTGGGTTTATCCTGGCCAAGTACCTTATGATTGTCGACTCCTGACGAATGTATCTTTTCTTTTATGTATACTGAAGAGTATTTACACCAAGACAAATTCCTTGTGTGTCCAATCACACTTGACCAATAAAGAATTCTATTCTATTCCATTCCATTCCATTCCATTCCATTCCATTCTATTCCAAGTGATCTACTGCTGGGCTATCAGAAAACAGCATTTCTTGTATACCTCTGCTACCCTCTGGAGGTCATTTTAATTTTTGCACGCTAAGCTTTCCAACGCATGCCAAGCTATTAAAAACGATTCAATATTTCAGTTGCAAGCCGAAAACAAAGTGTTTTATTATTTCACGTGATGTATCTGTTGCTAATTGCCTTGGATTCTTCCCAAGGTGAGATACGCAAACTTCATAAAAGAAATTCCGACAGGGAAAACGCTTAAGTGCTGCTGACCGTAAACCGCACCTACAAAGCAGAGGCATTTTACAGGTGGCTCTTGACAGGTGTGAAAATGCGTTTCACTTCTGCAGCCATTGAAACTTTAGTTTCTTGGCGCCTTTGCCTTTAAGGTACGCGAGACAGGCAGAAAGCCGGAGCGCCCCAAACTGCAAACGCTATCCGTCGACGCTAGATGGAGGCGTGCCTTATTTGATCCGCCAGGCAACGGTGGACTGAGCGTTTTGCCTTCGCCAATCAGGGCTCTGCGTTTGGGGGTGGACTCTTGACGGACGCCTCTTTGGCCTATGGGTGATTTAAAGGTGCTACGGCCTTTTTCTCGCTATGCTGCTGCAAGTTGGACTTTCGGTGCTCGCCAGGCGTGCTCTGCTAAGGAAGAGCGTCTCCTTCACCGCTTCTTGCAATAGACCGTCCGCCTTCATGTCGACCTTGCTGATCAACCAAGCCCAGTACGCGTGGCTGAAAGAATTGGGGCTTCGAGAAGAAAACGAGGGAGTTTACAATGGCTCCTGGGGAGGAAGAGGAGAGGTAGGCTTGCAAGGCGGGGTGGGAGCCCGTTTGACGGACAGCGTAAAAATTAAGGAGGAATGTCCTGCGGGCGCTTTTTGAAGTTGTTTCTCCAGTTCTTTGAGACGTGCATCGCGTCTGCGGTTTTGAATTTCTCATGGTTTTTTCCCCCCCTTACGTTGCAGCCCATATTAGAATGGGCAGAAAGAGACGAGTCCCTCTTTTGTGACTTTCATCAGCAGATAGACCTAAAACATTGCAGACAGTGTACTTTTCTGACTTATCCTCGTTATAATATTTCTGCATCACACTTGACTTTAATAATCAGGTTGAGTCAAAAGGGCACTCCCAGGAGCTGGGGACCTAACAGGTATTGGGGTTTCATGTCCTGGAAACCCTAATCGATGTAGCCAAAGCTGTTGTGAAATTTAGTAATTGTATTTCCAGGGCATAAGCACTGTCATTTTGCAGTCAAGCAACTGAGGAATAATAGGTGGCATGTGGCTGATTAGTAAATTCCAAAGTTAAGATGACCAGGATGACTGTCACAGAACTCATGGAGACTTAGAAGCAATCAGATTCTTCTTAGTTACCTGCTCAGTGCAGGATCTGCAGGGTGGGATGTGTTACAGCAGGGGTCCCAACCACCGGTCCGCGGACCGGTGCAGTCCGTGGAACAAGTCCTACCGGGCCGCTGGTTTGCTGGGCGCCGCCATCTTTTTTGATGAAAAAGTGCTTCCGGTGAGCTTTTCCGGGTAGAAAGCCATTTCTACCCGGAAAGCTCACTGAAAGCTGACGCCGCCATTTTTTTGATGAAAAAGTGCTTCCGGTGAGGTCACGGAAGCACTTTTCATCAAAAAAGATGGCGGCGCCAGCTAATGCCGGTACCGGGCCGCACCATAAAAAGGTTGGGGATACCGGGCGCGGCATAAGAAAGGTTGGGGATCACTGTGTTACAGTATCCTGCCTGTTTAAGAGCTTCCAGTGAAGGAAAGCCTACTGCCTCCAGCTATCATCTGAGCGTTATCATAAAGCTGGTGCTTTTTCAATTCATATAAGGTTGAAACTTATTTTCCTTGCAATTTTTTCTTTTGGATCTGAGCTTTCCAATGGAAGTACAAAGGCAATTCTGCATTTCAGGTCTTTGAAAATCACCAACATGTCTTGCTGTTATTTTTTCTTCTTCCACATTTAGCATTCAACTACTTGTATGAATTGATTCCTGACCTTTTGCCTTTTGCTTGAACTCATTCTGATTTTATCTGTTCCTGCAATGTGACTTGGCATAAAAACTGCACTATTGATTTGGATCCAGCCAATGCCACAAATTGTGCCAGCTTTTGACCATGAGGTTTATGATTATAGGGATGGTTACTAAATGGGACTGAAATGGTTTTTTCTTTAGGTTGTGACAACATACTGTCCTGCAAATAATCAGCCCATAGCTAAAGTTCGCCAGGTAAGATTTTTTTAAATATATATATTTGACTCTTTAATAAAATGCACCATTCAGGGAAAAAATAAGCAGATTTCAAGGCTGGAATGTTAAGAAATTCAGGAGATGAATAAGAAATGCAGATGAGCTAAAAGCAATGCAAGTAGAAAATATTATAGTTTACCTCCCCCCCCCCCCAAATGGTTGGAGATTTTCTGTAGAACTAGGGCTAATCGTTTTTTTTAAATGATAAAATCCCAAAACTGAACTTGATTATGGATGACTTAATGAACATGTCTGTTTAGTTTCCAAGTCTCCATTGACTTATGACAAGCTGAGTCTTGTGTTATCACTTTGTCCACTACAGCATTTTTTACTGCTTGGTTTTAGGCAAATTTGGAAGACTATGAAGAAACAATAAAGAAAGCTAAAGAAGCTTGGCAAATATGGGCAGAGGTGAGTTAAATCTCTTTATATTTTCCTGAATTGTATCTGGGGAGAAATTATTTTTCAGTGGGTATGAGCCCTAAGCCCAACAGGAGAGATTTATCCTAGAAAGTGCCTAATACATTTTTGAAATAAAATTAAGAACAACAATTTGAAGTTTTACCTGAAATGTATTTAGAAATGCTCTAATTCAGTGTTCAAACTTGGCAACTTTTAAGATTTGTGGACTTTAACTCCCAGAATTCCCCAGCCAGCAAAGGTGCCAAGTATAAAAAACACTAACCATATCCTTAATGGGATCATATTCGAATTAAATTCAGTGGCTAAATCTTGAATGCTTGGGATGGTTTTGATAGGGACTCTAAAGTCTGTATTTTTTCAGATCTTGTTCAGATGTTCATATTTTTAAATTGTAGACATGATATGAAATCTATCAGCCGACACAAATTTCTATAGAAAGAGGAATAATTTGAATTTCTTTTGTCAACTAGTATCAACTAGTGTTTTTTTTTCCTATATGGTTTTAAAATCTGATCCTATTCATTCAGGTTCATTTGAGAGTAAGTTCCAGTATATTTCATACAACTTCCCAGCTTTTCAACAAATGGCTGTAAATTGAGGATTATCTTTGGTGGTAAAAATTGTAAAAAGTGTAACTAAATAGATCAGATAGGTTTTCCCCCCCATTTTTCCTAATTTATGTCATTGAATATTTTAATTTTCACTGCAGCAACTTCTATAGTTTTGCTTGTATTACCAGTCCAATGTAGGCTTTGTTCACTACTCATAGTGGTTAAAAAAACCCCACAATTTTATGTCCAGAAATATACATTGTATGAGTTAGGCAAAGTATGCAGGATTCTGAAAGACTGGATTTAAGCAAATAATTTTTCTTTGCTTTCTTTTTATAGGTTCCTGCACCTAAACGAGGAGAAATAGTGAGACAGATTGGAGATGCCTTAAGAGACAAAATCAAAATTTTGGGAAATTTGGTAAGTTTTGCCATTGAATTGATATAATCCCTAAATTAGTAAAAAGAAATGCAGACAATAATTCCTGTTTGTTGTTTCTGGTGTGCATTGCTAATATAATCAATTAGATTTCTAAACATTTCTCAGCCATTGCACTAATATGACAACAAACGTGATTTTTTTAAGCAAGCATTGATTCAAGTTGAAGACAGTAAGTGCTAGAAATATACCAAAAAAGGAGGTATGTTTTGAATTCCAAACAAAACAGTTTGAAATATTTCATTGAACTTCGTTAAATAGTTTTATGATAGAATAAAAATGTGAAAATAGGGATTTAAAATAATTCAAACATGTCATTTCTTGTGAGGTATGGGATTCCCCCCCCCCCCCCAAATTAATCATTCCAAATTTCTGTTGTTGGTTGAGTAGCAGCTAGCAGTCAGCATTCATTACCAATCTACCTATTAATCAGTCCAAACAGGTTTTTTTTTTTTTTACATTTCCGTCTTGTCTCATAGGACAAGGTGATAAAAAAGGCATTGGTGCCTGTGTTTTGTTCACAAAAAATACTATTTAATTATTGCAACAGTAATTCTTGTGCTTTAGTTTATTCTCGAGTTCATCATTACAGAGCACAAGAACTAGGTGTTCATAGATTCCAGAACTCATTAGATGAATCCAAACAATTCCATTATATTAGTATTTCCATTTACAGCTGACAATCACAGCAGCATGAGCAGTCGATTGGTTGCATACATAATGTAATTATACAAATAGAAAAAGATTTCTTCCTTTAAGCTATTCTAGCAGTGTTCTATAGGGAGGATCTAAGGAAACTGTAAGCAGTCATGTTCCATGAGATTAATGCTTTCCTTAATGCCTTTAGGTATCATTAGAAATGGGGAAGATTTTTGTTGAAGGTGTTGGTGAAGTCCAGGAATATGTAGATATCTGTGACTATGCTGTTGGTTTATCTCGGATGTTTGGTGGACCCATGCTGCCTTCAGAAAGTAAGCCTGCATTTTTGCCTGCATAAGAATTTATTCTGGATATTATTAAAGTAACTTGATATAGAAAATCTCAGTAAGAGAATAATAAATGATTTTTGACATAGGTAATATTTTAGGTTTATATGCTTCAGAAAAGCCAAAATACTTATTTGTCCCAACCAGACATTATATCAGCTTTGCATAAACCTGGTCAAAATATATAATTTATGGATTTTCTCCAGGAAATACAAATGGCACAATAGTTTCTACCTCTATATAAATATTCATCCCTCTCCATCAATCTGCTCCAGAGAGAGAGGGAAAATAGAGAAAAAAATAACTGTTGTACCAGTGAAAATCTTCAGTGAGATTGTATATATCTCTAAATGCTTGTAATCTTTGAGTTATGACTGCAGTTGGGACTGGAATTGCATGAATAAAATGTGATGTCATGTGACTGCGTCGCTTAGCAATTCCGGTAGTTGTCATAATCCCAGATGTATGGGTCATTAAGTAGGAAGTGATAAAGTCCCACTTAAAGAGTGGGGCTGTTCCAGGGAAGTGACGAGGCCCGGTGCAGGATGTGTGCGATAATGACTGCAAGTGTAGGAGGGATAGGGTAAGATAGTATAGATCAGGGATTGCCAACCTTTTGGATCTCAGGGATCACCAAACTCATAATTTTAAATCCTGCAGACCAGAGACCCTAGGAAAATCCCCAAAAAAGTCTGCAGGAAAATCCCCCACCCTGTTTTCCTACCAACCAATCATTCTTTATTTGGGATTGCAGGATACCGTCTCCAGCTCTGTTCTCGGGGGGGGGGGGGGGAAGAGACTTTTGGCTTCATGCAAGGAAAGCAGCAGAAGTCTTTCTTTCTCTCCCCCAAATTCTTCCAGAAATGAGTCTTTGTGAGACTTGTTGCGCCAGCACAGCCTCTTGGAGCAGGATGCCTTGCAGGGTCCCAAAGACTCATTTCTGGCAGAGTTTGGGGGAGAGAAAGAAAGACTTTTGCTGCTTTCCTTGCATGCAGCCAAAAGCAGAAGAAGAAAGAAGCAGCCAGGCCAGGCATGTAGGGCGAGTGGGACAAGTTTTCCCCCCTCCGCCCTTTTCCCCCCTTCCCTCATTACCTCTTTTTGTTCACAACGCAAGTGACACAAGCCTTGTATTCCCGTGGGCCATGTGGGCAGCGCAGCCTTGTACTCCTGCGCATCCTGGATAATTGCTTTGGGGAGTGCTTTGGAGGTGACATTTCTCTGTAGACAACCAAAATTTTCTCATGGACCACTAGTGGTCCCCAGCCCACTGGTTGGCAACCAATGGTGTAGGTTGTGTGTGATTGCAGGCTGCCGAAAGAGGTTGTGGGGTGTGTACAAGCACAGGGAGACTAGAAAAAGAGGGAGCAAGGTGCATGTCTGCGACCCCCAGGTAAGCTGAGGAAAGAGGCTGTAGGGTACATATGAGTGAAGAAGGAAAGGAGGGCGCAGTGCATGCAAGCAAACAAAGGCTAGAGTGGAAGAGACTTATCCAAGAGTCTTGGCCCCTTCCTTGCCATTTTTCCTATTGATTTTGCTTGTGGGAAACTGGCAGGGAGGGTTGCAGAAGGCGATCACATGATTGTGGGATGCTACAACCAATAAGTGCGAGCTGGTTGCCAAGCACTTGAATTTTGTTTAGGTGTTTGCTGTGGTGCTGCAACAGCTGGAAATTTGAGGACCAGTCACAAGTCCCTTTGTTCAGTGCTGTTGTAATTTTGAACAGTCATGAACAATGGTCATAACATGAGGATTATCTTTTTTTTAAAAAAAAAAACAAGTTTTCGTTTATTTGGGAAGAAAGTTCAACCTTGAGAATGGATGTGCCATAAAAAGATGTAATGCCATGTTTGAAAACTATATTTTAAATTCAAATGTGTTTGGCCTGTCTATTGAATTGAGACTTTCTTTGGAACGTTTGATCCTAGGGTTATTTCTCTGCGATGAATAACTTAGATAAACATGCTGCTTGAGCTAGGGCCAATTTTAGTAACTCTCCCTAACAATAGAAGAGCTGTTGTAACAATAAGTGGGGATACTTTTTATATATGTCCTTGATCTCCTTGGACAATGGGATAGATAAGTAAAAAAGAAAGAAAAGCCTGTGCTTGCCAAACGAAACTGCTGTTTTTGCTTTCAGGACCTGGACATGCCTTAATAGAACAATGGAACCCTTTGGGATTAGTTGGCATCATCACAGCCTTTAATTTTCCGGTTGCGGTTTATGGCTGGAACAATGCAATTGCTCTCATCTGTGGCAATGTCTGCCTGTGGTAAGGTATTTTTTTCCCAGCTTCAGGATGAGTATTTTCGGTGGCAGCCTTATACTTTACACGTTATAAAAATGTTTGTGCAAATAGAATACAATGGAAAGAAGAAAAATTCAAAATGATATAAAGCCAGTTTAATAACTAATAACCCTATACAACGAAGAGTAAGACTTTCTTTTCTCTGGAATTCGGTTAGATTTTTAGCACTAAAGGCAGTGCCTATGGGGAAGGAAATTAAAATTCAATTCCTGTTCTTCTGACAAGCAGGTGCTGTAGAAAAGTCTCAATTTAAAAAGAGCTGGAAAGATTTATTAGTGGCAGGGAGATAATTATTAGTGGCAGGGACTCAAAATGGGATTAATACTCTCAATCAAGTAATATTTAAGCATTACAAAAAAGTACAACTATCTTACACAGCTGAATAGCAATGTACAGTATATAGATGCCGCATTCACATTTAAACCCCAGTTTTACTTCAAGTGTGTTTGCACTATTCTGGATAAAGCAGGTTCTCTAATCTAGGGACTATTCAGTAAACGAACATGTTATTGCTTGTACTCCACAACTCAGAAGTGGTCAAGTGTACAAAAATATACTTAAGATGCCAGTTTGCTTCTTCGTATTGCATTGCCAGATTGATGTTTACAGGAAATCTTCGGTTTACAACTACAATTGGGATTGGAATCTTCGTCACTGAGTAAGGCAATTGTTAAGTGAGACGCCCGCCTGATTGCTTTGCTCAACAACCACAATCCCAGCTCTCCCAGTTGTAGTCTGTAGTGGTTGTGCTGGCCCAAGGAGAGCAAGTAGTTCCCATCCATGCATAGAAAAGAACTCCTACATTTGGCTACAAAAACAAAGTTTGAATCTTTGCAATCCCTGATTCGTTTCTCCAGGCCTATGTAGGAATCCCTCTTCTCCCTGTGCACAGAAGGCAGTTCCTGAGCTTGGCTGGAGAAATTAAGCAGGGGCTTCAGAAGATTGAGGTTTTTTTTTGCAGCCCAGTGAAAGATTTCTGGGGAAGGGAAATCCTTTGGTAGGCGGCACCCTGACAGCTTCCCTATTGACTCTCTGGGGAAGTCAGCAGGGAAGGTTGCAAATGGTGATCACGTGATTGTGGGGCACTTGGCAACCAGTCATAAGTGCAAACAGGATGCCAAACAGATCACAATCACATGATGTGGGGGGGACGACACCATTTTATGATGCCTGATGATTGATTAAGGGGGGGGGGGTTTTGGGGGGGGGGGGGGGTGGTTTTTTTTTTTATGGGGGGGGGGGGGGGGGGGGAGGGGATGGGACTAAAAAAAAAAAAAAAAAAATTTCCAAAAATTTAATTGCTTTTTTATTATCCCCTTTGTGGGGTTGAATGGTATTTTTTATAAATAAAAAATAAATAAAAATAATTAATTAATTATTTATCACAATTTTTTTTTTTTTTTCTTTTCCGGCGGGATGGAAAAAAAACAGCGGGGGGGGGGGGGTAGGGAGGGGGTTTTCCCCCCCTATTTAAGATGAACCATAAAGCACCATTTATGATACATTGTAATTTCCAACAGTAGTTAAAACCACGGATTATAAGTCAAGGATCACCTGTATATATAGCCAGTGGTTATGTGTCATTTGTAAATGGTACAAAAACATAGGTTATCGCGGCTGCTAGTTGTACAAAGCAACTGCATGTCTTCAGGAAATTAGTTGATATTTTAATCTCATTTACAGCATTCATATTCTAGTTCAGAAGTCACCATGAGAAATGTTGGTGGTCCGCAGCACACCCGTATCTGCAATGGGTGATACTGGCAGCGGATGGATTGATGTGCACGGGGAGAGAGGGTAGCACATGGGAGATTGCAGCATCGGAACCTTCCCAGGTGTTCCCTGGCTTGCGAGGGGAGGGAGCGATCGGCGGTCCTCCCCTCAGAAGCCGCAAAGCATTCGCTGTCCCTCTGGCGGCTGCCAAGCCTCCTCCTCCAGAGGGGCGGTGAGTGCTTTGCAGCTCCTGTGGGGAGGGATCGAGCCTCCCCCTCACAACATCTTCACCTGAGGGCATCGCTAGCAGCCGCTTCCTGCAGCTCAGCAGGTCCGCGCTCTCCCTGCTGCTGCTCAGCCTCCTTGATGCGCGGAGGCAGGAGGCAGCAGCCACGACACAAGTGTGCGAGGGAGACTGCAGGTTGGCCCCACCTCCCCACCAGCCATCTGGTCTTCAGCACATGGCTCGTTGGTCTCCCGACATCAGATTCCCACCACCCAGCACCAGTTCAGAGGTTCCTTACCTCTACCCCTGGGGGCAAGGGGGGGGGGAAGAGAAAGACAGAGACAACACACACACAGAAAGAGAGAGAGAGAGAGAAGACATGGAGAAAGGGAGAAAGAGAGAGGGGGAAGAGAGAGATGACACAGAGAAAGAGGGAGAAAGGGGGAGAGGGAAAGAGAGAGACAGAAAGAGAGATGAGATATGAGAGATCCCGGTGTTTTGTTTTCTGTGGGAAACAGGTCCAAATGACTCTTGGAGTATTTAAGGTTGCAGAAACAGGCAGCCAAGCTAAGTGCCTGAAGGACCCCATTCCCTCACTGGTGGTCCAGGTGCTTCAGCGACCAGTGCACTGGATTCGTATTAGTGGTCCGTGGGATTTAAAATTAATAATTGGTGGTTCCTGAGGTCCAAAAGGTTGGAGACCCCTGTTCTAGTTAACAGATATCAATATATATTAGATGGCATTTGTTTAAAAGGGAGTGATATAAATCAGCGATCCTTCACTTTACTGAGTTAATACTGCAGTAAACATGGCTTGTTGTTGTTTCTTTGTTTCTCTATATAACATGGTAAGGAACCTGTCATTCCTTCATGCTGGCATAGTGTAGCTCCTGTTGTCTATGCTGCTGAGATAGCTGGCATGCTATGAATCACCCATCTTGTCTCTGGATGAGTCTTAATTATTAGGCACTTCCCAAGATTTCTAGTGGCTCAGGTTTAAAAATAGCTTTCCGTGCTTGCCATACATGAGGTACTGCAGTTTGGGCCATTGTTAATAGAGCAAGCAAACTATCCTCACGCTTTGTGTCAGGTTAGTGAATGCACAAAGCCACCCCAATTTACACTGCTACCAAGCTGTGAGCTATGATAGTTTAAATGCAGTTTGTGAACAGTGTGAGTTGAAAAAGGAAATGCTGTTAGAGTGAGAACAAACACACCGAGTAGCACCCACACGGTGAGGTTTTTCTTCTTTTTATTGTATGTCAACCTGACAATTCCTCCACAGAAGTAACTAATTGATTTTAGAAAAAACTGACCAAATACATTGTTAAAATAACCTTATTCATATGAAGATAGTTCTAAAAATAAGAACAATAACAGGTGGAGTCTGGAGGAACTCTTTAGTAGATTGTATGAGATAAAGGGTAATCATGTGATTCATTTTTCTTTTGCTATTACTCAGTTTTTGGTGCTTAATAAATGTAGCAATATGTCTTAAAATACCATATATTATTCATTTTAATTTAGAAGATTCCTATGTCTAATAATGTTTATCTTCCCCCCCTTCTTTCTAAAGGAAAGGTGCACCCACAACATCCCTTACCAGTGTGGCTGTTACGAAGTGAGTTTCTTTCCTTTATTGATATGACTTGCATGCAGTTTCAATTTTGTTTTGTCTTCTGCATTGCTTCAAGAAGCTTGTTGTTTGATATTTCACCTTTTTTCCCCTTTTTCTGAGTTGGTTGCCTGGAGACCCAATGGTATGCATGCAAGCCATTCCACACTTAAAACCTCTACAGTGAGGTGATGTGGGAAGTGTAGGTAGTACTTACAAATGGTCACTTAGCGACTGCTCAAAATTACGACCGCTTTCCCCCTTCCCCAAAAAGCTACTTACAACCTGGTTTCAAAGTTTACCCATCCACCCCCAGAAGTCATTATTATGACTGAGTGCAGTGATGCTACTGTGTGCTTTCTGTCTATTCCCCCATTCCATCCTTCTCTGCTGGGTCCCTGCAGGCTCTGGGCCTGCTTTGCCAGCCCATGGAGTTACACGTGCTCCTCCCCGCTAGTCATCAAATTGTTCACTCACCTTTTGAAGAACTCCAGAGCTCAGGAGGTCGGAGTAGAGAAGGACAACAGGCCACTATGTTGGTGAGCGGTTTAAGGAAGCAGTACTTTTTTCTTTCAACAACATCTAGATACGCTTACAAGATGAAATTGTCAAAAATGATTATTGGATATCTGTCCAAACTTATTTTATTTTCCCCATTGGAAATGTATCATTAATGAATGTCTTATTTGATTACCAGAATAATTGCACAAGTCCTAGAGAATAACAAGCTGCCTGGTGCTATTTGCTCTCTAGCTTGTGGTGGAGCAGATATTGGGTAGGTCCAACATTTTGAATATTATGTAGATTTTAGACAATTTCCAATACTACAAAAATCATGTCAAAACAAAATACTACAAAAATCTTGTTTCTAAGGGTGTATAATCCTGCAGTTCTTGATATAGTGATCCACGGTTCATTGGATTCTTAGTGTTTTCCACATGGTATCTGAAATCTCACAATTTACCACCAAAAAGGGGATGGCTACAGATTCCTTCTGTGGAATAGTTTGTCCCCAAATATCCAGATTGCCCTTTCCCTATTGAGCAACTGCTCCAATGTCCCTATTGTCAGTTGTCCCTAATGAGCAATTGCTTAATTGTCTGTAAGCACGGGGTATCAAACTTGCGGCGTCAAGTTGCCCTCATGATGTTTTGTGATGTTTTTTCCCTTTGCAGAGCTGGAGTGGATGTGGCCGGTGCATTACACATCCAGCCTGCAGGATGCTAGCTTGACACCCCTGTCCTAGAGTCACTGAAAGTTAGTGGGCAGCCATATAAATTCTCTAAATAAATAAGCTGCAGAGCTGTAAGACATAGCTCTTCAGGAAAGTGCTGGGGGACAATGAAGTTTAACCAATCCTACTGGGTGGCACATTTAGTGGAGGGTCCTGTTACATTGTATGTCTATTCTTTTTAATCCTGTTATTGATAGAAATTGCTCAGAGACTTGAAAATTATTGGGAAGTATAGTAGCCATTGCAAATTAATTAATCCAAATGAATTCTATCCTCAGTAATGTTTTTTTTTTCTTTCTCTCCCCCTCTTTCTTCCATGCTGTTGGCTAAATTTAAGAAAGGAGAATCGTTGTATAGGGTGCAACTTAAAATAACTTTTATATAAGAAAATAAAGATTATCAGTGACAATGATTAGAAAATGTACTGAAAAGGAAATGAATCTGAATCTCAATTGACAAACTGTTTCTCCATCATTACAATTTTATAATGGATAAAATGGATTGTTTGCTTTTCTGAAACTTTGATGGACCATTTATTGGCATTGTCTTGAAGTTGAAACTTTTTGGAAATTTTGAGACAACAGGAAGAAAATTAAGGCATGAGTTTGTAGGTCAGATTTGTGCCATCTATGCTCTCTTCTATTATATAGGAATCAATATAGTACATAGACATACATAAGCCTTTTTATTGCATTATTCTTAAAAATCAGTTTGGAAAATAAAATCTGGCTAGTACAGTGTGAACATTTTAATAACAAGTTGTATGAAATTAAAGGTGGGAACCTGGAAGATTTATGGTCCAGGTTACTACAATAGTTTTTTAATTGAACTCAAAATTGAGTTCTTTTTTTTTCTTTCCATAGTTATCCCTTCACTCTAGCTACCAAACGTAGGTCCTTCTTCCTATGCATAATATCCATTTGGATCCATATAGAGCAGGACACTAAAGTATTTGCCATTCCATTCATGCTGTATAAATATCAACATTTTTGAAAGAATTGTCACTTATGATCAAGGAGCAAAATGATATGAAGAGTGTAATAGAGCATGTGCTAGATATTCTGTTATTGTTATTGCAACAGATCTTAATGGTAATTAACAAGAACTGCTTTCTAGCTCTACTTGTTCAACTACGTATCATCTAAAACTATTCCTTTGTCTTTGTATTGTCTTGTGTAGCATAGCAATGGCAAAAGATGAGCGAATTGATCTGCTCTCCTTCACGGGCAGCACCAATGTGGGCAAGCAGGTAGCTGTGACAGTCCAGGAGAGATTTGGTAAGTGTAATATTTAAAAAAATCAGTTTCTTTTAATGGCTATATATGCATGAAGGAGAAATGACCAGTTTCAAGTTAGTTTGCAGATATATTAACAAATTATGGCATTGGTTTATTATTCAAAGTAATTGTTTCTGTTACCATTGAATTCAACATTCTTGGAGAGATTTGAGTTTCCTTATCAAGAAAAGATAGCATGTCCACAAGCGCCTAATGGGAAGGGAAAGAAATATGTCATTTTTTCCCTGTCCTCCCAAATTCTCTCATTCCTATTTCCTGCCATATGTTTACCATTGGTGAAATATGGCAGCCATGTTTTCCACTGCCTCCTGTCTAGAAACTCCTGTTCCTTTTCTCAATGGAGAATAGAGGAGTTATTTTTAAAGTCACTCTCTCCAGTGGATTAGAAGAAGAGGAAAGGAAAGGTAGCTTCCAGCAAGGAGTGCTTGCCAAGGTACACTTGGATACACTGTAGTGAGAAAGTGTGGATTTATTGAATCTTAAAGTGTGGATTTACTGAATCTTAAAGAGCTCTGTCCTTGTACGTGGGGAATTGTACATGCCCAGAGGCACACAGCGATAGAATATACTGCTCTTTTGCAATTCTTGTGTGTTACATTAGCACTGAGGCTCAAATAACAAAACAGGTTGCAAATATAATGTAACAAATAGGTTGCCTTACTAATGTAACAAGTGGAACAATAAAAAGAAAAGAGATTTCACAAAACTGGGTTAATGTAATGTGTCTGAAAGAATATTGTAAGAGTGTAAATTACAATTCTTCTCTGCACAGGCATTAATCTAATTATTCTGATTGTTAGTGAAATAAGCAGCTCAGAATCTATGCTACAAATAGTCACAATTGCAAAAGAAAATTTCTCAGTAGATTTTGCATGTAAAATGTATGAAAAAGAAATGGTAGAAAAAACATTCATTTTCGTTGTTTTGTCTGTTTTGGTCAGATAGCCATGTACCTACCTAACAACCTGTCTATATTTATGAAGAATGAATCCTTTTCATACTTGCCATTTTTACAAATATTCTCTCAGTTTCTGGACTAAAAACCCCATTAAGAACCATGTTCAAAACCATATTTTAAACTGTTTAAATTCTAATTTTTGACATGGCTGAGAATTAGAGCAAAATATAAACCCTAAACTTAGATGACATGCTAATATGCACTATTTGTTCATAAATGGCTAGCAAAAATGTGTATTTTTTTGACTATGTAAAGAAAACATTTTTTTGTTAAATATGTTCATTTCTTTGATTCACATTTTTTAAAATAAAATGTTGGGAGGTGGGCTAGCATAAATGCTAGTTTAATGGTTAGATTAATATGATTTACTGTTTATTTTAATAGGACGATGCCTGTTGGAGCTTGGTGGAAACAATGCAATTATTGGTAATTAATATTTCCATTTAAATCTGGTATTAGAGATTACTAATCCTTGGCTCATTGAATATGTACAGAAACTAATATTGTACATTGGCCAGATACAGGCTTTTTAATGGTCCAATTGAATAGTTAACTAAAATGCAAAACATGTTTTGGTGATGGAGTTTGAGTGCTTAGAATGCTTTTTGAATTATATGCATATTATTTTTTTCTGGCAACTCTCACTGTCTCTACTTTTTTTTCTGCGTCGTTATTTGGTTACTTTCTTACAGTCCACAGTTCAATAATCTACTAATCTCACTGCATAAGGTGGGTAGATAATAATTCAGAAAGTGCCCTTTATTTCTAGTCATCAGCTGCTTTTTTTCTCTTTTTCATTTTCACTTTGGTTTATACAGCAGAGGGCAGTTAATGCCTCTAATGATTTCCCCAAACTTGCTACTTTTTCCTAGCAATCATGGAATTAATTGCTAGCCTGCAAATCTATTCTGACTCACCAAGTTGATTCATCCAGTTTCTGGACTTTTGAGTAAAGCACTGTTCTCAAAGTTCACTGTTCTCATCTCCCCCGCACCCTCCGAGGATTGCCTGCTGCCCCAAGTGTGCTTTATCTTTCTTCCCTCCCCCTCCCCCCATCCCTTGCAAAGATAAAATGGGATGAAGCTAAAGCCGGCGTCATCAGATGGTCTTGCTGGCATTTTGAGTCAGAAATTTTTTCGGTGTTATAGGAAAAAGTTATAGGAGAGCGTCAGAGTACAAGCTGGCTGAATCAGTGGTGATCACAGTATCCCCTTTTCTGACTGCCAGAATTCACTGGAACAGAAGAGTGGATTAAATGGGGTGTGTGACTAAATGTGTTGTGGCTTGCAATTTTTAAAGTCTTGATCCTGCTTGTATGGGCCCTGTAGATAAAGAAAAATCCTGAATTTAATCTCTGGACTGAATTAGTTATGGGAACCAAGGGCTGAGATTTTCAGATACTGGTTTTACTATAAATGGAAGTAAAACTAGTACTGTACTTAACAGTACTGACAATATTCTAATGGCAATAGGAATTATGCATGGAATTTTAAAAATGCTGCTGCTGCTAATTTTAAGATATTTCTGCTTTGTAAATTTTGCTATATTTTTCTCATCATCTAAGGGGAAAAGAGTTCTTTCCAACTCTGTATGGATCTAGAACAGGGGTCGCCAACCTTTTGGACCACCAAACTCATAATTTTAAATCTTGCAGACTCTAATCCAGCATGTTGCTCGCTGAAGCGCCTGGATTCCCACTGACGGGATGGGGTTCTTCAGGCACTTAGCTTGGCTGCCTGTTTCTGCAACCTTAAATCCTCAAAGAGTCATTTGGACCCGTTTCCCACAGAAAACAAAACACCGGGATCTCTCATATCTCATCTCTCTCTTTTCCTCCCTCCTTCTCTCTCTCTCTTTCCCCCTCCCTCTTTCCCCCCTCTCTCTTTCTCCCTCTTTCTCTCTCTCTCTCTCTTTCCCCCCTTCTCTTTCTCTGTCCCCGGAGGTGGGGGTGGGGGAAAGAAACCTTTGAACTGGTGCTGGGTGGTGGGAATCTGATGTCGGAGGCCAACGAGCCACGTGCTAAAGACCAGAGGGCTGGTGGGGAGGTGGGGCAATGGGTGATACTGGCAGCGGATGTATTGATGTGCATGGTGATGGGAAGGAACCTTTGAACTGGGGTTACCTCCTGCCTCCGCAATTGAGGTCAAGCGGCTGTCAGCGATGTCCTCAGGTGAAGATGTTGCAGGGGGGGCTTGACCCCTTCCCTAAGGAGCCGCAAAGTGCTCACTGCCCCTCTGTCACCCACCCAAGCCTCCTCCTTCCCACTGGGTGTGTGAGCGGTTCTGGCGAGGAGGAAAAGAAGCACAGTGGAAGGAGGCTTGGCAGCTGTCAGAGGGACAGCAAGTGCTTTGCGGCTCCTGAGGGGAAGGGCCGAGCCTCTCCCTTGCAACATCTTCACCTGAGGGCATCGCTGACAGCCGCTTCCTGCGGCTCAGGAGGTCCACACTCTTCCCGCTACTGCTTGGCCTCCTCGGTGCACGGAGGCAGGAGGCAGCAGCCACGACACTGGTTTGCTAGGGAGACTGCAGGATTGCCCCACCTCCCTGTCAGCCATCTGATCTTCATCACATAGCTCATTGGCCTCCGGACATCAGATTCCTACCACCCAGCACCAGTTCAGAGCTTCCTTTCCCCCCACCCCCATCCCCTTGCAGGCCAGGGAACACCCGGGAAGGGCTCCGATGCCGCAATCCCCTGCACGCTTCCCTCCCTCCCTGCGCACATCAGTCCATCTGCAGTCGGTATCACCCCTGTTGCAGACATGGGTGTGCTGCGGACCACCAACATTTTCTCACGGACCACCAGTGGTCCATGCCCACCGGTTGCGGTTCTTCTAGAACCACTGATCTAGAAGACTTCTTTGAATCAAAACAAAGTTTGTTTGATAAGGTCTATAACACTGACTTTTGCAGATGTTTTGTTTTGGCTTATTTAGGATAAAAATTGTTGACAGTTATTCTTTCACCAGTAATTGTTGCTTAATTCCTTGTAGTTGATGTTTATATTTTGCATTGGTCCATCATTTTCTGCTTCTGTTCCTTGTAGTATTTGAAGATGCAGATCTCAACCTGGTCATTCCATCTGCCCTCTTTGCAGCTGTGGGTACAGCAGGCCAGAGGTGCACAACTGCTAGGAGGCTGGTAAATAATTATTCATATCTTTGTGTATTTTGATACCTGGATGGATAGACACATATATAGATAGTTAGACAGGCAGGTATATAATACATACAGAAATAGACAGACAATGGATATATCGACATATCTCTTATTCTATTCATATCTTCTGCATAATCTTGATAGTAATTATAAATTTGTGCATACTACTCTTTTGGCCCCAGCAAATATACTATAATATTTTCCCATAGAGATATTGTGCTCTATTTGTTCTTTACTTCCCATCCTATTTTCAGTTTAGAACAAAACAAGAGAAAGTTTGAATAAATTTAACCCCCAGTCTGAAAAGGTAAAAGTAATGTACTTTTTACTGCTTCTTTTTAAATGTCCTTCCAATTCTATCCTGAGTTGCCAAATATCAAATTGAAAATAAAATGCTTAAGTACACTCGGGCACATAAAATGGAGAAAGGTTACTTGTCATAGCTTTACAAAAGTTAGACTCTAATAAAATCAGGAAGATCTTCAGAAGATACCGTAGTTTTCCACAGGATGTTGAAGTTGTGCTCTTATTGCCAATAATATTCATGACTTTCTGCTTAGTTTTTGCATGAAAGCATCCATGATGCAGTTGTGGAAAAACTCATGAAGGCATATGCTCAAGTCCGTATTGGAGATCCATGGGATGGTAAGAGCTTCATTTTATTCATGGAAATAGACTGTGATAGTACTTGGCTAAAATCTAACTAGCTTTACAGTAGCTTTTAGTATTGTGCTCAGGCCACCTCAGAGAACTCTTTCCTTTGTTTATAACCATACCCTGATGTTCCATGTAGTAATCAATGATATACATGAATAATCATGTACTAATATATAACAAAGTTGTTTCAAGCAATTTCAGGTATAGCCATGAGCTGTTTAAATAAATCTAATGGATTTTTCATTATATTCTTATACATTTTATTTGGATTCAACTTAGGCATTTTTTTTAATTGCAGCAAATACCTTATATGGTCCTCTTCATACAAAGCAAGCTGTTAAGATGTTCCTTGATGCAGTGGAAGTAGCCAAACAGCAAGGTGGCTCTGTTGTCTATGGTGGGAAGGTGATTATTCTCATTTACATCTATAAAATAAAACGTAAAACCAGTGGTGTTGAAGAATGTGTTGCTCTGACCAATACTCCATTGCCCCCATCAAACTATTGTTGCTTTTATCCTTCACGCAATAAATAATCTTCACCTTCAAGTTTTGTTTCACGAGGTTAACTACATATATTTCCTCTTTGAACAATGTTCATATATCCTGTAGTAATGTACACATTATCATGCTTGAAGAATACCAATCCAAGAAGTGGCACTTTGTTGAATTTAGTCAATTTGAGTACAGTCATTTTTAATACTTGAATAGGTGAACACTTGGAATTTCCGGAGGTAGACGAGGAAATTAAAAAATACATTGCTGTGGAGGAGTGCCTTTTGCCACTACAAAATGAAGATAAAGTAACAGATGTGTCCATGAAATTTTCTGGAAATTTTCTGGAATTTAACTTGACTTGAAAGAGACTTCATACTTGTAAACATAGATTTCTACAAAATTGAAGCAGAGCAATGACTTGCTTTGACTGTATGAAGCTTAATTACAGGAGGCTGAGAAGGACCAAAATATAGACCTTTGGGGGTAACTTTCCAATCTGATCATAGGGTTTTGTATTGATAATTATTAATCTATCTTATATTGTCCTTATCTGGCATGAGTAGGGTTATTGCTATGGTGGCACAGTGGTTAGAATGCAGTACTGTGGGCTACTTCTGCTGGCTGCCGGCTATTTGTAGTTTGGCAGTTTTGAGTCTCACTGGCTCAAGGTTGACTCAGCCTTCCATCCCAGACTAAGTTCCCAGATTGTTGGGGGGAATATGCTGACTCTGTAAACTGCTTAGAGAGGGCTGTAAAGCACTGTGAATCGGTATACAAGTCTAAGTGCTATTGTATTGATATTACTAGTTGTCTTTTTAAGAAGCTACTTCCAAAGAAAGGCAAATCTCTTGATATGAGGAGTTAAATGAAGATGACTTTTCTGAAGACTCAACTTACATATTTCTGACAAACCAATATTTAGAATTGCAGTTGTATTGTTGCTTTTAGGTATGTTTTGTGTGTTGCAAACACAGCTGTTGAAGGAATTTTATGCAGTAGATATTTGCATATAGAGAAATCGATTTGGCTGAAACTTGTGGATTTTTTTTTTCATTCTCTTTTAATTTTAAGGTTATAGAGCGTCCTGGAAACTATGTTGAACCAACCATTGTGGTTGACCTTCCCCATAATTCTTCAATTGTGCATACAGAGACATTTGCTCCTATTCTCTATGTGCTCAAATTTAAGGTAAGTAAAACAGTTCTTCAGCTAGATGCTAGCAAGGGTATATCAACTTGAAATCCAATGGATTACAATAATAGTGCTGGGCGTTATTTCAGCTGCATGAGTTTTTTTTCCTGTTTTGGATGTACAGTAATTATCTCAAGTGCTTGGGAATTGTTGGTGGTAGTCCTCTGGGATTAC
Source organism: Notechis scutatus (assembly GCF_049901735.1). Classification (NCBI taxonomy): domain Eukaryota; kingdom Metazoa; phylum Chordata; class Lepidosauria; order Squamata; family Elapidae; genus Notechis; species Notechis scutatus. The sequence goes on from NC_142010.1 coordinate 212,310,418, forward strand.
CCAAGGACATTGCACAAGGTATATTGAGAGGTCAGTGCTATGATAAGGCCTCTCAGTTCTGGGACCAATATGATGAGTGGAAAAGTGATCCACTCATCATAACATCCTGCTTGCCTTATAGTTTGAAGCACACTTCAATCTTTTTGAGACTCAGGCCTTGCACATAGTTAAAAGTTTCAGACGTTCTAGTTTATCATCTTATTTTTGTGGTTCTATTTAGTGCTAAGTTCATGTAGTTATTTTTTAATTATTTTGCTTTCCAGACAGAGGAAGAAGCTTTTGGTTGGAACAATGGTGTGAAACAAGGCTTGTCCAGCAGCATCTTCACTAAGGATTTGGGCAGAATATTCCGATGGCTAGGGTATGAATCTTCCCTTTATTTTAAGAAGGAGAATATGAATCTGATTAAAATATGACATAACTTAATTGTTGAATTTTTATTTCTTTTCTTTTTAGACTATTCATATACATGGTGTATCCAAAGTCAGGTTTTATAGACAGACTCCATAGAACATAGACATAACTTAATTATATAAATAAATGTAATGATTGAACTGATTTTATTTTCTTCTAAACAAATAATTAAGTAAATACTGCTTCCTTATTCCCTTATGGTGTTTCTCAACCTTGGCAACCCTAAGAGATGAACACTTCATAGAATTCTGGGAGTTGAAGTCCATGTATCTTAAAGTTTCCAGTTGACGAATACCGTTTAACTCACAATCTTTGTACATTCCTAAGTACAGTAATATTATGAAAACAAATATTAATGAATAAAGAAACTGATTGCTCTATGGGGTCTGACTTTTGGAACACATTACCGTATTTGCCGGCGTATAAGGCGACTGGGCGTATAAGACGAGCCCCCAACATTTCCACTCAAAATATAGAGTTTGTTATATACTCGCCGTATAAGGCGACCCCCCACTTGGAGGCATGTTTTTCAGGGCAAAAAGTCATACGCCGGCAAATACGCTAAGTTGTAACACTTGGGGTATTCTGGATATAATTCTTGATTGACACCCCCGCCCTTTCCCCCAAACTTACAAAGCCTTACAAATGCTTTAGAGAGGCAGCTTCGCCTTTCTCAGGCTGGCACTCAATTCCTCTCCCTTTCTTTGTGACACCATTGAGCGATCTGCTTTTTCAGGGAAAATAAATAAATAAAAATAAAACTGGACGAAAAACAGTCGAGTTGTTTCTTAATATCTTTCCACCTCCCCAACCAATTTGTCTCCAAGGGTGCACCACACTGATTGCGACGCTTAATTATTTCAGAGAGAGGGGGGAGAAATCTTTGCTTCCTACTGTGGCTTTTTCCTGCGCATCGTTTTTCCCTTGGCTTTGTGGTTGTTACTTCTTACAGGGAGGGATAATGAAATACCCACGCTGGGAGAAAGCGGAAAGGATGTCTATTTTCCTGCTCACTAACTTTCCAGAAAGCGTCGAGTTCCTACCCGAGACTTGCCAAAAGTCCAGTTCATTCATTTGCTACCTTTCTCCAATGAGATCCAGATCTGTTTCCACAACGCGCTTAGGATCTTATCTTATTATCTTATTATTATCTTATTAGCCTTGCTCGGTCCGTCCAAGAGAAAGAAGGCAGACGGTTTTGCGCTCAGGGAGAAAGGAAAAGAGCCTCTCGCTCACGCTGCACACTGCCCCCTCCACCCCAGCAACGCTTAGGAAAGAGTTACACAAGCATCCTTTCCAGAAGTGAATCGGGGGGAGGATTCGAGCAAAGGCTGAAACCGGAAGAGAAAATTCCCAAAGAAAATCGCACGAGCAGCATCCCATTCCTGGGAGAAAAACAAAAAAACAAAAACACGAACTCTTCCCGAAGCACAAAAGCAAGGATGGCGCTTTCTCAGCTTTGAGCTGCGTCGCTGCTCTCCCACCCCCTCCACTCGTCCCCACGTGCGGCGAAGTTTCTGCCACTGGGGGGTGGAGGGGATGGAAGGAGGTGAGGGATGGGGGAAAAGCCTGGAGCCTGCCTGTCCGCTCGCACGAGCGGAGTGGGTGGGTGGGTGGGTGGGGAGGAGGAGGAAGAGAGACTCCGGCTGGGCTTGAAGGGGCTTCGCAAGTTGCGGAGCTCCGCCCCGTCGCTCTTGCACCGAGTGACAACAACGTATTTGCCGGCGTATAAGACGACCTTTGTTATATACTCGCCGTATAAGACGCACCCCCCACTTGGAGGCATGTTTTTCAGGGCAAAAAGTCGTCTTATACGCCGGCAAATACGGTATATATTTCTAAAATTTTTATTATTTTTAATTTTAAAAAGCCAAAAGACAAACTAGCAAAGCATAGAAATGAATATACACTTTTAAAAACTGATAAACAAACCTGAAAGAAAATAAAACTTTATAAAGGTTACATAAGAATGTATCTATGTGGTATCTGTTTATTCACACATACACTTATATACAACTATGTGATTTTAAAAGAAGTACAGATATTTTAAACATTTGTACAGACAGAGATGATTGTTGTGGAAAACATTTTAATATAATCCGGAAATGGTATTCTGATTTGATTGAATGTATTTTTCTTTATAGAGTTTTGCAAAGTTAGATTGTATCTAGATTGTAAACCAGTATAAGGATTTATGTTCAGTGATTCTCTGACTTTTTCTACCAAAAAGGCCAGTTGGCTATTATTATCAGAGATGATAACATGCCAACTTGTTTACCATCCCTCTGACACAGTTCAAAATATCAGAATGAATATGATACAATTTTAGCCAAATGATATGCCACCTATGGCTTTTTATATTAGTAATTTCTAATGCTTTGCTGAAATAGATTTATGTGGCCTCCTGTGCCTCAAAAGTGCAGATGAAATATTCTAAATTCATATCCCTGATAATTCTCTTGAAGTTTAAGACTTTCAAAGGAGTTCATGCTAATTACAGTTTAATAAGCATCTTTTTCGTTCTGCCTAGGCCCAAGGGGTCAGATTGTGGAATTGTTAATGTCAATATCCCTACCAGTGGAGCTGAAATTGGAGGTGCATTTGGTAAGTTGTATAGATATAGCTAAGTCTCTGTAACTTTGTTACCTTATACATAGAACAAGCGCTTGTAAATGTTTCAGGATAATTCTGTTCTCCAATTGCAAATTATTTCTGCAGAGAGTGTGTTAAGTGATGACTGAACAGGCTACTATTTGTTGGTGTGTTAATAGGGATCTGCACTTGGATTTCTTTGTAAGCAATTCATACTTCTGCACTTGACTCCTTTCCCTTGATTGTAGGATTGAAAACAATTACTATTTCGAGAATTGGATACTACTTCATGGCCTCATGTGTTGTTGCGAGTGTCTCCCAGTTCCCTGTCTCCAAAATCTCATATAAGAATGCTGACATCTCATGAGATTTAATGAACTAGTTTGGAATTTGAGCTAAATATATATTTAACTTAGATAGATGTCAGGTATATTCGACGACTGTTTGGGGAAATTATTCTGGAATGTTTGGGGAAATTATTGCTTCATCTTATAAAATTATTCTGAAAGTAATCTGTGCTGAAGAATTTGCAGATTACAAATAGTTCTTGTTTAACAACCATTTGTTCAGTGACCATCTAAAAATACAAAAGGACTTGAGACACATGCCTGAAGTTGCCGAGGCTGTTGCAGAGTCTCCACAGTCACGTGATTATGATTGTGCTTGGCAACCCATTCACGCTTAATGATAAGATTGTCAGGCAGTTATGGGATTGCCATTTGCAGTCTTCCCTAGTGGCTTCCTCAGAAAGTCAGTGAGAAGCCAGTAGGAAAGGTTGCAAACCACCCCGCTCTGGTTCTGATATGGGCCTAAATCCAAACAGGATTTGTAGCATGGAGTATTTGTAGCCAGTCCTCAGAAATTGGAGTCCAGCACCAGAGTTTTCCCCTCTACCAGTAATCCAAGTTTTTTTCTCCAGGGTAGTACTGGAATTGGGGACGCCTACACACAACACATGCACAGAAGGGAACTTCATGCTATGAAAATGTTTTGTTTGTATGAGACCTAGAAATGCAAATAGCACTGCATGGTTTTAGAAATATTTCTATTTCTATCATTTCTATTCTCTTTCCTCTTCTAGGAGGTAATAAACACACAGGTGGTGGAAGGGAATCTGGTAGTGATTCATGGAAGCAGTATATGAGGCGATCTACCTGGTAAGATCTGTAGAGTTTATGTACACATAAAGTATTTTCCCATAATTTGGTGTCCTCTAAATACTTTGGTAATTTCCCAGGCATACCTCCAGTGTATTGGGTTGATGATGCTTGGTATAAATGTTCTCCTAATAATTCTAAAGATGGGCAAAGAAACTTATCAAAGGGCAAGAATGTAGTATCTCCTTAGAAAATGTTAAAAAAAAATAATGGGAAAGAAGGGAGAAAATATTAAGTATCGAAGAATTGTCAATACATGCATTTGATTAATTTAGATGACATTTCATTTAATTGTAAAACTGAATTAAATCAAATTTAGTTCTCATTTGGATCCTGACTATTTTTGGCTTCTAAGCATGTCTCTCAAAGTTTAAGGTTGACCTCTATTTGTGTCTTTTTCCTCTTGAGGCACATTTAAAGCAATGCAGTAGTTCTAAATGTAGGATTTGCAGCAAACTGCTTAATCAGCTTATTTTCTTACAGGGGGACTAGCATACTCTGCTAAGAATTTTAATAATTTGACCTTAAAAGTTACGGTATATATGAACTTGGAATAAATACAAACATTTATATCCTAAAAGCTGCATTTTAGAGGATTTTATGTTTTATATCTGCAAGATTTTGTGAGGAAATTGCAAAGAGATTTTAAGGGGAGTCAAGCATAATATTCGTGAAGTGACTGAAATGTTTCTAGGTCATCGTAAAAAGACCATGGCAAACACTTATTAAGGTTGCTGCTGTGAATTTTGCTTGTTTATGGAATAAGCAGCTTTAACTGGTATTTAGACTATGGAAGATGTCAGTAACTGATTTTTGGATATATAGCATATAGCAATATACACCTGTGCTTTCTTAGTAGGGTGTGCAGAATGTTCTATCCAGAAATATTCCTGTTTTGGAATAGCTATGCATATGTCCTCTAATCTGATACAGAATTTTTTTCACTCTTTTTCTTTAATTAACATATCTGAAGCCTTAAGACACAGAATGGTTCACTAATTGAAATCTGATGGTTCTGTATAATTTGTTCTATAGTACAATACAGAATTGTAGAGAGAATTATTCCTACCCTGTTTCTCCAACAATACAGCCTAACCCAATAGGGAGTCCCAGCATGTTTTATAGGCATGAAATGAAATTAAGCCCCTCCCCCCAAATTAAGGCCTATATTAAAACATGCGAAATGGGAGGGAATGGTGGGGGGAGCTTGTCGTTAGGAAGTACTTTTGTTGCACACCCGGATATGGTGCTGCCTGCGTTGACCCCAATACGAAGTGCCCCACCAACGCCGAGGTCAACATCCAAGCTGTTGCCGCCCGCCCGAAGATGCAAGGGGGGGGAATTAAGTCACCCCCGAAAAGACAGCCTAGTTATTTTTTCGGGGCTCAAAAAAAAAATAAGACCCAGCCTTATTATATGAGAAACACGGTATATGTTCATTCTAATTCTTTTCATCCTGCTATTTTGATACCCCTTACTTGCATTGTTAAATCTATTAGATATTATGTAGCAGTTCTGAATTAAAAAGAAACATTAAAATTTAAAAGAGTGAGTTTGGTGTAATGGTTAAGGTGCTGGGCTTAGAACCAGTAGATTGTGAATTCTAGTATTGCTTTAGGCTTGGAAGCTGGCTGGGTGACTTTGGGCCAACCACTTTCTCTGAACTCAACTCATTTTAGAAAGTTGTTGTGAGGGAAATAGGAGGAAGAAGCAGTATTAGGTACGTTTGTCACCTTGAGTTATTTTTTAAATTAATAATATCTGAAAATTAATAAATCTAAAAAATTAAAATGATACCTGAGCATGAATACAGAAACTTCTTTAGCAACCTGCATACTGCCTTGATGTACTTCCATTTGAATCCATGTTCTCAACTCTGAAAATGTCTTTTCACCTGACTGATTATTTTAGAAACTCACTGTTGAGCTAGGGTTAGCTTTGTCTAGATGGGCTTTTTCTAAACTCTGCATATTTTAAGTTTTCTGTTTTATCTTTCAGCACAATTAATTACAGCAAAGATTTGCCTCTTGCTCAAGGAATCAAATTTAATTAAGAGGCAGGTGGAAACACTACCTTTGGTGAACCTTGCAGTAAGAAACCAAACGTCTATTGATTTCAAATCCACAGACAACGGCTACCTGAAATATCAAGCATCGAGGATGTTTGTAACTGCTGCACTAGTCTCATCCAGAACATTCAAATTATGTTATGTACGCCAATCATGTTAACAATGTGTCCAAGACTCTGATTCTGAGCAGTGGAGGGCAGATGAAGAGTTTGGCAGTGAAGTAGAATTTGGATTATGAGCTACAAAATTTGGATTATGCACAAATCCTAAAATCCTAACTTTGCCACATTGGCAGAACAATGGCAGCCAATGTGTTTGGAAATAATTTATATGATACTGGCTTCACTGCAGAAATAAACTTTATAAAGCTCTTGTTATTGTAGAGTACTTGTTTGTTTATTTATGTAAAAATGTTCTTTTTTGGAAAACCACAGTATCTTCCTTCAAATGAAATCTTCCCCTGTATTAGAGAGGATTATACTTAGAGTAGAATTCTCAACCTAATGTTGCAATTCATGCCATCTGCAACTGGCATGGCTGGTATGATAGACATTGTGGTCCTGTGCATCTGGAGGGCACCAGGTTAGGAAGGGATAGTGTGATATATGGAATGAAGCCACCTTCCTTCACCTTGAAACAGAACTGGCAGGTGGATCACAGCTGCGTAAACAGTCTTAAACAAACAGTGACAAATTATCCTTTAGGGCTAAGTTGAAACAATCAGTGCAGCAATAGCTTTGTTCTTGTTATACAAAAATTCCTTGAGTTTTGTTTTGAAGCTTTTGATGACTCCTCAAAATGTTTCTATTATTCATTCAGGTACTAGAATCAAAGTATTGCTTTCAGGGAGTTATAGAAAGCTTAACAGGGTGTTTTTTAAAGCTCATGGGAGGAATAGAGTGAGGCTCTGAGAAATATAGCCTTCTCTTTCAACCAAGCAAAAGCTTATTTCCCCAACCTATTTTTTAAATTATATTTAAAAAGTTTAAATTATCACTTTTTTAAAAAAATATGAATGAAGTAGGGCTATTTATAATCATATTTCTGATTATTTTTTATATGTGAGTGAGAAGATTGTTAAAGTGCATAATCTAGCAATCTCTAATGATGAAAGATCCATTTTTGGTCTTGATTGTAAGATTATAAGATACGTGTATTATGTTTTGTACGCTGTCCTGTGTTAAATATAAGCAAATTAATATAACCATCCATCTCACCAAACTCGGGGCAGTGTATAAAGCATAATAATGAAAATCATAAAACACTTAAACATAAATGAACGAAAAGACATAAACACATAAATATCCAAAATTTAAGGAGAACAGCTATCACTTGACATATTGCAGGTTCACTGTGGAATCCTCAAGGAAGAATTATGTTTACAGGATTTTCCATAAGGCAGGGATTGAGCCAACTTCACCTTGGGAATGATGTTCCAGAAATGGGGGCCACAACAGAAAGGGCACTGGCTGCTGCATTGTTGCAAGATGGAACTCCTTAGTAGACAGGACCTACAAGCACACCTTTTGCTTAACCTGATGGAACAGGTAGATGTGATCAGGAAGAGGATAAGACATGGGCAGTTTTCAAATATGATGAGAAAGGTCAAACCCAGCACCTAGAATTCCAACTTATAAGCAAGTTAGCAGGAATGCAACTCATGGAACAGGTAATGTGTGCCTTCCTATAGGTGCCCGATTGCCGTAGATGCATTCTGCACTGGTTGAAACTCCTGGATACTATCCAAGGGCAGCCATATATGGGGCATGTTAGTACTCCATTCTGGAGATGACCAAGACATGAAGTATCTGTAAGTAATTAAAAGTAATAGGCATTTGGAGAGGATATGGGCTTGTTTTGATTAGAACTCTTAGAATTTTAATCATATTCCCTTATAAATTTTAATGCACAGCATGGAAAATAGGTGAATATAAAAAGAAATGAACGAGGCATGAAAGTTCTTATGCACAAATCTTTTTTTTAAATGTGGAATATAAGAATGGGATAGAAATAAACTCTTCTGACTCATTAGCCTTTATTTGAATCTCTTTACTTGCAAGGAAGGAATGAAAGTGAAATTCTACAGCATTACTTCTGGTATTATGTTGAATTGTGTGATTAGGGAAACAGCACTGCTTGCTTTGGGAAATATCAATCTCCCAAATTGTGAAAGAAATCAAATTTTATTTTAAAACAAGGATAAAAATGTTTTTATACTTTAAATACTCATATGCAAATGTGAAGGAAATACAATCATGGTATTGCAAATACACAGGAAATGATGACATTGTGATGGAACACAGAATAGTGCTAGTTTACAGGCAATTTTGTAAAAAAGCTAAAGGGGTTCTAAATTGTGCACAAAACCACATAGTTGAATTTGTAAGACAATATATAACAAAGCCCCCTAAAAAAAACCCCATTTATTAGCAGACACAGAAATTTAACTTGGTATACTTCTTACTTACCTTTTTCTTGTCCTTCCATACGATAGATGACTCTTGCAACAAATATCACCCCTTGATTACCTCTTTATTATTAACTCTTTATTCTCTGAAAAATGCTTCTTCCTGAAAATTCCACCTTAAATCCAAGGTTGGAAGTCAATCTTAGCTTTTCCTCTTCTCCCTTCTCAACTGGGTACACATTACATTTCTTTTCATCTTGGTGAGTGTTCTATCCGGGATCTACTCTCAGAGGCCTCCTAGGCAAGGGAAACTTGTTTACAAGAGTCCTAGATATCAGTACTCAAATTGACATGCAATTATTGGCTAAAAACTGGATTAGTTGGCTAAGAATAAAACTATTTTTCAACATGAAAAATATTTGTCATTGAGTCACACAATTTTTAAGAGGCATCTATTTTAGAACAAGATTCTGAGTGTTGGATAAGTGCTTTCACCACTTGCCATATTTTGAGAGAACCTGCCTATAGTGTGTATGTACTTCAGACCCCAATACATTGAACAAATTGGGATACTTTAAGGGAGAGTCGTTTATCCAATTGCTGACATTTTGAATTACCACATAAGTATTTTATCTTTCTTCCTATCTTATTTTATTTTGGAACTAAATTGTGTACTGTATTTTATGTTATCAATAAGGTTGCAAGACTACTCCATAAAATCCTCCTTCACCTCCTAAGTTCTGAGTGCAGTTTTCCAAACAATGAAAGCTCTTCTGACTGACAAGAAAGGACTTAAGAGAACATCTCTTTATGCTACATTTTAAAATAAGCATCTCTCTGTCAAGAGGATGTTGATTTGAATGTCTGAGCTGGCAGTTTACTGTCTGGCGTGGAAGCCTGGCAGGCAGGCTGCCATAGCGGGTTGTTACACAACATTGTTATTCTCCAGATGTGTCAGATTATAGTCCCATTGCCCTGAATGATAGGAACTACCGTGTTTAATGCCTGACTGTGTAGCCGTTGAAGAAGCCTGATTTTATAGAATTGTCAGGTCCAGGTACTGACTCACTGCTACTGACTCAGCAATTTTTTTCAGCCGCTCCAGTGGGAACAGCGCATGTGACCTTTAGCAAACGTATTTGGCAGGGATTCCACATTACAGATAAGCTTTTAAGAACAGCAGTATTTATGGGAAGCTAATAAAACAAAGACAAGTTTAAAGATACCGTAAACAAGTTGATGTTCCTTAATTTCTAGCTTAATTATCAAAGGCTATTTGAGTAGATTATAAACTGCGGTAGCAGCTAGTTGATTATTGTTCCCTGAGGAACCCTGTTTGAGTAGTTGTAAAATATGTCCTAGACCTGCCACCGCATTATGTGTGGCAAAAAGCTGCATGGAATTTAATACAGCTGCTGCTTGCAGCTTCTGCCTTTGCATATACTTAATTACCATTGAATTTGTAACATCAGTGACTCCTGAGTGCTAAATTACACGGGCGATCAATAATTCATTTGCTCTCCTTGTATTGTTTTACTACAGAATGACCTTGTGAGAAAAAAGCAGCTGAAAATTAATGTTCTCTTCTTGGAGTTGTAGCATCTTTAGGGATTGGCTTGTGGAAAAAGGCATTCTAAAATATTGTCACGCTGGAAGGCGTGAGTTTGCTTGCCAAAACGGGGAAAAATGCTCTTGAAAGCCGATGATCAGGTTTATTTGCTCTGTTGCTGGATTAATCCATGTACATTCTTAATGCCATCATCATTGAACCAAATTAAATATGAGGCAAGGGCATGGGTATGTGTATTTGTGTGTGTGTTTCAAAAATGTCACCATACAATTGTAGCCTGGACCCCTTTTACATACACTCTGCATGCAATTTGTGTGTGTGTGTGTGTGTGTGTATTAAAAAAGGAGGAGTATGATAGTGCCTCTGTTGCAAGTCTAAAAAAAACTACTTCATTTAAGAAATGTTTTCCATTTCTATTTTGGCATGTAAAACCCATAAATATTATTATTGGTGGATATTGCTGGTCATAGGAAAGCAACATCTGTTGCGAAACTTACAATCTGTGACTGGGTTTGGATCGCTAAATTCCTCCATGTGTTGCCCCCAAATTATAGTTTTTAACCTGAACAGATTAGGGAAATTCTATGTATTTAATTGGCTAAAACTGCCCTATTCATTGCACAACTCAGCACAATCGTTACATGGTTGGGAAGTAATTATATCAACAGTGTTGACATTAATTTCAATTATGTTAAATTAAATCAAGTGGTGAAGTTCCTCTGCCCAATTTATGCTGACCATGTCCACTTTTCAGAGTTTAATTCCTGGTCATTTTCCTTCAAGGTCAAGGACAGCCCTCATAAAGGAATCATGTCTTTTTTGATGTATCATATTACAGGTGATTACATTTTATTTTATGATTAATCATATGCTTACATGGACTAAAAATGTTTTCTGCAGTGTTAGTTTTCACTTCCATCAGAAACTTAGTAGGTTTATTCCTTCACATTTACATATTCCAGGGCTGTGTGTGAGTGTCTGAGCTTGCCAGCAATTCTTGTTCTTACGCTTCAGAATGCCTGCAAAGGGAAAGTTTGTGTGTGTGTATCTATCTTGTGGAGTTAGTGTGTGGAGCCACAAATTACTTGGTAGGAATTAAGGACTCTTGCTTATTGTTGCAATTAGTACTGTATAGAGCAGGGATGTCGAACTCAATTTCATTGAGGGCCATATCAGGGTTGTGTTTGATCTTGGGGGGCCGGGGTGGGCATGGCCGGCTTGGCATCACTTGTGTCAGAGTACCTGTGGTGGCCCGAGCGCTCTGCCAGAGAAAACTGCCTCCCAAGCTCTGGTTTTGGCTGTGATGCCTCCTTCAACCCTCTGCAGGTGAAAACTGAGCTTGGGAGGGCCACACATGGCCCTCCCGATCTCCGATTTCGCTGGCAGAGGCACCGGGGGTGAGTCCTTTGCTGTTTCCAGGGCAGCCTCGCGGGCCAGATCTAAGCACCCTGTGGACAGGATCCACCCTATAGGCCTTGAGTTTGACACCCCAGCATAGAGAGTAATGTATTTAGAGGGCTACACTTATATAAAAATATTTGTTTTTAAAAAAATACTTGCTCAAAGTTTCCAGAGATTGAAGGCCTAATATAATTTTTATAGGACTGCAGTCATAGCTTGATTAGCATATTTGAATGATTAGCATATTGTGCTGTCTCCCATGATATAGCACTGGAGTTTATTCTCACAACATTTTTCTCTGCCTCAGCCATATGTTTACTGTCTGAAATGCATCATCGATGCCAACACACCCCTTTAACTATATGCAGGTATGTTTTGAAATCAGCCAAGATTTGTTTTAGTTATGCTAACTACACTATTACCGTAACATTGGTATTTTTATTCATGTATCTTAATTTAGTACTTTATTGATAGAAAAAATATTTCTACTATATTACTAAGTTTATACAGAGATAATTGTTATATTGTTAGATGATCTTTATTATTACAGTCAGAAACCAAAATAACACCATAGTTGTATTAAACATTTGTTAAAATCTCCTAGCATTTTCTGTGAGTGCAGGGTCCATTTTTTTAAATCAACCAAGTGTTGGATCCATTGGTTGGAAATGAATTGACCAGTTTGTAGCCCAACTGAGGTCACCCAGTTGGCTTTCATGCTTAAGGCAGGACTAGAATTCACAGTCCCCTGGTTTTTAGTCTGATGTCTTAACCATTAGACAAAGCTGGCTGTCAATAGTTGCATTCAAATAGAGTGAAAATAAGTTACACATCATTTAATGCTCCTTGGAGGAGAGGAAGACAATGGCTATGTAAAATTGAGTGCAAGAACAGATAGCAAAGAAGTTGAGTAAAATCTTACAGCAATCAGTTCAGAAGCTACCCTGGAGTATAAGGAAATTAAGATGTCTGGCAACTGCTTGTATAGGCAGTTGTAGGGAATTTGGTTACATTTGTGCTTATTCTTGAATTTTGATCAGATAAAAGATATTGAACATGGAATTCATAAAGTTCACCTGGAAGACCTTGAATCTGAATCACTATTAAATGATCTGAAATACCCCTACTAGAAAAAAAACCACACCTTTGACCAAAGCATTCACTACTTCAGCTGCCATTCCATATATCTGCTTTTGCAGACAGCTGTGACTAATATTATCTGACATCTACAAATCTCCTGCTGTCTTGTACATTTCATGGTCTTTTGGAAACTCTTACCTGTTTCTGCCATTAGACCACTTTGAATTTGATCAAATCTCATCCCATATGTACTTACCAATACATTAAGACCCCCAAAGAAACTTGCCTAATATTTTAAGACTTTTCATGGTTAAGATGTGGTATTTAGTTCCATGCTTTTGATATGCTCACTCCCTTCTCCCATTGAGGGCTGCTCCTATCTCTTTTGCCTTTACCATCTCTTTTCCATTTGAGTGGAAGAGGCGAATGATAAACAAAGCCAATCTTGCTGCAACATCCACCTTCAGCTTTGAAGTAAGGAAAAACACGGATGAAATGGGCAGTTCTTGCAACTGCTTATGGGTTTTCCACCTGGGAGAGATGTTCCCAATGGAGAATTAATGCATTGGATAAACCTTCCTTTCTTGCTTCTCTATTCAGTGCAGCAGTTATTATTTCCAAGTATATGAGAACTGATAGCATCTCATTTTCTTTTGTTCAGAGAAACCAATGATGTCAATTGGCTAGGCAATCTCATTACTGATCATCACCCAACACACCGAAGGAGCTAAACACCATTCTGAACTGTTCCCAGCCCCTGGTTTAATTCTTGTTATATCAATAGCTTATACTATAGTAGTAAAAGTGGCCTTTATCTTTGTGAGAAGGATTTTATTTTGTGGATGGTCTTTTATTTTACTTATTTTATTTGCAGCAAGACTGCACAATGTTTGCAGAATTTTATTTCAGGAGATATTAAGCAAGTACAGTTGCCTCACACATACCTCTGCCCAATGTGTATAAGACTGAAGAGGATAAAAGGAATACACTATGAATATGCTACCTACTGCAATAATAATTGATTACATTTGTATGCTACCTGGTTTTCAGCAGGCCTGGGATGCTTAATATCTCTTTTCTCCCAGTTGTTTCTATCCATCCAATCCCATCAGAGAGGTTGGGAATGGTACGAGCACATCAGCTAAGGAATGGAAGGGACTAAGAGAAGCGCCTTCTCTGCCATAGTCCATGCCTTCTGGAACATTCTCTTTCAGAGCTGAGGATGACCTCGACCATGTTGGCCTTTTGTAAGGACTTGAGCACTGTGCCTGGGTTTGGGGCCCTGAGTGTCCGAAGGGTCCTGTTTCCTGATATCTATGATAATAATTTTTCTTGACTGCCAATATATTGATCTTTGTACTACACTGTAGTTATTTTTAATTGTTTTATGTTGCTTACTGTCTGGAATCATTTGTTTGAGATGGGAGGCTATAGAAATAAATAAATTCCTCCCGCTACATAATTCTGTTGGACTTTGAAAATGCCATAAGAAACTTTGACATTCTTTGCAACAGGCTAATATGGTATTAATTTTTGAAGTGATAGGCAGGAACTATTAAGATTTCCATTAGTATAAATCAGACTTGCTCGAACTGTTTTTCTTTAGTTACGAACAACACCCTGAGTGATCATTCTGTCATTTTACTGAAAATAGGGAAAGGAAACAAAGGGAAACAAATGTATACCAAGTTAAGCTTCTTTTTCCCCCTATTTGTATTGTGTTGCCTTTAGGTGTCACTGTTGGTCAGGGAGAGAGTGATGAAAACATTCTAACAAAGAGTGTGCTGTTCCCAGTTCTCTCTTCTCTCTTGTCTCTTGAGGTCAGAGTAGATCAGCCTTTTGCTTTCATTGAGGTAGATGTGTGAAATGCAAACTTCCACTCTTATCAGCTTTTTTATGTTGTTGAACAGCTGGGGTCTCTGCTTTTTATCTCTCTCATCTATCTACCTCTGTAAATATACATATGTGTGTGTGGGTGTGTGGATGTGTGGGTGTTATACACACCCACACATACCGGCACACCCACACCCACACACTGTATATTCATATACATGGATAGATGATAGACAGACAGATATACCTCAGTTGATTAATATTAATTCCACATATACAGCCTGTTGCCAAGTATATTATTATTATCCATGCCATATTATTCATTGGAAACTTCTTCTTTACTCACCTTATGCAAATTTTATACATGATAACACTTTTGCTATTTGATTGCCATTCGTCACTGCTGATTAAGGTTGTGAGTATTAGGGCAATATGCTGACTTTATAAACTGCCTAGAGAGGGCTGTAAAACAGTATGAAGTGGTGTATAAGTCTTATTGCTATTGCTAACATGATGACCCAATAGTGATTTGATTTAAAGCTATGCAGAAACCAAAACACAATGGCTAATACCTAACTACTGATAATGTTGCACCTAAAGGCACGTTTTTTTTTAACCTTGCCTTATTTACCTTCATTTATTTCTGATTAACTGTAAAATTTCCTTCATTTTTGAATAACTATAAAGCTTCAACCTTTTGTCCCCTGCTCTCCTGCCCTACCATTTTTCTCTTTTGAACTTTGCTGGATTTGGACCATGACAATAAATCTTTGAATTGATCAAAGATATATAATAGAATATATAATATTGGAACAAAATGTTCAATGATCATCAAATATAAATGTACATGAGTAATTTTTCCTTTTTTTCATAATCTCAAAACTCAAAAATACTCTTTTGTACATGCATGCATCAACATTACACGTGTGCACAAAGGAGTCAGGCTTTATCCTGCTACAATTGCCATCCTTAATGCTTTTTTTTAAAAAAAATACTTCTTTGGGGATGCTACTTTTCATTTCTTTTGCCTGGACAAAAGAATGATAATACAAAAAAGTAGTATGTGAAATAATTTATATTAAAATGTGGTTAAGCTTTTAATGATGATATCCATTTGCCACACATTTCCCAGAATTCCAAGATGCAACATGCATGTCATGACAAAGATGGTTGGGAATTGTAGCCCCATCAAACTTAGTTAAAGTCTTAGTTTTATTGTCTGTCTCAAAGCTAGTGTAATATCAAAGGCATATAGTGTTTCTGATTCAGTATCTTGATTTAAAGTCACAATAATGTTTAACACCCCTTTCCAATCTTTCCATTTCTGTAAAAATTGCTTTCTATATGAGACTTGCCCAACTAAAGTTTGCTTTATTTGTTCCTTTGGCAGCAGCTGTTCAAAAATTATTGCTTTCCAGTTTCCTGCAACGTACTGGCAGAATGCCTTCTTGATAGAAAGTTAGCCTATAAATTTTATTATTTAAGAGAATGAAAACTGGTAGTTGCCTTCATATTTTGATTTTGACCTCTGTCTGAGCTACCTGGGTAGTCAGAGTACCTGCTATGGAGAGCTGATTGCGTTCAGTGATGAAACAAATATTGTTGAAAGAGTGCTTTGATTTTTTTAAGTTTTCTGTATTATCTTAAAAAGATAACTAACACTGTAAATAAAGGAGAGCAATTCAGCAAGCCAAGTAAACAACAGCAACAAATGTTTGTTAAGGACTGTTCAAAATTTTAAAAGAGGAACAGCCTTTTAATACAATTTTAAAAATGCCTATAGATAAAATAAGGACCAGGGCAATATATTTTGGGAAGTGTAACTAGAACTTGTGTAAATGTGAAACAATGTAAGCTGATGGGGAGTGCAAATAACTAGTAACAAAAAGTATTGTAATACTAAATGACAAATCACGCAGTAGATTTTTTAAAAAATGTATGGTTTATTAGAATTTTTACAATAATAAAAGATAAACATGAAAAATATACAAAGAGGAGGAAGAAGAATAAAGTTCATAAAAAAATATAGATAGAAAAAGAGAAAAATGTAAATGACTGCTGACCTTGTTTACCACAGTTACAAATAAACTATGATAACTGCTCTCCTTTAAAATTACATATATAATTCCCTTCTTCCTATATTCAATCTTTTTATTCAGAAAATCCAGAAATCACTGAGTCATTTTTATCCATTCAACAAAAAGTCTATAAAGGGTTTCCAGGTTTTTAAATATTTTTAAATTAATCTTCCTGTTTTCTTGTCGCCCCTATAGAATAGTATACTTTTCTGTTTAAATAAAGTCATTAGTCATTTTTTTTTTTGAAAATGTTAACAAGCATATAAGAGAATATTTTGTATTCAGATTTACACCTCACGGGAAGGGGAAGTTTAATCTAGTTGTGATCCTGATGAAAATAACTTTCTCTCCATTGCTTTGACTTGTAATGTGAAAAATCAAACATTTGTGAATTGGAACTTCCTGTCTGGGCATATTAGTGGCAAATGGATGAAGGCTATTTTCAACGATTATAGCAGGGAAAGGAACAGCTAAATTTTATCCCAGGGAAAAATTGGTGATATCTATAATTCAAATAAAACTGTTTGGTACCAGCTACAGTATATAGATTTAATTTAAAAAATGAGACATCTATAGCCAAACTATTTTTTTCAGCAAAGGGATGCTGGAAATCGTATTTCAATAACAGTGGGAGAGCTACAAGTGTTTCACCTTTGCTTTATATTTCTTTAAAGAGCAAAGTATGTGTGACACCGCCTTGCATACGTTCAAGTTGGTAGGATATAGGCTATGCTGTATTGACATTTGTGATAGTCTTTAAGTTAGAGCAGGGCTCTCTAAACCTGGCAACTTTAAGACTTGTGCACTTCAACTCCCAGAATTCCCCCAGCCAACACACATGAAATCACCTATTTTAAAGTTGCTGCATTGAACAAGGTATGATTAAAGTTGATGGTCTTCTCTCTAGAACAAGGGTGGGCTGGATCCGGCCCATGGGATGCTTAGATCTGGCCTGCGGGACTGCCCTGGAAACAGCAAAGGACCGGCCTGCAGTGCCTCTGCCAGTGGAAATGGAGCTAGGAAGGGCCTCCTGCAACCCTCTGCCAGCAGAAACGGAGCTCGGGGGGGGGGAACATACACCCCTCCCCGGGTTCCGTTTTCGCTGGCAGAGGACCAGCAAAGCAAACTAAAAGCAAAACAAAAGAAAACAAGAAATGTTTCTCCTTTTGCATTTGAGCACCCAAGAAGGGACAGGAAAGAAGAAAGGGAAAGAGTAAAGGCAAAGGAAAAAAAGGAAAGAAGGGAAGGGAGCAAGGAAGGAAAAATAAGGAAAGAGGAGAAAGAAGAAGAAAAGAGAATGAAGAGGGAAGGAAAAAGAAGGAAGATTAAATGAGAGTGAGGGAGGGTCTGAGGGAAGTCCTGCCTTAACACTTGGCCACCAAAGGTGCCCCCAATATGAGTGACATTGAGCTGGCCACGCTCACCTCAGCTATGCCCACCCTGGCCCCCTGAGGTCAAATACAACCCTGATGAAACTGAGTTTGACACCCCTGCTCTGGTACTATTGTTAACTGACATGGATAGGGATAAAACACGTATAATTAGTATTATATGAACTAAAGAACAAAATACAATATAGAAAGCACTATACAACTGTAGTAGAGATGTTTTGCAGAGATATAAAGTTATGGGAAGCTAAAGCAACTGCTACTGATGTAAATGAGATATAGATACATTTCCTTTTTTTGTACACCTCAGGCTAATAAATTTTGTTATCTTCTTATTCCCTTTATGCAGAGTTTGCATAATGTTGCTAGCCCCAAAAGACATGTTTGCTTTAAGTAGTGAAGAATTGCTCCCTGGCTACCTTGCTCGATTATCAAAATTGAATGGAAAATGAATGAATAATTTTTTGTTTTCTTCTGTGAAAAGATTAGAGGGAGGTGCCTCCCTGAAAGTTACACTGAGCCTTCATTATTTGGTTGCAATCTTCTGGGTGAATATATTGTACAATAATTTGGGGGACCAAATACTGTCGCGTTGTGGGCTAGGATTCAGTACAGGCAGTCCTCGACTTACAAGAGTTTTCTGAATGACTGTTCAAAGTTACAACAGCATTGAAAAAAATGAGGTGTGAGCATCTTTCAGACTTATAACTGTTGCAGCATCCTCATGACCACATGATTTACATTTGGATGTTTGACAACTGGTCCATATTGATGATAGTTGCAGTGTCCCAGGGTCATGTGCTTTTCTTTTGTGAACTTCTGACAAGCAAAGTCAATGGGGAAGCCAGATTCACTTAGCAATAATGTTACTAACTTAACAACTGCAGTGATTCACTTAACAGATGTGGCAAGAAAAGTCATAAAATAGGACAAAACTCACTTAATAAATTTCTCCCTTAGCAACATAAATTTTGGGCTCAATTGTGATTGTAAGGATTACCTGTACTTGAAATCCATAAAAAAGTGAGTGGCATTTTTATTTCTCTGGACTGCAGGGAAGCTCATGTATAATAATCCTGATCAATCCTCATATTGGCCACGGACAATGCTTCTATAGTTATTTTTAAAAAATAGTCACAAGTACTTTGGTCCTCAGTAATCCTGAAAATCTTTGTTATCACAAACTAACAAGGTTGTTTGGAGATTATATTTCATGTCTCGGGGCAAAGGCCAAAATAAACATATCTGTATTTAATTTTCCTGATACCACTCTGAAATAGCAAAGAGATAACAATTTGCCATGCAGAGGGTAAGAAATTCCAGACATCATAAAGTAACCAAAAGATCAGTATTCCTTTGATGCTTTGACTGCATCTTTGCAGTGAATTTGAATACTGCAATCAAATACTGATTTGAATACTGCATCTTTGCAGCATTCTTCTATATTTACATTTATATGAATTCCACATAAAAGCTCTACAGAACAATTTCTTATTGTTCTGTCTTATGTTTTTTTTTGCATTAACAATCTGCTATTTGTATTTGGATTCAGAATGTTGTAACCCAAAAAAAGTTGTTTGTAACCAATAATAACCAGTCAATTTGGCTGCTTCCTTGAATGTATGATAGAAAATAGGTTATAATTTAATAAATGTCAAAATGAAACTGAGCATAATGTGCTTGAACTAAAAATATACTTGAGATTAAATATTGACATAGTTTGCATGGGTGTAATAAAAAAAAACCCTGTATATTAACCTCAGCAGACAAACGTAGTATTGGAATTTGGGTTTCAGAATCATATGAAATTGGGATAATTAAGATTGATCTAACAGGTCATGAACAGTGAGAACTCTGAATAGGAGATGAGGCAGTGGGTTGGTAGGCAATCAAGAAGCAATATTGTGGTGACAAGCATGGGTGGTAAAGCGGTATGTTCACCAAAGAGAATTTCAAGAAGAATCATCAAGAGCTAATGTTGGCTGGGAACCTCAAGACTTATTATAGTATAAATCACCTGGTAAATCTTAGGATAGAGAAGGCTTATAGGAGGGTGTGTCTGCTTTGGCTAAAGCTCTGAAATTCTTTATATGCAACGCCTATATGTTAAGTGTATAATGATAGTGACAATGTACACATTTTGCAAATCCAGTCTTACCTAATCTGTTTGCTTCCATTTCAGTTTTGCTTTATTGGAATCCTGCCATGTAGGAGAAAGGGAATGATTTATTCTCTGAGCCTTGATTTCCTTTTGAATGTGTAATAGGCATAGTGGAAATCTACAAAGAATTCAAGGGCTGGTCGGTCAACTTGTATCTGCTTAATAAAGCTTGATCAAGTGAAAGGCGTATTGAATTGCTAAGATGCAAAAAGCTGTTCATTCTTTACTTATGTTTCTATGATTCAACTTGTTTTTAAAAATCTTAATATGCCAAGAAAAGTTAAATTCTGACACAAGTACTCAAATTAAATAAACTCAGCTCTGCTCTGTCCAGCTTAATTCCACTTTGGCTGGTAATAGGGAACAAAATGAACAACATCTGATGCTACTAGAAATTGTTTAGCAGTCATGCTTCAAGCTTCTAAGATTATACCAAGCATGACAAGATAAAATCAAAGCTACTCCGACAGTTAGACATTTTTTAAAGTAATGCAAGAATCTTAATGCTCTAAGCATATTTTTTACAGTGATAGTTATGATGCCCATGGCAATTGTGCCTGGTTCCTCACATGGAAAAGACCTCATTCAAAGTTTGATGTATTTTATATTGCTATTAAATCGAGTGATATTTTTCACTCTAGGTTGTACATAGATGGCTAGCCACTGGGCCATTGACTCTGAAGTTGATGACATGGACATATAGGTTGAAATGCAAAGAAATAAAGGTAGTCCTTGTTTAGTGACCTCATTTGGTTTGGTTTGCTAAGCGAACCACATGACTTGAGAGAAAGTGCTTCAAAAATCACTGGTTGCTGCTGCCTCATTCAGATAAATTTTTCTCACACAGTGTTCCTCCTTTTTATCCCCTAGCAGGGCACAGAGATTGCTTAAAGAACCTGCACCATCCCCACCTGTTTTCTCTGGAGTGGAGTGGGCAAAGTTGTCTAGCCCCTTTGCACATTTTTTCCTTTCCTTTCCTTGTTTTTCTATTAGAAAAAACTTTATTTAACAATGAAGTTGTGAATAAAGTTATACAAATCTAGATACACGAAGACCTCATTCCCTCTCCTAAAAAGTATATCACCAGTTCTATTATTATTATTATTAATTATTAATTATTATTATTATTATTATTAAAATTTACTCTTGTTACAATTATTTAAAACAAAGATATACTTTCAAAAAGATATCTATTAATTATTCAAGTTGTGCAAATATTATCAATATGACATTAATAAGGGTTCCAAGCAGGATATATTACTTTTACAATATCAAAAAGTATGAATTCAAGTTTAATGTCAAAAGCTCCACTATATTATTATTTATAAATGTTTAAACTAATAATAAAACAACCCTAAAATTAATAAAGGTATTTAATTTCTGACCTCCCCCTTCCTTGTGCAAAGTTAATCTTCACAATCATGAACAAGTGTCTTAATAAATTATGGTATGCCTTTTTGATAGGTTCTGGAATTATACCTAATAAAAGAAATAGTGGTTCCACTTTAAATTTCATTCCAAAATTCTCTGGGTAACTATGTACATTTTTCCAGTTGTTTTTTTTTGAATGTCCACCAGATATGTTTCTTTTTTGTGGCATTTCCAACAATTATTACTTTATGATTTATGTACTTGGGCAATTATTGATGGAGTTGTATACTATTTGTAAAACTATGAAACAAGCTTATAAAACACATGTCAAACTATGGTTTGAAAGAGAGCTGTTCTCTTTCAAACCATAGTTTAGCATGTGTTTTATAAGCTTGTTTCATAGTTCTTATTGAAACTGCTGTATTGAAACTGTCCCTTTGAATCCCACTATACAAAACTGACTTCTGATTAAGGTGCATTTCAACAAAAATGAATTCACTGTACATTCAGAAATAGTTTATTTTAAATATATAAATTACATTTCATAGAAATGACACAATTAACATTTCTGCTATATAAACAGAAAGCTGGCTATTTACAGACATACATATTTTGAATAGCTTTAATATGATCTAACTCATTTGAGAGCTGAAGAGTCAAATCAACAGTAAGATACTTCTCTTACACTGTAGAAGTAGTCCTTGACTTGCAACAATTCATTTAGTGACTGTTCAAAGTTACAACGGTACTGGAAAAAGTGACTTATGACCATTTTTCACATATCTGTTGCAAGATCCCCAGGGTCATGTCATCAAAATTTGGACGCTTGGCAAATGATTCATATTTATGATGGTTGTAGTGTCCTTACGGACATGTGATCACCTTTTGTGACCATCACTTAACAACTATGTTACTAACTTAAAAACTGCAATGATTCACTCAACTGGCAAGAAAGGTCATTAAATGGGGCCAAACTCATTTAACAAATGTCTCATTTAGCAACATAAATTTTGGGCTCAGTTGTGATCATTTAATCAAGGACTGTCTGTATAGCAGAAGTTAAGGATATTCTAATGGAAAAATCATGGCTTTATATTAAAATGCTATGGACTAATATTGCACATTACTTCATCACTTGTTTTGAGATGCTGAACTCATGAATTAGCCATCTTTCCATAAGAATGAATGAAATGAAAATTCTAATACAAATATGACAGATTGCAATACTCAAATACAGTAACATTTATAGTATATCAAAAATAAAAGGAAAAATAAGGAGTTTGATAAAGTAAAAATCCCCCAAACCTTGGCTTATAATTAACTTAAAGTATGTCAAATTTACAAGTTTATCAATTGGTTCAGTTGAAATAATCCAGATTCCTGTTATAAAGTCTTTATCTGATCGTCCACTCTAATTTTGTAGATGATTTGCTGTTTTATTTAAAAACATTATACCAATTGCATAATTGGAATAGGAATGCACAGATTTCAGGCCATCTAAATCAACCCATTTATTGGGCTAAATATTGATGACATATTTAAACTCCAGTAGAAATTAGGGCTATAACTTATACAAATGACTGTATTAGTGAACCACTAAGACCAATGTAATTCTAAAATAATGTCTAACTAAGGCCTACAGACAGGCAGTTCGGTATAGCGGTTAAGACACTGGGCTAGAAGCCAGGAGAGTTCTAGTCCCACTTTAGGCACAAAGCCAGCTGGAAGACCATGGAACAATCTCTCCTAGGAAGGGAGCAAAGTCAAACCACTACAGAAACTTTGCCAAGAAAACTGCAGGGACAGTCCTGGTAGTTGACAGGAGTCAACAATCACTGAAACACACACACACGCACATTTCACCTGACTCAACATGTTACTAATTTGGTCTGAGCCAACTCTATGGAATTAGGATTGTCAAACTTTGATTACAAGAGTCCTTGGATATGCTTTACCTAGACATGATAGAAAACTTTACCAATGAAGGCTTTGGTGAATATAGGTGTACATGTATGTGTGCATTCATGATCCTGTGTAAAACAGGAAAATATACTTAATTGCAGTTGAGCATGCAGCCCAGATTCTATTTGGCAACTTTGTAGGAACATGCCAGATCCAACTGGAAAGAACTCGATCAAATCAAAATGCTAACGTAGTCACAAAATTAAGTTTATAGAGTCCAGTTAATGACATTCTGAATATGTTCAGACTTTCCTTCTTGTCCAGGTAGAGAGAAAAAAAGAAAATTAGAATGTTTCAAATATAAGCATATACAAGCTATAAAGTTTTTCAGGCATAATTCCACAGCAAATTGCATATGCTCATATTGGTTGCCTAAAAAACAGTAGAACAGAATGGAATTATGGTAAGTTTAAGCAATATAATAGCAATAACAACAGCACTTAGACCAATATACCGCTTCACAGTGCTTTACAACCCTCTCTAAGCAGTTTACAGAGTCAGCATATTGCCCCTAACAATCTAGGTCCTCATTTTACCGACCTCGGAAGGATGGAAGATTTAGTCAAACCTGAGCCAGTCAGGATCATAATAATAATGCCTGAGATGGATTCCCTCAGTTATTCATCATATACAGAGTAGACAAAGAAATGGATTGTCCTCTAAGAAAACAGATGCTATTGCATGAGAACTGTGAATCCGAACTGAGCTCAAGTACACATAACTTGATTGGCTAAGCCTGATATTATCTTCAGAGTTGCTTATCCAGAGAAAAAATGAGGTGCGAATGAAGTAATTGAAAGGCAACAGGCAGTTCACTTATTGTCTTCAAGTAGCTTCTGTAAATTGCTTTGTATCTTGGAGAAAATAAAATACAGAACACATTATATAGATAAAACTAGCTGCTACATGGATAAGAGATGAATTGTTCAATTGGAATCATACCTAAAGTGGAATACTTTCTTTTATTATGACTCAATCCAGGTAAATTCATAACATTGAAGATTACATTTTAAAACTATTATGTCTAGCCTATTAATTCTACAGCAGTGATTTAGACCAACAGCCTTTACTCCTCCCTGTCTTGTCTTAGTACAATATGTGTTTAGAGTAGGGGTCCCCAATCTCTGGTCCATGAACCGGCACTGGTCCGCAGCATGCCAGAAACTGGGCCGTGCAAACAAGTGAAGGTCCATCCATGGGATGCAGGCAGCACACGAAACCACACCCACTCTGGTCCACAGAAAAACCTCTCTCCATGAAACCAGTCCCTGGTGCCCAAAAGGTTAGGGGCTGCTGGTCTAGAGAACAAGGTGACTTATTGCAACATTTAGAAAAGTGACTTTATCATTACAAAAAAAAAATTCTATGAATTGAAGGACTGGCTTCTCAGTAGATGCTCACATAAGTCTATAGCATAGGAAGGGATATTACACAAGTAAGTCTATATATGAACTGACCTGAAAAGTAGATTAACTGAAGAGGCCTAAACTGCTTTAAATGAGTATTTTCAAGGCTGTGAAGAAGAATTACTATTTCCAGGTTCAGAATTTTATTGGTATTCAGCAGTGATGGCACAAATATCTAATTTGACTCTGTTGTAATGTCACCCCCCTTCCCCCCCAAAAAAAACAAAAGAGAAAAACCAAGAGAGGTATATTCCATTCTTATATGGCCTCCACAGCCTCTGAAAATTAAATAATAACAGGGCTGCTTTGAAAAGTAGTGTGTTGGGGAATGTACACACACATGGCATTGGTTCACCATCACTGGTATACAGTATGGGGACAGACAAAATGTTAAAGAATTATATTTTGTGAATAGATTTTTGCCTAATTTAGACAACGGGGGGAGGAGAATCTTCTAGAAAATTTTCTTAAATTTTATAGAATTTATATTCAAAAGTTTTATTAGCATTCTTCATTATGTGGCTGCTTAGGCAAGCTATCCCTATTAAAATATCTTCTACAGAGCTATGAAAGATTTCAGCCATCTGACCTCTTTTGTTCCTACCCAGTTAAGAGATATTTAACCATCTTTTCACCCCAATAAATCTTAATTCCATCTTTATGTTCATGAAGTCTCTCCACTATTTTTGCTTTCTGTAGTTCAGCAATTCTTTCCAGTTACCTTTTCCAGTTTGATAAGATTAGCTGTTAGCTCTGCATACAGACCATCAACATTAAATTTTTGGTGATATCCCAAACCACCTTGTATTGGATATCTGAAATAGAGAATATGGGTTGAGAAAGTGAGACAACGTATGATTACAGATGGAATAAATTAAAAATCTAACTAAATAACGTAACTGGAACACAGCAGAAAAGACAAGTTTATTCCTTTATGCTGATATGCATTGAGCATAGCAACTTGATACAAGACTCATATCAACAATATATGTTCATGTGAATTGGTAAAACAAAGATTATGATTTTCTCTAAAAAATAAAATATAACTCATGTGTCCAGTTAATAAACAGCATTTGTAGAGCAAGTGGTTTAAACAACTGGATATGATTTTTTATTCAACAGATTAGCATAAAAATAAGCACATTGCTTATTCTATTTGAAATGGCCAAAAGTGCATTGCAGCTATCATGCCATTTTTCAAAGCCAAAAATATCAATTACATCCTTATTAATATGTTTATTGTTAAACCCATAACTCAGGTGTTATGTGATGCAGGTGCAATCAACTATCTATGAGACTATCTGGTCCAAATTTGTTGTATCTTTAACTGTATCTTCAGCATGGTCTTTCATAAGAAGTTGCTTACTGAAGCAGATATAGGCCACAAATTAATAGTTGACTTTTCTTTCACAGGATCTCACTGCCTTAATACTCACTGACACTTTTATATCATCTTGGAAATGTAAAGATGTTCAAAGAACTGGCTATAAGTAAGCAATAGATGTTAAAAGTTGGACAGTTATGTATCAGCCTTACAAAAATTGTGGACAGCAATCTTGACTCTAGTTCTAAGCCAACAAAGTACTTTGAGCAGCAAACTCTCTCTAAATATCACAGACTGTTCACACTCACCAACTTAATGTTCTTTCTTTAACAAGAAGTGGAAGGCAGATTCACAAACATCTTCTATAACAACAGAACCTGTCATTCTGGTTTGAGATGCTGCTGAAATTCTAGCATATGCCCTATTTTATTGTAACTTTTAGAAATGTAATTGTAAGAACCTATTATGTCTGGATACCCTGTAAATTCTATGCTTATTATTTTTTGGATAAGCAAGACCTAAACATCCAAGTCTGGATAAGCAAGACCTAAACATCCAAGTCCACTGCCAAGTTTTTCTATTCTACTTATTACTCTAGGCACCAGTTTAAAGAATAGGGTATTAGGGTGGATATTAAAGTTCTTTTTAATAGTGATTTTGTAGTAAATTATGGGTTTTATAGAGCTGTTCCATTGTATTTTCGTCTGTGATTACGATAAAGGTTCAAGCTTATCTTTTTAGGAATACACTAGGGCTGTTGAGAGTGTAGCTTAAAAATAATTGCTTGAATGTGTCTTTTATAAGAATGAGAATATTCATTTACTGTATAAGCACATTGAAGCTTTTGGATGGAAATGGCACTCTGAAGAAATGGAAATTGAACGTACGTTTACTTTGGTTATTATAAGTTGTGTTTTTCTTGCATAGGGTTTGTTAGCATTCCACTAAAGCATGAAAACACTGTGTAAAGCATCACACGGTATAAGGGTTTGTACAGTTGGGTTACAATTAGATTCTTTACACACATAAAATCTAACTCTGGTCCTATAACTTCAGTAGCAGACATTTTTGCAGAAATTCACTAAAGAGTGTCTGTCTTCATGCTAGAAAAGTATTCACCTGCTAATTATTTTTACAATACAGTAATCCAATTGTAACGTGGTCGGGCATGAGTCTGAATGGCCTCCAAATTTAGAAAAGGGAGCAACTGACATATTAGATGTACATGTGCAAATGCCTTATGCCAAGCGTCTTCAAACTTGGCAAGTTTAAGACTTGTGAACTTCGACACCCAGAATTCCTGAGCTAACATGACTGGAGAAGGAATTCTGGGAGTTGAAGTCCACAAGTCTTAAAGCAGTCAAGTTTGAAGACCCCTGCCTTATGACCTCAGCTACGACCTGCTGTTTGCCCATGAGGACAAAGTATCTTGGACAAAGTCTTGAATGTGGAAGTGCAACCCCATTGAGAGTCTATAATGACATGACTATTAAAACCACTAATGTAAAGATAAAAAGTCCATCTACAACATGTACAGAGTTGTGTTATATTATAATAGGCAAGATATAATCTGCCAGGTTAGGACAATCATTTACCAAGGGTCCCCTATTCTCTAAGGTCTGTGGGATGAGGGCTAGGGCTTTTCAGTGGTGGATCCTATTGCCTGAAAGACCTTATCCCAGAAATGAGGATGGGTCCATCCCTTTTCACATTCAGGGAGCATATTAAAACTGTATTATTTCAGTTGGCATGAAGCCTCTAGTTAGTCCTGATGCCTCTTTTGCATTTAATTTTAATTATGGTTCTAACTGTTGTCTACAGATTGTGAAGTGAACATGACGATCATTAAATGAACCCCAGAAAGGGAACCCATTGTTTGTAATGGATGGGTTTTTTTGCCAGAAAGTGGAAGTAAACACTGGTTTCTGGCAAAAAAAAAATCACAAATTATGACCACGGGATGTTGCAAACGGTCATAAATGTAGGCTGATTGCGAGTGCTCCAAATGTGGGATCATGGGTTGTTGAAACTTCAAATCTGGGTCATAAATACCTTTGGGGTGGTGGTGTCTCTTATAACTTAAAGCAACCAGTGTCTCTTAGCAACCAGTCATAAGTTGAAAACTACTTGTATATGGAAAAATACTTATTTAAAAAATAAAAATGTTGGATAAACAAACAGTCAATTTCATATAAAAGAAATGAAAAATATGGTGTAAGGTGTAAAAATGGTCTGAGCAGCATATTTTAGTTGTTTTGCAATTAAAAACAAAAATAATAAATGTGTACAAAAAAACAGAAAACTAGCTAGGCAGGCTATGGGCCCTGTGTGATATAGCTCAACTCTTGAATTTGTTAATAATTATGCTTTTATTCTTGGCAGCTGTGTGTTTTTATATTATGTATTTTTAAAATCTATTTTACCATAAGAGTAATCTATGTGAGATGGGTGGCTATGTAAGTCAAATATAAAAAACAAACATTAAAAAAAGAGCAAAAGCCTGATTAAAGAAGAATAAATGTGGCACCAGAAAAAGTCAGAATGACAGCAAGAATGTCGATATAGTTGATCAATGAGATGTTACATGCTTGGACTTTCAGACTTTTGATAAAGTCTCTCCCCAAGGATTTCTTGGAAAATGTATTACTCAGATGATTTATCTCTAGAATCATAAGCAATCTATTTCTTAAGTTTTTATGTCCTGCTTGTATTTGGCCAGTGTGAGAAGTGGATATTGGACTAGTCAGATTCTCAGGTAGACCATGTCATCTTTCTTGTTTTGAAAAAAAAAAAAAGCGTGGGTAGAGTTTCTATAATATGATCCCTGATTCCCTGCACCCAGGAAGGATGGTGAAGAACAATCAATACAAAAGAATACAAAGAGCGCTGCATTTCAATAAAGAGTACCTGTACTCATCCTTATGTGGATCCACAGTAGAAGCCATAGATACAAGTTGCTCTTCCAAACGATTAACTTTATATCGCATATAGAATGTGGAACAAATGAGGATAAAAACACTGCAAGAGAGATGTAGAAGAAGAAAAGAACATGAACAGGTGACTGCCCATGTAAGATAAACTCATCTGTAATATAGAAAACCTATTACAATATCAAAGCTCCTGTTATACTAAATTAGGTAACATTAACTATGCTTTGTCAAATCCTGTGCTGATGTGCTTTAATTTTACCTCAGCTCATCTGTGTAAACAGATATTCAGAAGGAGGTTGAAGATATTGTTCCTTAAGACAGCTTGAATAGGGAAAGAGAAAGGTCCTTGTGAGACCAACAAGGAAAGCAAATGTTACTGAGTTGGGCTCTTGTCTGCTCCAGCAGTGAATGGCTTGACCCATATTCTTGCCCTATTCAACAGTTTCCTCAGAAATTTGCTCTTCTTTATCAATCCCCTTATCTGCTACTTGATTTACAGTGTTGCTGCTCTGCTTTGCCCATAAACCTCGAAAATAATCCATCAATCTTCTTTTCTGTTACCTCCAGGAGTCTAGCAAAATGCTTTTGGAAATGACATAAGCTTGTTATCCATATAACACAATTCAGAGTAATTTAGACAGATCACATTTTTCTCTCTCCATTTCCCCCAGTGGAAATGTTACAGTGGAACATATTCAGATCTTTATTTGTGTGCAGCAAGTAAGAAAAAGAAATTCAGAAACCATTTATTTAGCCACTGCATGTCTAACTTTCACAATATATCCCAGGAAAGATGCTCTCAGCCTTATGCTTGGTTTTGTAATTTGAGGAAATGGTTCTACATACTTACAGAATTGCATAAACAATGAGTACGTGTGTCACCGATAAAAATAATTGAAAATTCGTTCTGTCAAAAGATCCGAGGATTCCTGAAGAAACTATGAGATAAAAGGAAAAATTAACTTAGCCTTTGAAAAGACTATGGCTAAACACATACAATAGTGGGACACTAGAAATGCAAAATAACAAGGAGATTCAAATTGACAGTTCTTTTTCTTCTCAGCTATGAAATATATTAAATAAGTATGTTAATGTAAGTTGTAGTTTAATATTGCTTATTTAAGGTGAACTAGCTTTGTCTAGTTAACATGAAGATGGTAAAATATCTCAAAAAGCTTTGATTAAAATTTATAGCTTAAATATATGATTATTATTTCAGCCAGATTAGGTTCTCTCACCATATGGGAGATGCATTCTAAGATGTAAACTGATCTGAATGGAAATATGTTCAGAATAACAAGGCAAGGCAAGGAATTCCAAAAATACTCAAGGCTACAATCTGTGGTTAAGAAATTGATCTGCAAGCATATGTAGACTCCCTGATATAAATTAAAGGAAATTGGGATACTACATAGGAAGTCACAGTCCTTTTATGTTGTTCTCACAGCTATAAATTAGGCCTCCTTCTTCCCCCAGTGTCTCTCATTCTTGCTTTTATCCTACATTTTCCATATAAATCCACATACCTTATCATTTTATTTCAATCTAGAGAACTGTACTTCAAAACTGATTGAAATAACAACATGACACAACCCCAATAACAAATAAATATTAGATTGGAAAATAAAATCAGTATGTTAAGATCAGATGCAAGCAGGCTGGAACAGATGAAAAAAAGAAAACAAAATGAAGAATAAGACCGCCAAAGTGTTCCTTATTAAGAAATGTCACCTAGAAACAAGGAAGATCAAGGAAGCACTGGAAATAATAAAGCAATAAATAACAGCTATTGCCAAGAAGATCAGCAGATACGGAATTTGAATTGTATCCTATAGGCAGAATCTCCAATTTTAATCAAATAAGAAACATTTCTGCCAATCCATTAACAGAGAGATTGCAGTGAGCCAATCAACATCTGACAAAGAAGAAACTATACAATTCTGGCCACAGTTATGGGTCAACCCAAAGAAATACAACAAGATTTACTTACTGTTTCCTGAAACATTCCTGATTTGATCATCACACCTACATTTAGACTGTACATCTTTATGGGCATCTTTTGTGTCTGTCTTGGAACTTTTAAAATGAGACTGGTTATCAGTCTTGTGATAATCTGTTGGAGAAGAAAAAACATATACTAAAAGCAGGCGTGGGCCATTTGAACAGTTTTGAGACCAATAAATGCCGATGAAGTACTTTGATACATGCCATGCCTCTGGTGGAGACTGACTCTGAGGGAGAGGAGGAACAGCCAACAGGGAGTGGAAATGTGGTTCCAGAGGTTGTGGAGGAGCCTGGGAAAGGGCAGAGACCGGTTGAGCAGTCAGAGGAGGACTCAGGCCCATCCCCTATCCATCCTAGGGCACGCAGGGAGGAGAGGATAAGGGAGAGACGTGGTCTCCCCGGGAGGAGAGGGCCTTGATCCTCTTCATGGGCTGCAGGTGTGACAACTGAATAAGAGTTTGGACCTGTGTATTGGCAAACGCTGGAAACAAATCGTGTAAATATCTCTAGTTTATAGTTCCTCTCTGAGTTTGGCATCATTCCCAAAGTGTGTTATCTGTGGACATCCTCCAGCCCTTATCTTGCCTGGTTTGTGTTGCTTTTTCTCCTTCTTCGTGTAACTGTGTGGGAGTTTTTTTGTCTTCCGTCAAAGATATTCAATGCTTGGAAGCAAACTGAATGGATAAAAGGGGCTTCACCTATTTTCTATGACTGTGTTTGTTTTGTATCCCACCCTGGGTCATCACAATACATCTAAACAATGTTTGTACTCCCCATTCTTTGCTTAAGTGTTCCAGATGTCCGGGCTAAAAGGTGGTGTTTTAGGATAGTCGAGAAACAATTGTTTAAATGGAAACCTTGAAAGTGTTCCAATTCCGGGGTTTGAGATCCAGTGCTACTGGACTCTTCCATCTCCTTTCTACGTCTCTGTATGATGCCATCCAGTTCAGAGAAATCATGACTGAAATCCTGGAAAGGGACAATGTATCAGAAATGCCAGTTAAATATCAGTTTGTTATTTTCCTTTCTTCCCTCAAAGTTGAAAACAATGACAATAAAAATGATCTCAGTACAGACCTACTTATGTCTACTTCCACATATTCCATAAAACACAGTGAGTCTTGCTGGTAGTTACATACAGTATATATACTGCTCAAAAAATAAATAAAGGGAATACTTAAACAACACAATGGAACTCCAAGTCAATCACACTTCTGTGAAATCAATCTGTCCACTTAGGTAGCAACACAGATTGACAATCAATTTCACATGCTGTTGTGCAAATGGAATAGACAACAGGTGGAAAGCATAGGCAGCCTAATGGGTGGAACAGTAAGACTGTAGATGGAAGATTACGCTTCCAGGTGCATAAACATCACCAATTGATTTTCATCAAGCCCTGCGACTTCAAATGAT
This sequence comes from Notechis scutatus, assembly GCF_049901735.1. Lineage (NCBI taxonomy): Eukaryota > Metazoa > Chordata > Lepidosauria > Squamata > Elapidae > Notechis > Notechis scutatus. Next base: position 212,342,980 of record NC_142010.1, read on the forward strand.
TTAGTTTGCAGATAATATTATTTCTTTTACATCTTTGAAATTGATGGGAAGGAACATTAGAGCTTGAAGAGTTATGCAGATGTTACTTAGTCTTATTGTTTCGGTGATGAAATGCAACAGGCTGGGTTCCCAGGTGGCAGAGGGTGCATTCTAGAGGAATACGGGACAACTCAATCCAGACATTTTGTTTGAGAGAAAGCAGGTGAAAATAGTCTTTCCCAAATAGTTCTCTGAATGTATGGTAGATGTTGATAATAGTGTTTAGTCTGACAAGATTCTGTCTATAGGTATGCAAACAATAAAGAACTTAGTTTGCAAGAATCATCATGTGTCACTTTTTTTGGGGGGGCTTTCAACTATATATTTATATGTGTGAATGTATGTATGCATACAGATGATATAGGCTAAATTTCATGCCCCTGGTAAAGTAGACTTTAGTTCTAGTATATCTTAGGAGGATCTTTGCAGAATTACATCATGTATATCAGTTGTGCCCTTTTCTGTATGAGGAGGTATTGTACATTATAATAGATAATTGTACACCTTGATGAGATGGGCAGCATAGAAGTCTAATCAATAAAACGTAAAAATAATTCATGCTTTTGTCATCTCATGGCTGAATATTGTAATATGCTCTTCATGGCTCAACACTTGGCTACCTTTGAAACCACCACATTCTCAGGTTGAATGTGCCCATGCAATAATAACTGAGAGAGAAATTTTACTAAGGGTCCCTCCATTAAATGTTGTCTATAGGGATCCACTAACTGAGATGTCTCACTCGTGGTCTCTTTCGGTAGGATAGCTTGCCTTTGGACATCCATGCCACTTCATCTCTGTTGTACTTCCAAAGAGTTTGAAGATATGGATATTCAGGAAATGTTTGGGGACAATGAAAATGAACCTACTTGTTCTGAATAAGACATCTACTAGATGTCTGCTGACATTTTTTGATAGGAATTAAATTGCTATTGCTGGACATAAGCCACTCAGAGCTATCAGAAACTATAGAAATTCTAGTACATAAATAAAATTAATAAATATTTTCTTTTATTTTATAAAAAGGCTATTTCTAATGTAACTCTCAACTATAAATGTTTTTCTCTTCAAAAATAAACTTACCAGAGGTAATGTTGTAGGACAATCAGCTCTGAAACTACTTTCTAGGGGAGAAGGATTAGGACTGTTGCCAACACTCGCATTCTGAAATGTGCAATTTTAAAAATTACACAGTTGGACTAGGATTAACAAAGTAATATTAGAAATAGCCAGATATATACAGGTAGAACTTGCTTAACCATTGCCCTGCTTAGCAACTGTTCAAGGTTATGACATGGTGCTGAAAAAGTAACCATTTTTCCTATTACCTACTCCTATTGGTATCTTATGATTATGTAACTTTGTTGCTTTCATGTATATTTTATGCAAATTCCTTGTGTGTCCAATCACACTTGGCCAATAAAGAATATTCTATTCTGTTCTATTCTATTCTATTCTATTCTATTCTATTCTATTCTATTCTATTCTATTCTATTCTATTCTTATTCTTATTCTTATTCTTATTCTTATTCTTATTCCTATTCCTATTCCTATTCCTATTCCTATTCCATCCCATCCAGAGGTGGTATTCAGCAGGTTCTCACCAATTCTGGAGAACTGGTAGCAGGAATTTTGAGTAGTTCGGAGAACCGAACTACCACCTCTGACTGGAATACCACCTCTGACTGGAGATTTTACAGTATTCTTCCCCTGCCATGTCCACCAAGCCATACCCTCAGAACCTCCCATCCCATCCCATCCCATCCCATCCCATCCCAATGACTTGTCCTTACACATACGGCTGAAGAAAGTTTTACTTACCTCTAGATGACTGCAAATAGATTTTAACAGTTTGTAAACAGTGTCTCTGGACAGAAAAGAGACGAACATGTACTGTAAAGAAAACCACCAACAAATATTATTTAAAACCAGGAAAGACTAGTAGAGTTTGCCTTTCCTATTATTCTTACTAAAGTATGCCCTATTAATTATTACTTAAGGATCTGAGGCATCTACATACCACATGCAATCCCATGTACTCAATTGACTTTTAATCATCTGCCTTTCATAATTGAAGATTATGAGATGCTCTCTGCACCGTTACTTTGGGCCAAGGCTTTCATCAAGTTAGCACATTTCTGCCTGAGCAAGATCAGCTTCAACATGATATATTAAGAATGCTTTATCTTTATTTATTATGTAATCACATTTGGTGCCACTTCCCATTTTTTGGGAATGATATTACTAAAGAGCACAGAATATAAGAAAATAATTGTAAAACAGAAATATATGATTTCTAATTCATATAGTTCTCAATTTTTATTCCCAATTATACTCCCAAAGTAGGGGTACAGAAATAGAAACAACCACCATAACAAAATAATGTGGTAAATAAAATGAGAACTTACCCTATCTGAGACTGTAGTTATAATGAGAGCATTTGGCACTAAAAGGGCCGTTTTAGTCTTCTTTATTAGTGTTACAGATAACACAGGTATAGTAATCTAAAATGAAAGCATAATAATTGTTACAAGATGAAGACGTCAACTTAACCAACAATATTAATGGTTATGCAGCAGAACCTATGCAAAGAAGTGAATACTGGTTTTTATAAGGAAATTTCTGCTTTGTGGATACCTAGATACTTTCAGATAAAGCTAGACAGGTTTTTTTTTTTTTTAGATTTAAGCTAATTTGAGTGCCAATTTGATGCCTACATTTTGTTATAACAAAAATAATAAAACATGTAAAATAGATGGATGTTATTTTCAGGGGGCTTAAAATTATTACGTTTCCATCTGTGATGAATGCAAGAGGCTTGAAAGCTACTTTTGATATGCATTGCCCATTTTTGTATTTATCATTTAAAAATATTCCAAAAATATTTTTAACATATGCAGTTCTACTACATTGTGTTTTGACCTCTATTTCATCCAAAAATACAGTTACAATGCTAATCATTAGGAAATGGAGGCAGATTGATTAAAAATGTCATAAAAAGGAATGGTTGGCAAAATTCTTTATAATTAAGCAGTTTTCTAATACTGCAAAATATTCAGCTAAATTTCATTTCTATTATATCCAGCTGGGAAGCACTCCATGTATTTGTTTTCTTCCCGACAATGTTATAACCAAATAAATAGTTCAAAAACTTGCTGTGAAGGAAAAGATTTTTAAAAATGCAATTAGCTGAGCACTTCTCTGAGAATAAAACCACACTGGAGAAACTTACAAGTAAAGATACAAATTGAATCTTCACATAATGCTAAGGCAGAATCTAACTATAGTTTGCTACGAAGCAAGAAACACACATTATAGTTGGGAGTTCAGGCTGAACATCTCAAATTGTATCCTGTTCCAGGGCTAGTGAAATTCAACTTATGAATGAAGTAAAGCCTGCTGCTTTCTTACGGTTTTGCTTTTACAAAGTGAGAATTTACCTTTGAAATTATTGGTCAAATAACCAATAGAAACAATTTCACTGTAATCCTTTAAATTGCTCACATGCTACAAAGTTGTCTGATTTTCTACTTATATAGTGCATATGATAGATAGCATTGGTCCTCAGTTTTTTCAGCTCAGAGACCGGTGGAGTGGTGGCTGGGGAAGAGAGGGGATGGTTTTGTACATGTGTGCACAACCATCTTTAATTAATGCAGCTTTGTGTGCACATGCACGTGCACTTGCCTACCATTTCCACAGGCCTGGTTCCCAATGAGCTGTGGCCTGACACTGGACCGTAGCCTGGCATTGGGGATCCCTGCCATATAGCATTAGCATTTGGTTGCTTATTAAATAAAAATTAGGCCTGCATAATGGATTTTAGCAATAATGCTTGACAGCCCCCTCTAAGCAGTTTTTACAAAGTCAGCATATTGTCCCCAACAATCTGGATCCTCATTTTTATCCACTTCAGAAGGATGGAAAGCTGAGTTGACCTTGAGCCTAGTGAGATTTGATCTGCCATTTTTGCAGGCACTGGCTGCAGCAGAAGTAGCTTGCAAGTACAGCACTCTAACCACTGCACCACTGAGGCTCTTTAGCACACCATAAGCTATATCTATTTACGAATGAAGGCAAATATATGTGTCCCTGGATAATGATGTAAGATCGAATTTGGGTTGGTCACCAGGACCAGAGATTTACTCTTCCAATTTACTCATGCTGTAGCCCATCTTCAGGGAATTTCTCTCTACTGGAATATGTGCTCTGGGCTATTCTGTGAGTCATGCTTATGTGGTGCCTTCTTATTGGCTGAATGGTGTGTTGATGGCTGGCAATCGCCTGTCATTTTCTTGTGCTGCCAAGAACACAGCTCCTAACTATTTGATAAGCTGGTGGTAATTCAGCACTCCTGTTAACTAAAGAGGGGCCCGTTTCCCGGGCTTCAATCATTTCCCTGGCTATCTTTGTACCTGCATGGCCAATATATTATGTTTATGTTTTATTTATTTCAATATACTATATTTATTTATATTTGTTTACCTTGATATCTTTTCCAAAGACTTTGGAATGGAAGCAAATCCAGTTCTCTGATACATATAGCTTCCCTTGATACATGATTTCTTTCTGTAAGGCACAGGTGAAATCTACAAAGATCACATGAGTAATGTTATCTAACTGGGAATATGTACAGCCTGACCAGGCAATGTATCTAACACACTATATATCTAAGATAATTTTCTTAAAACAAATATTGCAATTTCAAAGGTATTTCTGAGAGGGGAAAACCCTCTGCGAAGATTAAAAAGTCTGGAAAAATATTCTAGTTGTCTCAAAATCTACATCTTGATACATGAATATTGAGTAGAAAGAGCTGTTCAATATGAAATAGTAGTCTCATTTAATGAGTGCGATTGGGACCAGCAATTTGGACGTTAAGCAAAGCTGTCACTGTGCAGCCATGAATATTTATGCTCTTACTATAATTTTCTTTTGCTTTACATACCTGTAAAAGTCATACATGTGAGGATTTGTCACAAAATTACTTTTTCCATCACTGTTGTAACTGTGAATAGTTGCTAAATGAGTCAGTCACTAAATGAGTACCACCTGTACTGAGATTTTACATGGGAAAGCAAGCTCACAATTAGAATGTGCTATGAACCAGAACTGTATTGTGTGTATGTGTGTGCCAGAAAAAGGAAGCCAGGCATAAGTGAAACTCTCCATAACCCTAATATCAAGATGCTGCGAATATTATTGGTTGCTGCCTTCTTATGTAGATCCTCTTATTACTGTGTCCTGTGCATGATCCATCTTTTTCTTCTCTTTTTGCCATCTGGAAAAGTTTGTTTAAACAAGCTATTCCTTATTGAGTTGCTTTTCTCTGCAGAAGAGCATGTCCCCCAATATACTAAGGTAAGTTAATAAACTCAGATCTGTGGCCTTAATTAGTGGATTAGAAATTCCTGCAGATTGGCAGCCCCTGCCTGAAACTGACCAGACCTTAATCAATTTTACACTGAAGGCTTTTTGTTGTCCTAAATGCTGCCTTGGTTGGAAAATGATTTTTTTTATTACTGTTGTATTTGTGAATGGTTGCTATCCAAAGCAATTACCAAACAAGGATTACCTGTAGAAAACATGACTTATAAAAATGCAACATAACAGATAAAAATGGCATTCCACTTACTTTGCCTCAAAGGTTCATCAATTGGGACATCTAGAAACAGCTTGTGAAAATGAGCATTTGCCTTGAACTAAAGCAAAACCAACAAACAAACAAATTTGGATTGATTACTGCTATATTATTTTAATGGTCCCCACCCTTGTTTGCCTAGTTTATTATTAAATCCTGGGAATACTGTTTTAATCAGCAGATGGAAAGGACTGGAACTGTATTATATTGCACATACTTCTCAAAAACAGAATGAACAAATTTGTAGGAACATGAGACACATAAAAAAGTGCAGGACTTAGATGGTGTATTTGCAGTTGCCATCTTGATTTTTTTTTACTTCCTGCCTCCACCAATCAGAATCAGAATCTGATATTCTGGAAAGGTAAGTTTGTTCCTGTTCCAGGCTGGAAACAGAATTTATACACTCAAAAGAAATTCACCTCTGTATGTTACTAGATAGAATTATTTTGATCACAAGTATTTTCCAGGGTTGGCACAGTGTTTATACATAAAACTTACACACACAACAAACTTTGTCTAAGGGAATAAGATGTCTTAGTCTTTCTTATCTGCTAAGATAAGAAAGCACAATAAGTCACACTGCTGTAGTTCCTCAAGTGGTTCATTATTCCAAGAGGATCAGAATCAATACAATAATTAACTACTTTAATTATTTGATGATTCTGGGCTTAGTTATATGTGGATACAATCAACATCAGATGAATTTATTTCGCTTTTGGTTAGCATATCGGTAAACCAGTCATTGTGTTTTATTAGCCATGGTTAAAGACTTGAGTAAACCTAGTCAACTGAGGTGTATTCAGTGAAGATAAATCCAGATATATCAAAATTAGGCATAACTTTGTTTTGATAAATCATGAATAGAGCCTTTACTGTATGCATACTGACTCTTTAGGAGTCATGTAGGCTTGTCTGATATATGTTTGTAGATATGCATTCCTTCCTTCAAGAGCTATAGGTTGCCCCAAACCTCAGGCCCCATAGTTTCATGCCATAAGCAGCTCTTTACATTGCAAGTAATACTTGGGGAAAGGTATTATGCTGAATACATTTGTGCCCGACTGTCTCTCTTTTTTGAATCCCTATCACCACCCTCTGACTGTTGCAAGCCATAGTTTGCCTAACAAACCAGCCTTGCTTAGGATTACATATTTAAACAAACAAACAAACAAAAATGATGGAGTATGAACTGTAATGGCTGGTTGGCTTCACACAGTATGCTGATTCAAAAACATATTTTACTTAAACAGTGGGACAGCAGCAAATCTCTTGGCTTGTTTTTGGTTGTAAGCACATACAACCTGCCTGTAGTCGTCTCTTAAACAATTCAGCAGTGTTGACCCAGCCTATCCAGACTGCATTACAAGCCACTGTTTGTATTATGCTCAATGTCCATGTCACAGGTAATCTAGACAACACTTTAATTATGCAAAGCCATGTAGCACCAATGGCTACCAAAGCTCAAATGTTAATACTAATGCAGCTGTTAATGAGAAACAGAGCCTTGTTTTATCCTAACTTTAATAAAGAGTATGAAAATGGCCTGCATCTTTCATCACCATTCTTCCAACAGCATCAACACATAGAGTCAAATATCTTGAGATATATAATTGCCATTATCAGGTGGCATGGAAAATCTGAACAAGATCCATGTTGGTCTCTATTAAACCAGTGCAAATCCTTGACATAGCTTTTGTGAAATGCATAGGAGCAGGATGAAGAGCCCAGTTGTTCTTCTCCTTGCTTACATAGCACAATCTTTTCCCACATCCAGCATGCCTGCTCAATGACACCCCATCAAAAGCCAAGTGAACAGCAGCTGCTGCTGCTGCTCTTTCTTTCACCATGGGGACAGCTGTCTTGATTTAGCATCACACAGTGTACTCTAGCCTAGAATCAAGATGGAGAATGTAGGACACAAAGGGAGAATGAGAGAAGAGGAAGGAAGGTTGGGTAGATTTGCATTTAAAAACTGGTCCATGTGAACCAGAGCAAGCAGGTTAGACTTGTCTAAAGCTATTGATTTAATTGTTAAAGAAAACACACTTTAGCTTAATACGTGAACTAATTCAGAGGATAAAGTGCATCTAAGGATCAGCTCTTACAGATTCCAAATATGACCCCTTATTTATAAACCAGAGTTATGGGGTAGATGGTATTTCAACCATCTGGTATTTTAACACCGACGTGCTATTTCAGCCTGATGTTGTGTGCAGTCCTTTTGTTGTTCTGCCACAACCAGGGTCTTTGACATTTCAGATATTAAACAGATGAGTATTTCTCAGTACCTGGTTTGAGCTATGCTTCTTCCTTTCAGCCTTTGAGTCATTCTTGCCATCTAACATCAAGAAACTATTATCCACAATTGTCTTCGACCTAAAGGAAATCACATTATAGTGCTGTTACATTATTCTCATTTTATAAAGATAGATTTTTCACATTAAAAAATGTAGCCAAGTTGGATGAATTTCTGAGTAAAGCATACCCTTAAAGATACTTATGAAACAATGTGAATTTCTTGCTTCTGCTTGTAAAGAGAATGACTTTCATAGCTTTGCTACTTCAATGCTCTACAGCCTTCTCTGGCTATATAGGATCAAAAGCCTCTTTCAGCTCTTGCAAATACTCGAGAAAAGCAAGAAAGAAACAACAAGCAGGCTGCAAGGTGATGTAGTGTATTTCATTGAGGAAAATGGGTCACCTTTTACCTCTAATGAAGAAAATTGCAATAGATCTGTTGGTTAAGCCTTTCATCAAAACTTCTATTCTTTAAAATACAGGTAGTCCTCAATTTATGAGCATTCATTTAACAATAATCCAGTTATGATGGCCTTGGCATGATCTGTACTTACATGTCCAACAGATGTACCACTTTCTCGGTTAAATGATTGCAATTCGGGGACTTGGCACTTGGCTCATATTTATGACAGGTTGCAGTGTCACATGATGATAATTTGTAACAATGTTTTTGGGCCAATTTCTGGCAAAAAAAAATTGGGGAAGCTGGATTCACTTAACTACCACGTGATTCTCTTAATGACTATGGAGATTTGCTTAACAACCACTGTAAAAATTGTTATAAAATTGGGTTCAACTCAAGTTACAACCATAATGACTTGTGATGGAAATTCTGGTCCCAAATGTGGTTGTAACTGAGGACTTAAACTAGATGCTTAGTATTAACAGATCTGTCTACTTAGTCATGTATCTTATATGTTGGAAACAATCCATATGGTAGTATAATGATGCCTATATTGGCATTTCCTGAACTTCAGTTCCTTGCATTCCCCTCCAGTTTGGCCATTACTGACAATTCTGGTAGCTAAATATCACATGTTTGGAGGTTAAGAAAATTTGAGTGTTCAAATTTGTCCCAGTAAGGTGCTGTGCATTATAGACCAATGCAATTTAACTTATAAATAGGGGTCATGATACAATTTCCTTTTTGAAGAGTTCTGCATCATCTTACAGCTTTCAGTATACTATGAATTCACAAAGCTTTTCTGGCTACTGGAAGAGTCACAAAAAGGTTGTCAAAGAGACTTTGGAGCAGCAGAAGGGAAGCAACTCCATCTCTTTGCTTTCACAAGTGAGGAGATCCCACTGCTTTGAAGCTCTGTGCTTTGAATGAATCTTCAACACAGCAAAGCACCTCTTTGAAACTTTGAAACTTGAAGCCTAATACTGCAAAGTATCTTGAGTATACTGAACGTTTTGACATAGCCAAGAATGTGACTGAAGAGTCCACCCTTCTCACAGGCAACATTCTTCTCATTTCATTTGACTAAATCCTTCCCTGACCTCTAATTAGTGGAAATAGTCCCTTCTTTTCAAGTTTTTACAATGGCAAAAACGTCAGCTCTGCCCCCAAAGCACAGTTGGGTACTTCTGTCCAACAGAGAAGAAAAAAATGCACATCACTCTCAAAGGGATAACTATAAAGATATACAGAAACATAGGAAAAAGGAATGGAATATAAACTGCACTGTTATATATAGGCAAACAAAATGCAATACAAATACTTAGTGGAATGAAACAAACAAAATGTTAAAAAGTTATGATATTTATATAGTTACTTACAAAGCACACCTAAATTATATGAAAGTAAGCAAAATATCTTTACAGTCTCAAAGCATGTCACAACTTTTGAGCACTCCTTATGTTTAGAAATTGAAAGTTGAAAAATTGACATGCCCTAAATTGCACAATATGTTTATACTACTTTCAAATGGCAATATTTCATTTTCCAACAGTCATGTTAGTTTTGCTGCTCTAAGAAAGAGAAGAGGAATCGGTGCACTTATACACAGGACTATTCACAATTCCAAATATATGCCATCCAAAGAATTAAAACCAGAGGTGTCTAGAACAGGGATGTCAAACTCGATTTCATTGAGGGCTGCATCAGGCTTGTGATTGACCTCAGGGGGCCGGGTGGGCATGGCCAGGGTGGGTGTGGCCAGCTCAACATTATTCAAGTCAGGGACACCTGTGATGGCCTGGATGGGGTTGGGGGGTGTTAGGGATATACACCCTAGCAGAACCTGCACGGCAGTCAGGCAGGCAGGCAAAATATGTGAGATAAACGTTGTTGTAGTTTACACTCAGTAAAACAGATACAATGTGCTAGTTAAATAGTTTATTCCAGTAAGATTTATATGCATAGTCAAACAGTCCATATATCGTACACTAAGTTCAGTCCGTTCGGGGATTAATCAGTTGCAAAGTCCAGTGTCGAAAAAGAGGTCAGTAAACTTACAAATATCAGTCCAGTAATATATCTCTTCGCAGTTAGAGATATGAAGAAATCAAACCTCCTTTCTTCCTTCAGCAACAGCAAAGAACAAGCAGTTAACACACCATCAATCCATCATCGTCAGCAAGCAAATCAGTAAGCTAGCAATACAGTTCTCTTGCTCCCTCTTATGGTGGTTTTACAGCCGCACCCAAAATTACATGCTTTGCAGTTTAAAGTGACACACACTTAAATTCACAATCATAGTCTATATATATTATTTTACCCAAACTACGTTAGGTAACCTATGTTATTCCTAACAGGGGGATCCTCCTGAAGTCCTCTGCCAGAGAAATGGAGCTCAGGAGGGCTGTGCGCAGCCCTCCCGAGCTCTGTTTTTGCTGGCAGAAGGTTGCAGGAGGCTGTCGTGACTGAAAACAGAGCTCCGTTTTTGTTGGCAGAGGCACCGCGGGCTGGTCTTTTGCTATTTCCAGGGCAGCCCCGTGGGCCAGATCTAAGCACCCCACAGGCCTTGAGTTTGACATCCCTGTTGTAGAAATAAGAAGAGCAAGAACCTGTGAACAATTAGGAGAAATGTGTAATTGCATCCACATTAACTTACTTCCAGCCCTTCTATACTTTCAAATGCAGTGCTTGGCATCTGCAAATTAGTCAGGTACACACAGAGATGTGGTGGTTGGATTTGCACAGATGTTCTTGTTCCCACTCTATTGAGCTGGGAACCGAGCCACTGGGAGAGACTAATATAAAAGGGAAAGCCCAGATCTTACAGAAGAGGTTCAAACTTTATCCTGATCAGAGATAATGTAGAAACTTATGTCAATGAATTCAAAGATCTCCAACATTCACAAATATATGGTTTTGACATAGTTATGATTTGGAATAGAGATGTAACAATTTATCTAATCTAAAAGTTTCATCTAGTTGGTTCTAGACAAATCTAGTTCATTACCGTGCAATTGCAACTTTTTTCTGGTCTTCAAAGCTGTCAGCCTCATTAAATGATATTTGTGGCACCCCAAAGCCTGGTTTTCCCAATTTCTTCTTTTCTTCTGTTCCATTTTCATTTTCCAAACTATAATAAAGTAATATTATTCGTTAGGGCTACAAAATATAAAGCAGTAGATCAAAGCTTCAATTACAGTTGCCAATTCCAACCACATGCCTTATAGCTTATGTTTTGAATGGAGGCATTTGAAGAACTAAAGATTTTTTACTATTAATTATATTATGAGTGAAGAACCAGAAGCTCTGGATTTTCTTACATGTATCTAAAACATTCAAAATGGAGCTAGTTTCTCCCTGCACCCACAAGCTCTTGCGATAGGACCAAATGAATCATACCATCATGAAGTGAGGTGGAAGCTAAGAGCAAATGCAGAGAATATCACCATAAAGCCACATAGAGTCCGTTGTACTTCTATGCTGACTATATTACTTATTACATCAAGCCTATTTTTTTCTAATTTCATTGGTGCCATTCGTATTTTTTTTCTTTCATTATTCAAGGAGGGGGAAATCAAATTATATTCCTAGCTGCTTAGTTCTCATGGTCAAGTCATGGCTTCAACATCCTGGATTATTAGTGAAATGGTCTTAACATGCATCCCATGCATGCTAAAGGACCTGACCCTTTGACTTTTTGGAGTCATTACTTGAGCTAAGTTAATAACATACCTAAGAAAATTAAACAAAATAATCTCAGTAAATACACTGCTCAGTCAACTAGCTTGTATTGTGAGACTGGTCCCAGTTTTAGAAAGCACATGGTGATGGTAGGTTTTCTAAGATGTGTACAAGGGTTGGTGATCTCCCAAGTGCAAAAAATCATGATTCAAAGAAACCCATTTCTGCCAGGTAGGGCACAGCAGGACAAATGTGTGCACAATGAAATGGGTTTCCCCCCCCCAATAAATGCTGAAATGTGGCAAAGTGGACTTTTTTCCACTACTAAATTAAAATTACCTCAAATCAAGCTAGTCACCTGGGTACTTCCTATAGTGTAGATATCTATAACACGACAGAGGAAAACAAAAAGCATACACCCTACTCAGAAACTACTCTCTATATCTATCAGTGCTGGAATAGGACTAAAATAACCTAGATTTCAAACCTCATTCAAACAGATAGCTCACTGGCTTTGGGTCAGTCTTTGGATTGATTTAGCTCTCAAGATTATTGTTCTTTAAAAAAAATCAGGAAACACAGCCTTAGATTGCATGGACTTGTTTAGGAGTCAAAGATAGATTTAAAGGCAACCACACATGGGAGGAGGGGAAGAGACAAAAAACCATCTTGAATTCTCAGACAACAAGCAGAATATAAATGCAATGCACAGAGGCAAACAAAACAAGAACTATCAGAGAGAGGTTTGAAATCAAATGATTTTGTTGCACTTGTGCCCTATTTCTCATTTCCAATACTGTGTGTGTGTGTGTGTGTGTGTGTGTGTGTAGCTCAAGGATGATAGGGAATCAAGACTGTCAGTATTTTAAATGAACATTCAAGTGTGAGAGACACTGTGCCCACACTTGAATCCATTCACATAGAAGTAATCCTTCACCAATTTGAGATAAGCATGTTTACAGTGGCATCTTTCATTACTGCTGTAAGATGAAACTTAAATTGTTGTTTAAAATACGCTTTCTTGCTTGTACTTCCCTGCTGCTCCTGGGGCTTTCATTAGTTAATTGGAATTAATTTTCCTTTAACAGAAATTGCTGAAAATGGAGAATTCTTTCTTCTTATATTCCACACCATAAAAATGTCAGAATAATGCAACGTGACACTTAGATTTTTGACAGTCTGCTTACCTGTTGTTTCTTATATCTCCTGGAAACAAAGCTCAACAGTTTGGAATAAGATGTCTCAAAGTGGGATCATATTTTGTAACAACTGGATCTGTGGGCATGGCCATGTGACTGGGTGGGCGTGGCTTCTTGGTGTTTTTTTTTGCAGCAAAACCCCCACCCCCATTTTTGGGAATTCCTAGGCCTCAGGGAAGCCTCCTGGGGGGTGTTTTTGCTCCCAAAAGGCTTTCCTGGGCTCAGGAAAGAAAAAAATGGAGCATAGGGGGTCATGTAGCACCCCTCTGCGCTCCGTTTTGGGGCGTTCTGGGCCTTAGGGAAGCCTGCTGAGGGGGGGCGTTTTTGCTCCAAGGAAGCTTCCCTGAAGCCCAGGAAGGCAAAAAATGGAGTGGGGCAGGGGAGCTGTGCAAAGCAGTAAGCGAGGGGAATCCTGGCACAGCTGATCATAAGAACAGTCAGGAGGGGAAAATATCTTTAAGGAGTGACTGGGCGGGGAAGAACACAGTCAGCGATGTTGGGCATGCACGCAATGTTGCGCATGCACAATAAGGACTGACTGGGTAGGGAGGGGAGGGGTGGGCAGAGAGGGGCGGGGCCAGCCAGGGGCATGATTTGCCAGTTCTCTGAACTGCACAGAATCATAACAACCAGTTCTATAGAACCGGTCCGAACCGGTAGAATCCCACCCCAGGATGTCTCATTGAAAAAGCTTTTCCTTCCATGGTTTTTTTTTTTCTGATCCCCTGAGATAGTAAGTCTTTAATACTGACATAAACTGTCTTTTATCCAAGGGATTCATAATCTTAAGTTATGCATGGCAGGGGAAAGTGAGGAAAATTGCAAATTATGAAATCTATTACTACTGCTATCTGAGAATATTTCTGATTTCATTGTTTCTGTTAAAATATTTTCTAGGTAGAAAGATCAGTCAATTTTGAATGATTTGATTAGTTTGGAAGAAATGGCCATATAAATGATAAACCTACAAGCATGGATATCTCTAGAGAGAAAATGATCTCATGGGTCCCGATGTGACATAAATTACATAATCTTTATCACTTGCATGATGATATCAGAGTATGTATGATATCATTCTGGATCCTACCAGATACCTATAGCCTTAGCTTTTGGGGTATGATTCCCTTTTATTCATACCTCACAGAGCTGGTGCAGACCTGCTGCCCTAGCAATATTTTGCAGAATGTTTTTTTTTCCAGTTTGCAATAGCATAGACAGTGTTATGTATTGTATATCGTTGTCAGTTGAAGTTCTCATTCTGGCCCTCTGTTGGAGCATGAAAATACTCTCTCCTGATTGGTTGTTTGGCTGATCAGTTTCCTTATAAAAGGAGCTGTGTCATCCAGGGAGTTCAGTTGTCTACACAGGCAGTATTGAGTAAACAGTTGTTAGAAATCTCTCTTGCCTTGCCTCCATTCTTCACCCAGAACATAACAGGCAGAGTTTGAAATCCCAGAACAGGGCTACTGGATATGCAAAATATATTTAAATTGGAATATAATGACAGGTTGCCTTTGGGAACATATTGAGCTGATTAGTTGATTGCAGAAATGATTAACTTACACAAAATCTGGCTGCAGGGGTACTCCAAACTTTCTGTATTTTAGCAGTTTAAATTTCATAATTGGCACTTTTAGATCATTGGGAAATAAGTCCTTCCACACCTACTGAAAAATCTTTCTATGTAACTTCTTCCAAAAGGCAGAATCTGTTAGTAAAATATAAATTGCAGCTTCTGTAGATAGTGCTAGCTAGAGTGAAAACAGAATTACTGTATGTATGTATTGTGCTAAGCTCCCGCCCCAAGAATAAAATATTTTGGGGAATATTAAAAGAGGTAGAATATTATATTTTCCCAAAGGAGAAATGGAGAAACATGTTCTTAAAGGTAGAAAGCTGCCCTCAGTATTTCTTAATAGCCTACAGCAGATGCCCATTAAGAAATCCTGGGCCAGCCTATTCACAAACAAAATATTTTCATCTCCAGTGATGGGATTACAATTTTCATCCTTCTTCACTCAAATTCTAAGCAGATGACATGACCTTTAGGACATAATAGGATTAAGCCACCACCTTTAGAATAGCAAAAGACACAGAGCTCACTACATTGCACCACCCCAGCAGCATTTCAGAAACTGTATAAAAATCCTTGCACTCATCAAGCTAATTTGTCAGCTGTCCCAGAACTGTACACTGTGATTCTGTTCATCAATAAATGGACCTCCTTTCCTAAGCAACTAGCCTCCATTATATTTCCAGAGCCTTTCTCCCTACTTGGAACTGAACCTGGTGGATTTTTCTTCCTACAATATGTACCATGTTTCTCACAAAATAAGGCCGGGCCTTATTTTTTTTTTTGACCCCTGAAAAAATGGCTAGGCCGTCTTTTCGGGGGTGACTTAATTCCCCCCCCTTGCATCCTCGGGTGGGCGGGTGGCGACAGCTTGGATGTTGACCTCGGCGTTGGTGGGGCACTTCGTATCGGGAGACCTTCCGCCACCGTTGCTTTCCCTTCTCCCTTGCTGTCGTGGCGTTTAGAGCAACGCCGCGGTGTTTGGCGTAGCCATGCGCAGCCAGCCAGGGATTCTCCCTGCAACCGGAGCCCTGCGGAGACACTTGGCTTCAGGCACTCCTGTCGCCGCCTTCCCTTTGCCTTCAAAGGAAAAGCCAATTCTTTAAAAAACGACGCCCTACTCCAACAAAGCCTCCCCTGCCCAAGAGGGCAGCTCAACCCCACGTGGGGAGGCGAATCTCCCGGGGCCGCAGCGCAGGATCGGCCCACCCCGGGAGAAGCACCCAGCCGCCATCCCTGCCTGGCGCCAGGCAGAGCGCGAAGAGCTTTGCCTGGGGTGCCCAGCGCAGCTGACAGGCGGGCCCTCCTGCCCGGTGGCAGAGCTGTCACCAAGGCAGCGAGCGCCTCCCCTCCGGACCCTCTACTCATCCCGCCAGGGCCGTGCCAGAGCTGTGCGGGCTGGGCAGAGCCAGGAAAGTGAGCCGCAGGTGTGCGCCCGCCTGCCAAGCAAAAGAGCCAGGCCGACCTGAGCTTGGCTTCCTTCCCAAGTGCCTCCAGCATGAACCCAAAGGTGCCACCAGGAGAGGCTGCCCGAGGCAGTGATAGCGCCCACCCGTCTCTGGACAGGGAGGTGAGGTGATGGCAGTGCTGCTTCCCTGGCCGGCGGAGAGAGCCCAAGCCGCCCATCCTTTCCACCCCTCACCCAGCCCGTCCCCATCCCCACGATCCTGTGCTGCGGCCCCGGGAGATTCGCCTCCCCACGTGGGGTTGAGCTGCCCTCTCGGGCAGGGGAGGCTTTGTTGTAGTAGGGCGTCGTTTTTAAAAGAATTGGCTTTACCTTCAAAGGCAAAGGGAAGGCGGCGACAGGAGCGCCTGAAGCCAAGTGTCTCCACAGGGCTCCGGTTGCAGGGAGGAGCCCTGGCTGGCCGCGCATTGCTGTGCCAAACGCCGCGGCAATGCTCTAAACGCCGCGGCAGCAAGGGAGAAGGGAAAGCAAAGGTGGCGGAAGGTCTCCCGATACGAAGTGCCCCACCAACGCAGGCAGCACCATATCTGGGTATGCAACAAAAGTACTTCCTAACGGCAAGCCCCCCCGCCATTCCCCCCCATTTTGCATGTTTAATATAGGCCTTAATTTGGGGGGAGGGGCTTAATTTGATTTTATGCCAATAAAACATGCTGGGCCTTCCTATTGGTGGAGGCCGTATTGTTGGAGAAACACGGTATGTATGTATGTATGTATATATGTATGTATGTATGTATGTATGTGTCTGTGTGTATATGTATTTAACAATAATATTCAGTTAATTAGTGCTTTTAGTCAATACCTGGTTAGCGTTTTCAGAAAATATAAATAAAAAAAAGCTGAATGAAGATTTATAATGAATTCTGAATCTCCTATACTGTCTAAATTGCCTAATATATATAGAATGATCCAGGAAAGAAAATTATTATTTAATTGTGAGCTGTAAGGTTCACAATCCTTAAATACCTTAAGACACATAATTCACTGAATCTGGTGGAGTTTAAAAACTTTAGAAACTGCTTTAGCTGAAAAAAATTATCAAAAGGCACTGAAAAATTTTATAATGGAAAATAGAATCAGTCAAATCTAGTAACCTTTGTCAGTTGTTAAAAGTTTTGCTAATGCATTACTCTCATCTATATGTACGGAAGTGGATATTTAAGAATCTCAAGGCAATAGAGAGGCAGACAGGTGGATAGATAAAATTCTGCTTCGCAGGGAACCTTAAATAGATAAACTAAAATCCATGTGTTTTTTTTCTTGAAGGCTGATGTTTTCTCACATCATAAAAGATATGCATTAAAGCCCAAATGAGCTTTAATTCATTAGCTCCTGATTAAGAGAGGATTTGAGAATAATTCTTAACAAAACGTTAACAACCAATGCCAAGAAAAACACATCATTTTAATGTTGATGAATTTGATGTCTCAATGTGTTTCTTGTTTTCACTGAAATATGTAATACCAGGACGACCCAACACATGAGAAGCACTAGGCTGGACAAGGTTAAACCAGAAATGGTATTCAGCATGTTCTGACCAGTTCTGGAGAATCGGTAGCGGAAATTTTGAGTAGTTCAAAGAACCAGCAAATACCACTTCTGACTGGAGATTTTACAGTATCCTCCCCCTGCCATGCCCACCAAGCCATGTCCACAGAACAGGTAGTAAAAAAAAATTTAATCCCACCACTGGGTTAAACCACAATTTTACTCAAGCATCCTCAAAACAAGATGACACGAACAGTCATACTTCTAAAGCAGAAAGATGCAATGTTGAGTGAAGCAACATTTGAGGAAATGCATTCAGCAGAAAAGTTACTGTTGTTTGGTTGAGCAAATTGTGCTCAGCTTATTGCTTAACAGGTGAAAAAATATACTGCTCAATTTGACATGTCTATTCAGAATTAAGCACCCTTAAGTATGTACAGACTGGATGCAATCATACAGATACTTACCGGTACCTGGAAAAAAATCCCTACAAGTGAGATTTACTGTTAAATAAATATATTTTTGTTTATATTGCCTGTTGTACTTCATATTAATGCTAAGGCATGGCATTTTATTTTGTCTTTGGATTCAGACTTCCTCTACTAAAGACCCCTGAAAATACAGACTAGGAGTCTGAGCCTTAGGCCCACCAAAAACACAAAGCTAGACTCTCTCTCAGTTTTAGGAAGCAGGCAATGGCAAACCACTTCTGAAAAACCTTGCCAAGAAAACTGCAGGGCCTTATCCGCGAAGTCTCTGAGGATCAGATAGGATTAAATGAAAGAAAAAACATATGCCATTTAAATGTTTAGTGTAAATAGGTTTAAAAAAATGATTACGTCTTTAAGGGAAGTAACGATGACCTTAGATTTTCTGGAATCACTTTGACTCATTTACCGGTAGTGAACTGAAGAGACTACTCTTTCCCCATATGTTTTTGTCGTCCACAGGTTTTTCATAATATCAGCTTAGTTCTGCCTTTTTAAAGGCAAATGGATGTATCTGAAAACATAATGCTGACTGCACTGCACCTACCATTTATAATTTGAACTTAATTTAATTTGTGAAAACATCTATGAAGGAAGCCATCCTTTAATACTTAAAAACAGGCCATCAACCTCACATAGGACAAAGATACCATGTTACTAATCTCTTACTGCAACTGAGAATTGGCTTTATACTGCATAAACATTTTTGGGATTGCAGTATTGAATCTGGCAGTCCCTACAAGAAAACAGGTAAGTCGTCCTGAATTTTATATAGTTTATTCTTATGTAAGTATAACATGCAGCCTCAGTATAGAGGTCTATATTGTTCATTTATTTATTCAATTCACCCATGTCCCACCACAATCTATTGACTCTTAACTGTTACGATTATGGTAGAAATTACTTCCCTGCTGACGTTTTCTTTAAATGTAGTTTCATCCTGAGTTGTGTATCAATTGTGTTTCAAACAACAGGTCTGAACTGAATTTCAGTAAAAACCTGTTGATCAAAATATATCCTACTCTAAAAGAGATTCAAAGTGTACAGGTGCATGCATTTTTCCATATGAAAAATGCATACATCTGTAACAGACAGTTAAGCGATATGAAAGCTTAACTATCTGTTTAGGTCTTCATGCAACCTGTCAGGAAAAATATAAGAGGAAAAACGAAAGTGAGAAAGCATTTGCCACTTCAGATGACATCTGAAATTAAACTGGCAATCTTTGGAACAAAAAGGTATGATTTGCTCTAGAGTACAAAATGTTGCTTTGCTTACTTGAGATAGTGATTTCAATTGGACTAGGTGCAAAACTAGTAATCGAACATGATTGATTAAAATTTTCACAGCAGTGGAGCAAATAATTTAAAAGAACAGGGCAACTAAATACACAAGAACTAATGCAGGTTTTTTTAATGTCCTCATAGATAATTTGACCTCCCTCTTACAGGATTTTACCCAATAAATTAATGCAAACTTTACTCCATTAGGCATTCATTCTCTTTTTCAAACAAGTGATGGCTTTCCGGATAATGAATTTTATCTTAACAAAGCTAAGGCAAAATTGGAGAAGTACGCCATGAAAATCCTGACTTGCTGTTGCTCAACATAGCAACATCACTACTGTTATCTATGTGGGTTTTTAAAAAGAGTAAAGTAGGAGAGAAAACTGGTAAAATCCAGGATAGAAACTGGCATTTGTGACCCTTTCCCCTTTGAAATTTCTTAAGTCAAAATACAGAAGCGATTGACTTCAAAAAGGATATTCAAATGGATAAATCAGCTTTCCTATCACAGGCATGCATTCTTAAACATATGGATACCAAAATGATGAAATGTGTGTTTCCTCCTTTTGTACTTGCGTGTAACAGTGCAAGTATCTAAGAGATGTTTGTTGCAACATCATATTAAGTATTTAATTTCCTACCTCTTTAGCAGATGTCTATACCACCTAATTTTTCTGATAGCCCTCTTTATTTTTAGAAAATAATTGACTTGCCCCTACCTCACTTTGGCCAATGTGTCTATCTGGAAAGCCATTTATCAGACAGTAACAAATAGTATTTTTTTTAAAAAATTACATAAACAATTGATAAAGCCACACAACCCCCAAAGTAACTCTGGTCAGTGTACAAGGGTTAAAAGCAACAAGAATGTAATAATAAAGTCCTTTTTACTGCTCTGTCTTTTTATTTATTGCTTTGCCAGTTATTTATTGAAATGCACTATCACTTCAGTTACTGAAGAATAAGGGAGATAGAGCACTTCTTTTGAAATCCATCTTTTCTAATTCATTGGGATTTAACTAATGTTGGATTGGGCCTATGCCCTCCCATAAATGGAAGTTCATGGATTCAATTCAGGAATTTGGACTAGATGCTGATGATGTCTACGAGAACTAACAAGGCCTGGATCAAGTTCTACTTACATAAACTTACCAAATATAAATAGAGCTTGGTCATGCCAAGTATAAAAATATTTAATACTTGACAGTGAGAAGAATTAATCAGTCTTCTGAAGCTATGTGTAGTCTATTTTAAGAAGAGATTGGATAGACATTTATTCAGAATGGTATAGGGTCTTCTGCTTGGGCTTGGACTAGAGGGGGGTTGGACTAGAAGACCTCCAAGGCCCCTCCCAACTCTAATATTCTGTTTATCTCCATTCAAATGGGAAAATGGGAGAAATGAAAGAAAAATGGATTCTGAATACAACTTTATTCAATTCTTAACAAAGTGGCATATTAAATATATCCATTTGCAATCTTGAGCTTTGCACTTGTTTTACCTTTTTCTATTTCAAAAATCACTGGTTTGAAAGTAACCGCTACTGATGGGAATTACGTAATTGAAAAAGAAATTCTATCGGCTAGCATGACAGAACAATGAACCAATGTAAATAGAGATTGTTCATGCCAATTATAAAGATCACTTGTTTCTTAACAGTGAGAAGAATTAATCAGTGGAATGTCTTGCCTTCAGAAGTTGTGGGTGCTGCTGCAGACTTTTAAGAAGAGATTGGAGATTTGTCCAGAAAGGTATAAGGTCGCCTGCTTGAGCAGTGGTTTGGACTAGAACACTTCCAAGGTCCTTCCAACTGTTATTTAGTCTGTCTATGCAAGACCAATGCCAAAAACTAACAATGGAACATAATGCTGTATACCAATTCCAAAATGAAAAATGTGAGTTCCATCCAAAAACAAAACAAAACCCACCACCAAACACCCTTCTTCTAGCCCCCTTCTCAAGCACAACAAAATCCAAATGCTTTTCTCAAAGCAGACCTTTCACTCTTGCTTTCCACAGGTTTCTTTTATGTCTTTCTAAAGCTGTGTGTCAGCTACAACTATGAGCTAAGAAACCGACCTTTGCATTCCCAGAATGGGAGTATACAGGCCTTCTAAGTTTTCCTTCTCAAGAAAAACAGTAGGGAAAAGGGAAAAAACATAATACTTAACATGGGACTTGTTTTACCAATGGCTAGCTAACGGGAACAGAAGTTAGAAACCAAAAAGATTAAAAAGATAATTTTATACTGAAAATTCTTCAAGATGGATAAACCAATTGTATTATGACTATGTGACTAATGTTGACATATATGATTATTATGATTTTTGTTGTATCTTTATTCAAAACTAACTGTACCCAGATAACATGTTGTTCAGGTAGAAACTGAGTTTTTTTATGTGTATTTTAAAAAATGTATTAATAAAACATATATTTAAAAAGAAAAACAGTAGATACTGGTTTCTGTGAGCAGGCAAAAAGCTAGCCTACTTAAAACCAGAGCCCAAAACCAGGTACTATTTTCATCATTGGCACCCTGCCAAGAAAGGTGAAGTTATCAGGGCCTTCCATGCTTTGAATGCCTTTTCTTTCATGGCTGAAAAGAACTCAAAGGAGCTGATGGAAGAGAAAGCTAACAAATTGAAGACACATTTTCCAGGTGCATTCCTAAATCTTGTCATCCTTCAAATTAAGCCCCTTCCCTGTCCTGCATAATTAAACAGAAATACAATCATATGAATCCTACAGATAACGCAGTTGGCATATTAATTCTTGTGAATTAGGAAACTGTAATAATATCTGACAGATTCATATAGGATTTTCTTTTCCTACCAGATTATATCAAGTCTTAGGAGTGTGTGGAAGAAGTATTGCGAGCTAACCAGTTTCATCAATCCAATTAATAATATTGGAATAAAGCTATGAGAATAAACCAGTTTAGTATAGTGGTTAAAGCACTTGGCTAGAATCCTGGTGACTGTGCATTCTAGTCCTATCTTAAGGACAAGCAAGCTGGGTGTCCTTGGGCCAACAACTCTAGAAAGAAGGCAATGGCAAAACACTTCTGAAAACTTATAAAACAACAACAGCCCTGCAAACAGTGGCCAAAAGTCATCCCTGTCTAAACCAAACCTTCCATCAGAAGACCTGGACAGCCTTGCCAACTTGCGCTGCCATGGAGTCTGAAAAAAAAAAAAAATCTCTATAATGTGATGAATCCTACTAGACTCTAGAGCTGAATCCAAGCTTCCACTCTACAAAGTGGGCAACAAGGCTGACCATATAATTGGCTCATCATCATCACAGTTAAGACCTGCCCATAGCAAAGAGACATCCAAAATCAAGTATTTCTCCCATCACTCAGTACTTCTAAGGCACTCAAATGCAGAAATCAATAAACATCAAGTGAAAAGTTTCTGATTAACCCCTAACACAAGAGACCAAATTACACTGAAAACCGGTCGTAGCTTAATTCATTTTCCCACAACCAAATCCGGAAAATCTGTAGCATTTTATTACATTATTATAAACCATCAAACTTGTGACACCCCCCCCCCCACACACACAGACAGGCAAGACAGAATATAAACTGACAGCAAACAGCATTCCTTTACAGTACTGGTGTTACCCAGTTAGGGAAATGGAACGTCTGCAAGAAAAGCAAGCTCAGAGAGCACCAAGGATCCCTTATTTATTGGGACCTTCTCCGATTTTGTAACCTGTTATATTTTACTGACGGATAGTAACCACACTGCCTCTCGCTTGTAGCCATTTAAACCAGCACTCCCGATCCCGAGCCATGTTCTGATCCCTTACCCAAGACTCTTTAAGTTACTCCAGATCCAACAAACTCCCCTCAGTCGCTCTTGAGAGGCGGGGCTTTCTTTTTAAAGTTTAGGCAAGCAATCGGCTGGAAAACTTCCCACGTCTTTTTATTTTATTTTATTTTGTCAAGCGATTATAAGATAACAAGTATAAGTATAAACATAGTTATGAATACATGAAATGGATACATATAAGAAAAATAAAAAGAAACAACAGGACATAAAGAGGCGGCTTTGTTGCTGGTTCCGAGGAGCCCCTAAAACTATTCTTTGCAATACACGGCTAGGCAGTATACTTACTGGGTTAAAGCCGCTTTTTCCTTTTTACTGGCCACTCTGACGGGCTTTAGTTCGTCCCCGTCGGGCTGAAGATCAATCATGAGCACCATCGAGACGCAAAAGTTCGCCTCTGATCTGTCGTCTCCTCTGGCTCTACTCCCCCTTCTCCCTGCTGATAACATTCAACTAGGACTCCCTCCGAGCATTTCTAGCTTTTCCTCCTTCCTATCACATTACGCTACTTTGAAAGCTCAAAGCACAAAATGTGACCGAGCGCGGGTTTTTTCTTCCCCCCTTTCTTTTTTCTTCCTTAGTCCCCAACTAACCTGAGCGAGTTTGAACTGGTATGGTTGTCCGCCCAGCCTTATAGGCTGATGCACAGAGGGAGGAGAGAAGGAAAGTCCGGGAGGGAGCCGGCCCTCTTCTCCTCGACCCACGAACTCTGGAAGGAAAAGGAAAAAACCAGTCCCACCAGCTCGTCAGAGATTCAACCGATTACTCAAGTGCGGAAACGACAGCGCCTTTTACAACTCAGCAGCTTTGAAAAAGTCGGATGAGAAGGGGTTTAAGAATATATATATATCGAGAGAAGATGGAGATCATGGTGGCGCTGAGAGGACTGAAGCAATGAAATTTGTATTAAAAGCCTGCCCAAGGTGAAACGTGGGAGTGGAGAAAAAAAAAAGTTGGAAGGTCATTTGGCCTGATCCTAAGCTCTTGAGGGGACTCTGTTCAAGGCAACTTGAGGGGACTCTGTTCAAGGCAAATGTCCTACCTGTCAATGAATACTTCAGCTTCAACCATAACAACACAAGAGCACACAATAGATACAAACTCAAAGTTAACCGCACCAAAACTTGATTGCAGGAAATACGACTTCAGCAATAGAGTGGTCAATGTCTGGAATACTCTACCCGACTCTGTAGTCTCTTCCCCAAACCCCAAAAACTTTAACCTTAGACTGTCTACTATTGACCTCACCCCTTTCCTAAGAGGTCTGTAGGGGGCGTGCATAAGCGCACCAACGTGCCTACCGTCCCTGTCCTATTGTTTCTCTTATTCTTTTATTTTTCTTATATGTACCCATTTCATGTATTCACAACTATGTATACACTTATACTTATTATCTTGTAAATAATTGGCAAACCAAATAAATAAATAATAAAAACTTAGGTAACTCTAAGGCTTATTACAGAGCTTAGATGATTCACAGCTGGATATGACCTGCTCAGCTATTGTCACTCTGTGGCTTATGGATACAAAAGGACCTCCTGAATGTTTCATGTGGGAATAGCAATAAGAGGAGAAGCGAAAAGGCCCTTTGGTCCTTGATTTCACCTGAGGCCTCTCCTGACTGCTTGGCTTGAAAAAAATGGCAGAGAGCTGCATGGGGATTGGCAGTGGGGACAGGAAATTTCAGGTTGGGCAAGTTTTCTGCTGATTTGAAGAATAGGTGGGGAGCTATTCAGTTCCCCAGTGTGAAAGGGCTTGAGGCAGGTAACCTACAGGTTTCAAGCATGGAGAACCCACTCACTTCTCCCATACTGGTAGGGTAGGAATCTGGCCTTGCTTGGCAGATACGATAGTATTGTTTCAGGTGGCTTTCTCTGACTGGAAACCTCCTGGCAGCTGGGCTTCTGTGGTCCCTGAACCTGAGGTATTCAGAGGACAAGGCTCAGGGAATATAAAGAACCCAAAAGTTCAACCCTAAGCTATGTAACTCTACAGTAGTCCTGGTCTTACGAGTACAATTGAATCCAAAATTTCTGCTGCTAAGCAAGTGAGTTAAGTGAGTTTCACGGTCACCCCATTTTACTATCTTTTTGACATTTCTAAGCAAATCACTGCAGTTGTGAATTCCATGGTTGTTAAATGATTGCAGCTTCCCACATTGACTTGGCTTAACAATGGGAAGGTTACAAATAACTCCGGGACAGTGCAACTGTCATACATACATGGCAGTTACCAAGTGCCTGAATTTTGATCATGTGTCCATGGGCTGCAATTGTTGTGTGAAAAATGGTCAGGTCACTTTTTTCAGTGCCATTGTAGCTTCAAATGGTCACTGAACGAATGATTAAATGTTCCAGAATGATTGGCCAAGTAAATTGAGCATTCTGAGAGTATGAAGTCCAAACATTCTGAGAGTAGGGCACCAGGGTGGAAAAAAAACAACAACTGGATTTGAGCTATTGTCTTGAGATAGTAAAACAATGCATAGATTGTTATTAGTACTATGTCAGGGTTTCTCAGTTTTAACAACTTTTAGGATGTGTGGACTTCAACCCCCAGAATCTCCTAGCCAAGGGGATGGGGAATTATGGGAATTGAAGTCCATACATCTTAAAGTCACCAAAGTTGACGTTCTATGTCATCTTTTTCTAGCTGCCCGGGGAGCACTAAAAAAAGAAAAAAAGAACAGGACAGGGGTTTCTTTGCATTTTTAACCAGGGAGCTCATCATTTGTCCTGCCTTATTCTTTTAGAATCTGTTAAAAATGACAAGGCCTCCTTAGCAATGAAAACTTTTTGAGGAATCAACACAAATTACTCTTTGTGTTACCTCTTTAGTGAATTGACATGCTCTTTCCCCAAGGGTCACTTAACCTGCAATGACTTTCAAAACATTCAGCCAGATTTCTTCACAAAATGACCACATTGATGATGTTGTTCTGGACCTCACTTCTTTTTTGTGTAACTGTTAAGCAATTTCAAATCTTTTGTATGCTTCCTGTAAGGATTATGTCATTTAGAGTAGCTGTCCCCTTTTCTTACCTCTAGGCCACTTTATGAAAGTAAAGCTGTGAAATGCAGTTTAAAAGTTGTCAAATGCTACTGGAATTCAGGTTAGCATTCTGATATGATCTGAATCTCCTGGAGTTGAGTACTTAGACACAACATTTTGCAGTCGGTTGTGCTCATGATTCTCATCATACTAAGAAATCCCTACAGTTTTGAGATTCTGAGGGCAGTATAGACCCCCTTGGGCTCATCTCCCCTCTATTGCTAGTTATAACATGAATCCAATCACACTAAATTCATACTGTATATCAGATCAAACTCGTGGCCCACAGGCCAGAATGTCATGCACTGGCTCCGCCCCGCCCGGTTTAGTGAAGGGGGAAAAAGTCCTGATACATCACATGATGCTGCTGTGACATTGCGAGTTTGACACCCCTGCTGTATATGGACTGATCTGATCTGTGTTTCCCAGACTAACATACAACTTGGAAATCTTGCAGCTCTGTCAGTTCTGATTGGCCTGACATTTCCTGGCTTAAAACATATCAAAATAAATTTAAAAATGGGTGAAAGTACACTTGACATATATTTTACACATTTAAGTCTAAATTTTCATGCAAATTAAAATTAATGCAGAAAGAGGGTGGAAGGAATTACTATACCCACTTGTGAAACTGTATTTTCTAAATATAGTGATTCACCACTTTCTAGGATGAATCATAATTGCAAGATAGAGCACAATATTAAAATTGAGATACAAATTGGATATAACTATTTAAATCATTTTGTTCTAGCAAATACAATTACCAATACTTGCAACTGAATCAGAATCAATGGCACTATTTGTATTATATTATCAAATTAATTTATTAAAAAACATTCATAGTGACATGGCATTAACTAAA
The DNA here is from genome assembly GCF_049901735.1 of Notechis scutatus. Classification (NCBI taxonomy): domain Eukaryota; kingdom Metazoa; phylum Chordata; class Lepidosauria; order Squamata; family Elapidae; genus Notechis; species Notechis scutatus. Next base: position 212,370,293 of record NC_142010.1, read on the forward strand.
CTAGATTAGATCAAATTGTATTTTAAAACAAATTATTTTTATTCAAAAGTAAGAGTATGCAATATGTATTTTAAAATAAAGATATAATCTCAAAAAATATTTCAATACGTAGGCAAAGAAAATGTCTGAGGTTATACAACTAGTGCTTAGTATAAGGTTAATAAAGATTGACCGTATCAGGCAAAGAGCATAAAGTTATTTTTATGATGTGAAAAAGAACATAAATCTTTAGATCAGTACCAAACTTTCTACTATGTTGTTATTTATAAATCCAAAAAGAAAAAAATTAAGCAGAAAAAATAATCTACTAAAAATAGTATATGTAAGTATTTGGTTTCTGTCTTTCCTCTTCTTTGCATTCTGATTTATAGTGTTTATAAATACCACACTCTAAAAGTGTTTTAAATACCACACTCCAAAAGTTTATATTTGTTTTGCTGTGTGATACACACACATACACATATATACACATACACACATATACATACATACTACATACACACACACACACACACACACATATTACAGTAATAGAATATATTGTTGTTTAAATGTAATTATTCTATTATGTGTGTACACTATTCTTTTTGCCATTGCTGCATATTCTCCAAATTTAAGTTCCCAAGACAATGTTTATTTTCTGGCCACTGAATACACGGTCAATTTTGTGAAGAACCAGTGTGGTGCAATGATTCCCCCCCCCTCACAATTGCCCCTCTACAAGTTAGGTTGGACTGAAAGACAGTGATTGGTCTAAAGTCATACTAGACCTTGGGGGGGGGGGGGATGAAGGAAAATGCAATGCACTCTGCTTTGCCCAAAATATAAACCAGTTAATGAAAGGAAGAAATAAAACTATATTAGTAGTCTCGAAAAATAGCTGCCATGAGGGGCTGGGCCTATTCATGAAGGGATCATTAGTTTTTCTTTAATAAATCAATTTATTAAAGGACAAACTATTGAGAGTTCTAAGTACCACTTTGTCTTAAATTTATCTTTTTTCCTCAGTAGGAGGGTATTTAGGTCAAGCATCAGGCTCCAGACATTCACCATATTTATTTTTCTAGGATACTTACATGATCTGTGTCAGGGCCGGATCAGAGGTGGTATTCAGCAGGTTCTGATCAGTTCTGGAGAACCGGTAGTGGAAATTTTGAGTAGTTCAGAGAACCGGCAAATACCACCTCTGACTGGCCCCGCCCCCATCTATTCTCTGCCTCCCGAGTCCCAGTTGATCGGCTGCGTCTTCTTTTGTTGCCCTGCACAGGAGAACGGAGCTGGAAAGCAGGTTAGTAGGGTGGGGAAGGAATGGAGATTTTGCAGTATCCTTCCCCCAGGAATGGGGAGGGAATGGAGATTTTACAGTATCCTCCTGTCACACCCACAAAGCCACGCCATGCCCATCAAGACACATCCACAGAACCAGTAGTAAACTTTTTAAAATGCCACCACTGGGCCAGATGTATTTTTGGAAATAAAGCTGAAAAATTGAGGCGTTGTGTGTGTGTGACATGCCAGTTTCACATTTAATTTCTTTTAATTAAATTTTTTTTAAGGCAAAGAGAATAGGGAGCTTGGCAGAAGCAGATTGCCAGTTTGTCAATTAGTTATTTATGGCAAAAATGTGCTATCCTGCTGACTAATACAAATAATTGTCATGCTCATTTCATCAAATTAATAGACAAATTATAATCAACAAATGTAAACAATGGATACCTTATTAAATCATTAAAGGAACTAATTTTTAAAAAGTATGATTGCCAGATAAAATACATTGTTGTGAAAGACAACTTAAGCTATTTAATTCACTAACATAATTTTACTAAAGGAAAAACAGTATGAGTTATAAATCTTAACTTGCATTTTTTGTAGCTTGTTCTTCTGTTGTATTCCCCCCTCCCCCAAAAGCTACAAGAACTTTTGGCATAAACATTTCTATAGGAAACTTATTATCTTCTATATTGCCCAATCTAAACGTATTGAAGATTGATCATTCCACATTTTAATCATTCTTTGATTGGACTTGGAACTATCATGTTATCATTTTATCCTTTGTGTGTTTGCTTTACTTTTTGCTTACTAAAGAACTGGGAAGCTGGAAAAAAGTACTCAGTTCCCTACTGTCAGTTCAATAAAACAGTCTGAGTGGAGTTATCTTTATTATCTGTTATGAATGATTTACTGTGTTCAATGAATTCCATCTAAATATGTATCTTCCTTTAGGAAGTTGAACATTATGAGCAGCAGATTTACAACAATCCTTAAGATCCCCTCCGTGAAGTCAAGCGTGCAGACAGTCAATGTTTCCTATAGTGTAATTGGGAGCTGGCAAAAGTATATAATGTGTGAAAAACAGTAATTTATTTAGCTTACAGTTATCTAGAATCTGCAAATGTGAAATTCCTTAAAAAGACAAAAATGAATTTAGATTTTGGAGGTGGAAGAGTGTGCATTCATATTCTGGCTTGAAATAATGTTCATTATATTAATTACGCATCAGTATAATAGAGGTAGATGTTGTCCAATGTATTACTATCTTTCTGGCCTATCGAATCAGGCTGCTTGCCTTTTGCCAGCATGCCATATCTATTTTTTGAGTGAATTGACTTTTCTGCTGTGCAATACCTCACCGACGTAATCACGAGTTAAGGCCAAGCAAGTTTTCATTTAAGATTTTTAAAAAGATTTCAGAAGAGGTGCATGCAGTCCCAAAGCCTGTTTCACATCATGTAACCACGTGTAAGGACTGCATTTACATATTTATTGGTATTCTGCGATAACTACAGAATTTACTCCATATTAAAATTGCCTGGCCCAATGAAGTAAAACATCTTCCCGGAGCAGATGTACCATATATATGAGAATTACAGTACTTAGCTCCTGCAACTTATTTATATTAAAGTCTTCTAGAAAATCTACTGTGTATTATGTTATAGAGATGAAGAAGGAAGTGCTGTGTAAGGGAGCAACAACTGGTTAACCATTTGTCCAAACTGGAGTGAATGAGTTTTTGAGACTGAACATCGTTCTTTGCTTTGAGTAGGTTGAACATTGCATTTTAAAAAGTGGTTTTGGGCAAGCTACTGATATTATTTAGGAAAATCAAACTAACTATGATTAAATTAACTACTACATTAAATTGACTGTGCATAATATATGATTGCTAGACGTCCCTGGGTGATGGAATGTGTGGATGATCTTGGGGAAGTGGGGAATAAATGTTGCCTAGGAAACAAGCAGACAAGAGAGGTAGTAGCTCCCAGTGGCTTAATTGTCTGAGAAGGAAACTTAGGAAGGACCTGTCCTAATGGATCAAGGAGTTAATAGTGGTAATGGGAAGTGTGTAATTTTAGCTTGCAAGAGGTTGTTTACTTAGCCTCATAATAAAGTGAAATCCACTCATCTAGTCATGATTTCTGAGAGTTTACCAAGGGGGAAGAGACACCATCACCTGTTGGGCCATCCTTTGAGACATTCTTTTTTTTGAAAGTTTTATTTGGGTTTTCACCCAAAAAAACAACAACACATAATACAAATGAAACATCTTTTTTTGAAAATAGCATGGTCCCGGGTTACACTTCTTCATACAGACACAAACTCAATTTCATGCTCATTTTTGTGCTCTATTCCATATCTTATTACCGTTTTACATTTTCTACATAGTTTTTCCCCTCTTTTAATTTTCTCAATTTTATTTTGATTATCTCATCTCAATTCAAATCATTATATTTATACTATTGTCTGTCCTGTTTCAATTTCATATTATCTTTTCTCATTAAACAAATTTTCTCCTGTAGTTACTAATTGGAGTATGACACCTTTATATCTTTTAATTTTATCCATTCAACTCTGATTTAAGCTTCAATGTATACCTTAAGGTTATAACATTCAATATAATACATAACTTCCAATCGAATTCTGCTTGGTACATTCTTAAAATACACACTATATTCTTTTAAAAAGATTATAAATATATGTAATTAAAACACTCATTCCATTCCAATTCAGTTCTATCATTAATATTCATTAAAATCTTAACATCTTTAACATTTCTTTTCAATTAAATATCATACTTCCTTGGGAACACTTACAAACTTTCCATAATTAATTTTTTCCCCTATTTCTCTTCACTTATATTTTATAAATCATTAAATAATTAAAATGTTCCCATCCTTTTCTAATTCAATTCTCTCATTCGTTTTATTTCATTTATTTATTAACAAACATTCCACTAGATTATGATAACTATTTTATCCATCATTTTAATCATACATTGTTTCATATTTTCTGAAATTATTTCTATTTCTAATATAACAATACTATCTTATGTACCTTTGCAGGATCCCTTTTTCAATTAAATTTTCACCCATTATCTCTAAATAGGCCCTGTTTCTCTATATCTTGTTTCTGTCATTTATAACTTCTTTTCCTTTCCTTCTTCCCTCTCTTCTTCTCCCTCCCCTTTTTACCCCCTTGTCTCTCTACTTCTAATTCTCTCTTCTTTGTTCCTCTCTTCTGTTGCTTTCTAATATTATACTTATTTTTCAAACTACTCTTTTTTTTGGTTGTTTTTTCAAATCTTAAACTTTTCATTATCTTTCTCCCCTTTCCTTTTTCCCCCCACATAAAATTACTTGTTCATTAAAGATGGCTTCTTCTTTGTCCCGATCTTCTTGTTCTGCAGGCGTTTCTTGTTGTTTCTCATAGTTCCAAATCTCCATTTCTAAGAGTTGAAATACGAAGCCAAAAGAACCCCTCCCTTCTTGTGCATCTTCTTTGTACTTTTTAAGTTCCATTTTCAATTCATCCAGAAGTAGTGCCATTGTATAAATTTTTAAACAACCACCTGATTAATTTTAGTCATTCAAATGCAATAACCAAGAATCCAAAGATCACCAAGTAATCCAAATACATGCAAGCTGTTTCTTTTTGCTTTTTTTTTTCACTTTCTCTTCCTGGGGTTCTACTATTTTGTTGCCAAGTTTCAGTTAAAATGTATCTTTTAGAAGTCTTGTTGAGGTTTTACTGTAAATTCCTTTTAATTCCAGGCAGTCTACTCCCATTTTTCCATATCCTGCCCTTTTATTCTTTTTCTCTGCTTTCCTGCTTTCAAAAGCTTTTAAGTATCCAGAAATCTTTATTATCCCTTTGACATTTTATTTTCAGCTTAAATGCCTATTGATGTCAAAGTGGATTTTTTTTTCAATTTCTTGCTTAAGTCTCTTAGCTGTCAGTATAGGGAAAGGAAGAGAAGAAAAAAAAACCAAATCCTTTCCCTTTTCTCTCTCCTTTGCTGCTTCAAAGTCTTCTTTGGGAACAATGTTATTTTTTTTATAGTTTAAATTCCAGGGTACCTTAATTGTTGCTTTTGCAGTTTAACCCAGTCAACCAAAACTTTCTCTTCTTATCTTCCTCCTGCACATTCTTTTCTGGTTGAGTTCTTCTTTGAGGTGGCCATTTCTGACCACCGCTGCAACCACCTTCGGGAAAGGGAGTAATGGCCAGCTGAGAAGGAGAGATGCAGATCTCCTCAATCCTGCTGGCAGTTTGCCCCCTCTTCACAACCTCTACAGGGTGGCTTAGCCCCAAAACCAGCTGGCTCGGGGCACTCCAGCGGCGAGACGGATTGAAACCGCGCACGATCACGGTTTCATCTGTCCGCGAAGAGACTCAAACCGGAACTCCCCCTTTGAGACATTCTAATGTGACCAGAATGAACATTAAATTTTAGGCCAACTAAATATTTTTTCACTCCAGTGCTCAAGGATCCTGTGATTAATCTAAGAAGACTATATAAACAGAAAACTAATTGTAGTGGCAAACAAACTTCAATAAGTCAACATTTACTTACCAAAACAGATAGGCAGAATGACCACGGCTGCAGAACAAAGCAGTGGGGGTGGCAGTGATTACCAACTTTCTGCCAACTTCCCCATTGATTTTGCATGTGGGAAGCTGGCAGCGAGAATTGGAAATTGTGATCATGTGGCCCCAAGGATGTTGCAATGGCCACAACTTTGTGAATAAAACTGGTCTGAATGCCATAGAAATTTAAATTCCACAGGACTAATGGAAACTTTATTTTTTTATGCATACATAGTGGATGAGTAGTATATACATTTCTCATGCCTATAATAAATTTTCCCTTCTCTCACATTAAAATGTTTGGTACAGAAGTAGCTTTCTGCTGCCAAACTAATTTTTCCAGTTCAAGGTGGTGCATAAATTGTAATTCTTAAATATATAAAACCAGCATTAACTTCCTCTTATGCAAATCCTAAAGGGAAAAAAAAAAGGAACAAGTAATGACACAGAAGAATTAATGGAGCTATGAAACATTTTAAAGAAAAAAATTCTCTAGATTTTGGAGTGGTGAACTGCACCATTCCCATTTAATTTCTGTTAAAACATTAATGGTTTGATGTGACCTTATGTTTCAAGCTTACAGAATCTTATTAAAGATAAATAGGAAATTGAGCAGTGAATGGACAATCTCAAACTGTGAGCTTTTATTCTGTAAAAAGATCCTGTTACGCAAGTATGAGAATCAATAGTAGCTGTATTATTATGTAGTCTTAATAGCCTATGTATTATGGATGCAGTAAAACATATCCCTGAAAAGCAAATGTAACACAGCTATTCATTCCAGCTATCTATACCCGAAAGGCCCATCTAGACGATTAACAAAATTGCATTTTGCCGTTAGTGTGACATTCTAATTCTGATCTACTACCAGAAGTGCTGTCCATAGAGATGAATAAAAGTCACTACTGTAGTTCCAATCCATCATTGCTCAAGAAACATGACATCAAAGAATTTTTTAAAAGATAGACAAAGGAAGAAATTGAATGAAATAAACTTATGAATGAATATGCACAACACTGAAATGTACTAAGAACAAGTATATTTCTTCATCCTTAATATTTTAGAATTGCTAGTAGGATCAACCATTAATGTTTGTCCTGCTACTTACCTTTAAAAAAAGCCGATAATTTGTGATCACCCTCTAGGTTTCCAAGAATATGTCTTTTGATTCGATCTAGGTTATTTCACCCTTTGGGTGTAGTGATAAGGATATTGGATTGGAAATAGCAATAGCACTTAGACTTATATACTGCTTCATAATGCTTTTCAGACTTCTCTAAGTGGTTTACAAAGTCAGCATATTGCCCCCAACAATCTGCGTCTTCATTTAATGACTTCAGAAGGTTGGAAGGCCAAGTCAACCTTGAACTGCTGGTCAGGAATGAACTTCTGGCAGTGGGAATGCAGAGTTAACCTGTAATATTGCATTCTAACCACTGTGCGGAAATGGGAAAACTAAGATTTAAATCTAGAATCATGGAACTCTTAGGATGAGACTTTGGACCACAGCTTTCTCTTACTTCAAACAATCTCATGGGTGTGACCTTGTGAAGGTAAAAAAGGGGATTTTATAAGCACTTTATAAGAAAAATAGATGATAAATATAAGAAAAGACTCACTCATATGTCTGCTTTGCCTCAATGTTACAGTCCAGTTTCACTTACTATATTTGCATGACTTTTTTTAGAAGCCTGATTGCCTGGCTACATATATTTAATGCGTGTTCACTTATTACTTAAATGCTTCTTCAGTTTTAGCAATGTGAGGTCTATTCTAGCACCTGATAGTAGTTTGTCATCAATGCTTAGCCAGCTGCTTATAGAAACATTTGGAATCTACATCTTCTTGTAATCTTTCTGTTAAGATAGAATTCTTTCAGTTATCAATTATGCAAACAATTGAGATCTCTTCTTAGCTCACCATGTCCCTTCATCTACTTGCATCAATACAAAGTGTTTTCATAGCTAGATGGATTTTTTTCCTATGATTTTTCTTATTTAAAATGTTTATCCAAATATCTTTATTTATTGTTTGATTAATATTAAAAACATCCTTCAGTGTCCAAGCTTTTGGATACCTGATTAGAGAAAACATTTTATGCAAATAAACACTTTTTGCAAATAATACACACCATAGTGAACTCCATTTATTCAAAGAATAATTATGTTTCTTTTTATTGATTTTTACTGTTTCTGGACTATGCACTGAAAAATAGTCAAAAATAGTCAAATCAATTTTTTATCCATCTTAGATGTGGTCATGAGATAATGCCATCCTTAATAATTCGCTTCTCTTGTAGATATAACAACTATGTAGTTTTACCAAAGTCCATGAAAAATCAATGAACCTCAAGTTGCTCACCTTAAATTAGCATTCTTTGTATAGTCATCCATAGTCTTATCTACCACCTTACCCTACCCTACTTTTCCATGCCATTTTCTTTTTTCTTTGCTTAAATGACATACTGTCATTTAACTAATTAGACATAAGGATGAACCATCTGATGCTAGAGTTGGTATCACATGAAGTATCAAGAAAACAGATCATTTCAAAAGAACCTGTGCCAGAAATATTTTATATCCTTGATGGAGACGCACTGCTAATTTAGGATATGTTTGCTCATAGTCGTAAACAAATGTAGATAATGGGTTCAGGCATGCTAACACATGTTAAGCAGATGTAGTAAGTGGATTAGCTTGTTCTAAAAGAAGGAATGCGGCATTCATCTTCATGATTTCTCTATCTTCCTTAACCCCCGTGTTTCTAAAAATCTGCTCTAGGAGGCTTAGTTAATCTTGTGGCATGACATGAACCTCTAATGTTGATGGCTGGAGGATGGAAAGGGGAACAAGAGGTGAAAGATTGCTTTTATAGTAAACTTCTGCCAGATTGTGTGCCTTTAAGAAATAGAATCTTTTTGTTTATTAATTGATCAATCTGGATCACAATTAACATAAGGCAATTGTGATATTTGCAGGTACCATGCTCATTTTGGTGAGAAAAAGACATATTAAGATACATACAGTTGTACCATCTTTTCAAAACTGCCCCATAACATCTTTTTTTAAATCTAAATATGCTTTGAAGTGAATTTAAGAATATATCATTCTCATCAACTATTTACTGAGATAAGAAACTTCTAAAAAGGATCAACGGCATTTTACAGTGTGACAGTCCCTGTGTCTTTTCTCTTCTACTATGTGGGAGTTTCAGCTATATTTTGGTAAGAAACATTTAGTTGCATGTGAAGAAATTCAATAAATGAAATTATAACTTGTTATAGGGACAAAATGTCAAACAGATTTTGGGAAATAATATCTTTTTGAATCAAACTATAAATTTTGGGGACATTTATATATTTTAAAACCAGTGTAATAAGAGTGTTTTCCTGGTGGAAAACATTTTTTTTTAAAGTCGTTCCAACAGGATAAGTCCAATGACATTGTAGCATGTTCATTAAACCATACCAAGGCAATATCCATTTTGATACCACATGTAGGTCAGCTGGACATGATCCAGACCAATATTGCTTGTTACATCACTATATTTTTAGATTGATTCAGGTTACTTCCCCAAGTTACACGTACTTCATCATTACAGAGACATGTCAAGGTGTGTACTTGTATAAATGATTGTACCATTGCTAAAAACTTCCTTTGGTGAAGTCAAAGCAGCAGTGTAAAATCTACTGCATTTTGAAATAAAATATAGATTGTGAACAAATGCTGACAGCCTGACAGCCATTTTCTGATGTCAGATACAATATGATCCCCAAAGGTATATTTCAGATGGCAGTGTAAAGACAGGTTTCTAATACTGTCTGGAAAGTTAAGCATGAATAAAACATTTCCTGAAATTTGATCTCTGTTTCTGTTCAGGTATCAGGAGCTGATTCTAGAAAATTGTTTGTTCACGCAACTTCTGTCATCCTTAGGTGGGCAAAGGGTCATTATTCCCATTGCACTGCTATTCTCACTTTACATATGATACCAAAGAACCTAGGTGGGATAGGAAAAAAATCCTGATTCTTATTTTCCTTGTTTCAGTGGAAGGTGGAACAGATACAGGAAATTTTAAGTTTAATTTCTGGCATCTGTAGACAGGGGTTTGGAAATTTCTGCCTGAAAACTTTCCTCCAAACAGTGTTAACAAACTGGGTTAGAACAGAAGCCATTGGAGGGAAGAATGAATGCTATTAATTAAAAAAAAGGCTATAAGAGGGAATGAGAGGGAAGTAAGCAAATAAGGAAGGAAGGAAGAAAGGTAGATCATCCCTTCGTTTTTGATGAATTTTGGTGGTGGAGCAATTGTTCTTTCTTTCTTTGTGCCTTCAGGTCAATGTTGAATCCTGGTGTCTGCCAAGACAAGTCCCTGCAATTGTCTTGGCAAGATTTCAGTAACATTTTGCCCTTGTCTTCTTCCTCAGGCTGAGAGTGTGAAACTGCCTCTAGGTCACCCCATTGGTTTCTGTGCTTAAGGCCCAACTAGAACACAATCTCTAAGTTTCTGGCCTGGTGCCTTAATCTCCTTACTAAACTGACTCTTGGAATCACGATAATAGGGATGTGGGCTGAAAGAGACTTGAAGGTTGTAATTTGCTCTTTCCTGTCTCAGATGTTATTTATTATATTTCCATTCCTGGCTTGAGTAAGTTTCAATCTCCTCCCCTGCCTAACAGACAAATACTAAAGGTGACACTGTTTAATTCACCTTATCTTGACATTGTGATGAGGTTTAAATATACTTTGCAGTCAGCATGGATCCAATTCATGATGATGTCTGAAGCTGTGTTTCACACTAAGAATTTATATAATGTTTACTGGTCTACACTACAAAGAATAGATGATGCCAAGCCCCCCAAATGGAAGAACTCAAAACTGACTAAATTAATTAAACTTATATAATGTGGTTAATAATTATTGGTATATAGGGATAACAACAATCTTACCAATTTGTCCCATTAAAAGTGGCAACTCTCAAAATGGGGCTCTGGAAGCTGTTACAGTAGGCCTACGGGGTTCTTTCTGTCACTAAAACTTGATATGTACATACAGAAACAGATACACAACATTTAAAGTGAATATAGAATATGAAATATGTTTGAGTCAACTCCTTATGACTTCACTGACCCATTTATATATTTTAATTAATGGTGCAATATTCCATATAGAAATGATTTCCCATTTCCTTCTTCAGTGTGATTCTAAAATAAGCAATAATTTAGAAAAATCACATTTTATGCAACTTTACCGATATGCTTATTATAGGATATGGAATTACTCATGTAGAAAATTGTACTAAATTTTGCAAATTTAGACCAAAATCAGGAGTCTGATAGCAACTTCTCAAACGATCACATTTTATTAAAGGGCATATGTTTTTGTGAACCATAGTTCACTTTAACTGGTGCACAGAGTAGCTAAATTGATCTTAGTTTGGAAATTTAGTTTGGCTACCATAGAGTAATGGTAAATCATAGACAAATGTTCTTTATACTTGTTATTATACTTGTTTAATATATTATGACAACTGTTAGCCTTTGTGTTAACTTAGAATCAGCAGAGATGCAAGATTAAATAAAATGATTTCATGCAATCTAACTTTAATTCCTTATTTAAAAATTAAATATGCTAAACTATTATTTTGAAATGATAGAAAAGTAGGTTTTTTTCTGCCTTTCCTCTTGATTCATTTTCATTAGTTCTTTTAGCATATTTACATAGTTTGAGGCATTATAAATGAGTTTTGAATATAGCTACTGGTATTAAATGGTATCAGTTTACAAATAGCAAACAAATACATTTAAAATTTGTTAGTCTGCTTCCCAGTGCAGAATCATCATTTCACAATATTCTTCTGTAAAGTGGGCAAGCTATGAGCCCTGCTTACAAGCTACAATGTGATAAGTCCATCATAATAAACTATCTCGTCAAAATATTCAGAAAAAGGAATAAAAGCAATTTTTCTAAACATACCTTATGAACACTGATCCAGTGATGTCAAGAGGGCTAAGGCAACGTACTTCATCACTTGATTTGCAGACGCTGAGTTGAATCTTGTAATGAAAATCCAAGTCACCAGAAGAATGCTTTCTCCTCACCATTTTAACAAAGTGAGATTAGTGCTGAAAAAAATGAATTGGTATGGCTTGCCTTTCCTTTAACAAGCAGCTTCTATAGAACAACCAGCTGTTGCTATCTGGCTTGGTTTTTTAAAATTCTCAATCTAGTTCAAGCCAGAGTTTCTAAGTTAATGAGTTATTTATAAAAATGATGTCACCTGCATTTTACTTTCTCATTGGTAAATTCTTTATTCACCTGTCTTAATAGGTGCAAAGTACATAGTTTTGTCACCTTTAATACTAAGATTCATTTTAGCATCAAGATATTAATGAATTTAGGACAAAATTTTGCACCCACTTTGTAGTCATCGGTTCTCCAAAAGATTAAACATGTAGCCCTTAGCCACTAAATGATGTCTCAGTTTTGTTTTAAGCAATAGTAAGTTTTATTTAATACTGGACACTGCAAAACTCATTGATTTCAGTGGGATCAAAGCTATACAGCAGGGCAGATATTTCTTACTTATCATATTTGCCTAGGATAGGAGAAAAATATCATTTTGGCTTCAGAAAATTTCTAGAACTAAGGAAGAGAATTGATAAGGTAATGAGATTGGTGGGTGGAATATCCTATTGTTTCAGTATTTTTCTTAATTATAATGATGAAACCTATGATTATGCCTGGTTAGAGTAGGGCAAGATAAAAGGCTATTAAACTTGGGGGAAATTACACCTCTGCCCAGGTTATATCCTGAGACCTCTGATAGCATATAGTGGTAGCACAGCACAGGTTGCTCCAAAAGCACAGAGAAAGAGATTTCCTCCACTCCTCTACACCTCTACTGAAAGAGGAAGGTGCCCTCTAGTTTTCAACTAGGGAGACTGACTGCTTCCCAACCAATGCATCATAATTGGCAGCAGGAGAGGGTGGTCAGATTTTCCAAACATTGGTAGGATGATCATATCTGAGCTATATAAGTATATGGAGAGGCATTATGTGTCACTATGATATCTCCTCCGGAAATATTGAATTGCTAACTAGAGCATATAAAACTTTTGCCAGACAAATACTCGAATACAGCTCATCAGTCTGGAATCCGCACTGCATATCAGACATTAATACAATCAAGCGAGTCCTAGAAGTATTTCACGAGAAGAGTACTACACTCCTCTGCTCGCAGCAGAATACCCCATATCACCAGGCTTGAGATTTTGGGCTTGGACAACCTTGAACTACGCTGCCTACAGTTAGACTTAGCACACAAAATTATCTGCTACAATGTCCTACCAGTCAATAACTACTTCAGCTTCAACCACAACAATACAAGAGCACACAACAGATACAAATTCAATGTAAACCGCTTCAAACTTGATTGCAGAAAGTACGACTTCAGCAACAGAGTGGTCAATGTCTGGAATGCACTACCAGACTCTGTTGTTACATCCTCTAACCCCTACTCCTTCAACTTTAAACTAACCACTATTGACCTCACCCCATTCCTAAGAGGTCTGTAAGGGGCGTGTATAAGTGCACCATCGTGCCTACCCTCCCTGTCCTATTGTCCCCATTTATTCGTACCTATTTCCTGGATTCTTACTCATGTTTATACTTATATCTATTATCTTGTAAGCGATTGACAAATCAAATCAAATAAATAAATAAATAAAATATCAAACAGTTTTGAGTTTTCTGAAGAACCACCATCTGTATTGTTACACCCCAAACATAGTAGCTTGTATCCCCAATGGGTCTACAGTTGTAGGGCTCTGTATCTTCCAATAGCTTACCAATGCTCCAAATTCAAGCACTCTCTCCAAAGTTGCAAATTGCAAATACTTACTTATTTTCTCCAGTAAGGAATTTACTCTCCAGCTTTAGAATAATATAAACTGAGGAAGGAGCCATTCAGTTTATCACAGTTATAGACCAGAGACCAGAACAAATAAAAACACTCAATAAATATACAATTAAACATTCTAGTATAAAATAATAAAAATCTATGATAAAATCCAGTCTGTCAATTATACATGGTCTAACTATACTAAAATTACAATCCATAAACGGTGTGGCCCGTTGTCAATTCAATACTAAAAAGGAAAGGAATAAGTAGTGCAAAGGGTTTGCCACATTTGTTATATAACGTAACTATGGTGGAATTAGACACATGTTTCCAATGAATCCCCAGTGGTGCCGTGCAGAATCTAGCCACCTGTGCTGTAGTTATGCACTGTTCATCCTTAAGCAGCCACTGGAGATAAGCAGTGTTGGCACGGCCAGGATACCTAGCAATTATTGGCAGAATATGTTTTTCCCGAATCTCTGTATAAAAGGAACATAGACCCACAGTCTCCACGAGTGGTGGGATTCAATTTTTTTTTACTACCGGTTCTGTGGGCGTGGCTTGGTGGGCATGGCAGGGGAAAATGTCCAGTCAGAGGTGGTATTTGCCGGTTGTCCGAACTACGCAAAATTTCTGCTACCAGTTCTCCAGAACTGGTCAGAACCTGCTGAATACCACCTCTGGTATCCACCTCTCCTGAGCCACAGGAACAGAGTCTTTCAGTCAATGGTATCTTTTTATACTTGCCATACAGAATGGCCGATGGAAGCGCATGGCACTGTGCGAGTGAAAATGCTTTCCGGTGATTTGCTAACTCCAACGGGCTAAGATAGCTGACAGGAGTAACAACATATCTAATGGTGTCAGGAGCCAGAAACAGCAGAGCTTTCCTTGTGTCTGTTTGCCTTTCGATGTTGAGGAAGCAGCAGTGGACTAACTACCTCAATACAATTTGAGTAACATCATTCACAGCAAGTGATATTTTCTCAGAAATTTCCAAATGGTCTGCAAAGAATATCAGATAATTTCTCTCCCCCGACCCCAGTTTCCAAAATCAGAACCAGCAGAAAAAGTGTCCTCCCACTTGAACTAGCAGAACTACTCTTACTGGTAGGAAAATGAGATGGCCTGAATTTGATTTGATTTTTAACATAGAGGTAGTATGATAAAGGTAAAGTGAAGTTGCACTTCAGGCCAAATTGACAGGGACTCCAAGAAAAAAAAAACTAACAAGATAAGTAAATATTTATTTGCACCAATTAAACAAACTGTATAACCTCAATTGCTGCTTATTATTCATGTCTGAATAATGAGTCAAGAGGAAGAGATCAGGAGATTATAGGTAGAACACATATAGGCAAATGATCTAATTTCTCATTGCTAGGAGAGTCAAACTGGCTTCTGTATTGTCTTCGTCCATTTTGGACAGAGTCCCATATAAACTACTGAGTTCTAAATGATCAATACAGATTTAAAGCAAAAGTAATTTTCAATCAATTGCATTAAGCCTAACAGTGGAAAATAAAGTAGGCTCTTGGATATGCGTTCAAATGAAACTTCTTTTATTGGTCAAATTTTTACTGGGCCATGTGTACTGAGACCAGCTGAAACATTGGGAAGAGGAAGTATATTTTCATAGAACAGGTAATTCCCTCATCTTTTGTTTTCTGCTGAAGTTATTCCTGTAGAATTTTCTTTTTATCTTTTTCAGATAAGATAAATGCCCTAGACAACTGTCAAATGCAGAGTACTGTAGAATATCTACATTCATATGATACATACAGTGAAACAAGAGAGAGACTCATTGAACATTTTCATTATGTTGAAAACCAGGGTAATTCTGAAAATAACAATATCCGTGAAGCTGGAAGTTTGAGAAGACTTTGCCCTTTTCTTTGGAACAGCAGTCCTCCTCAGATAAGGTTGGCTCCCATTCAGTTGGGTTCTGGAGAGCCATTAAAACTGGCTCTTACAGATAGCTTTGGAAAGGATTGGTAATTGGGGACACACACACAATATTTGCAATCCCAGGGTTGCATGTGTTTATACTCCCCACCACATGTTTTGCATCCTAGCATCTATCTTTGACTAAGATGTTGTTTCTTACTACTATATGAATGAAATGCTATAATCTCCTTTAAAAAAATTGTAATGCCATGTATATGTATGTAAATAAATAAAAATGCAAAGTAGCCTAATTTTTATTCCTGAACTCCGTTTCCAAAAAATGGAAAATTCCATATATACCCATATGGGCAATATGCCTTGTTTACACTACACCTCTTGCTTCTTCTATTGCCCTTTGTCCTACAAATAAGAACTAAGGGAAGTCCCTGATCATGAAATGATTGCTCAACTCTGATCTAAATCATGGAGAAGGAATCTGTGGCTGTCAGCAGCATTGAAATATGTAGTTTCTCTTCCTTAATTATGTTTTAGACTATTGGGTTGCTAAAAAGAATTATGATCTCTGGATGCAGGTATGAAAATTTTGATGATTCAGCTGCTAAAAATATTGCCACGGGATCAACCAAATTAAAACAAGTAGTTTTTAAAATGCTTTTAATTTCCCACTCCAACTGTACTTTTCAAATGGGAATAGGTTGACCTGTTCTATATTTCTATGTTGTGATTTTAAGCTACGGTATCCTGTAATGATATATACTGTCTCATTATGCATTTTCTATAACAAACAGTTGAACAACATTCTGAAAAATTTTCAGGTAATTTAACTACCTTTAAGTAGAAATAATATCATATACCTTCTAAGGCTTCTCTATTTATAATTGTTTTATGAATATTTTAAGTATCTGGAATAGTTATATTTAGAGAATATTCTTAATCTATGTGTATGTATGTATGTATATATATTCTGAGGTTCTCGAGGGTATTTGTATGTGGATCTTTGGTTATTCGGGTTTTCTCCCGTGTAGGATTGGAAGTATCTAGGCAACGTTTCGATGAAGTCTCATTCATCATCTTCAGGCTTGTGTCTTCGGCTCTGTGCTTCTCAGAGTGATGTGAGCTTGCAGCTGCTTCTTCCTTTTAACTGCTAGTGGGGGTGTGACTTGATTGGGTGGGGGCTTGACTGTGTTCTGATTGGTTGGGGGGTTGGTCGTGTTCTGCTCGAGCCATACATGAAGCGAACTGACACCCACCATGAAGATGTGGCACGACCACGAACTCGAAGCCAAACAGCAGGATCACAGCTCACCAGCTCAAATCGCCCAGCAACTAAGACTAACCTGAGCACAACCAAGCCCCCACCTGAACAGAACACGCCTCCAGCCAATCAGAACACGGCCAACCCTCCAACCAATCAGAATGCAGCCAAACCCCCAACCAATGAGAACACACCCCCACCCAATCAGAACACAGCCAAGCCCCCACCCAATCAAGTCACACCCCCACTAGCAGTTAAAAGGAAGAAGCAGCTGCAAGCTCACATCACTCTGAGAAGCACAGAGCCGAAGACACAAGCCTGAAGATGATGAATGAGATTTCATCGAAACGTTGCCTAGATACTTCCAATCCTACACGGGAGAAAACCTGAATAACCAAAGATCGATCTATCTATCTATCTATCTATCTATCTATCTATCTATCTATCTATCTATCTATCTATCTATAAAATCTTACATTAAAATTGGCATAAACTGATTAAAAGTCTTATAAATTTTTTGAGAAACAGTCTTGTAAACATGAATATAACTTCAAGATCAGTATATTTGTTTAGAGATATGTCATGCCAACACACATGAACACATTATTTTAAACAGATCACTATGATATTACGGAATGATTAACATCTAGATTTTCTCAAACTAACTTATAGCTGTCTTAAAATGGTGGGATTTTTAATTTCCCTAACTTTCAGTTTTGTCATTGGATATATATTATGATTTCAATTTCTGTATGGGATGTGTTATCATAATAACATGCATGATCATGCTAAAAAAAACTTTGGGGACACAAATAGATCCATGTGAGCCTTTTGACATCAGGCTAGAGTTCTGCCTCTGTTTTTCGCCAATCTTCCATTGTATTTCTTAGATTAAAGGGTGTAAAGCATAATAGGACATTGTTGAGACAAAACATAACTTGGTCCTTATTCACATAGTGACATACTGGCACAATGCCAGTCTGAAAACAGCAGATAAATAGATTTCTTTGAAGTCGCAGGCAAACAGTGATATTAATACTTTAGATCAACTTATTACCTCAAATGCCCCCCCCGCCCCAAAATCATTATTTGAAAAGTTGTGATTTCTTGGGCAATAAATAACATGTATTTTAACTTCTCTAACAGGATTGGAACTTGTTTCCTTTCAATCTATACAGGTAGTTGTTAACTTACAATAATTCATTTAGTGATTGTCTGAAGTTACAACAGCACTGGAAAAAGTGACCTTACCGTTTTTACGGCACACTTACGACCGTTGTGGCATCCCCATGGTCAAGTGATCAGAATTCAGATATTTGGCAACTGACTCATATTTATGAGGGTTGCAATGTCCTGGGGGACCTTGGAGTCTTGGATGATCACTTAAACATGAGTCAGCAGTGTGCAACCACCGCCAAAAAAGCGAATACAAATCCTTGGTTGTACAAACAGAGGCATAGAATCAAAATCACATGAAGTATTAGTACCACTTTACAAAGCCTTCCACATCTGGAATATTTGCATCCAGTTTTGGTCACCACATTACAAAAAAGATGTTGAGACTTTGGAAAAAGTCCAAAGAAGAGCAACTAAGATGATTAAAGGTATGGAGGCTAAAATATATGAAGACCAATTGGAGGATTTGGGTTTGGCTAGTCTAGAGAAAAGAAGGACTGGGGGGCGGGGGGAACATGATAACAATATTCCAGTATTTGAGAGGCTGCCACAAAGAAGAGGAGATTAATTTATTTTCCAAAGCACCAGAGGGCAGGACAAGAAACAATGGATGGAAACTGATCAAGGAGAGAAGCAACCTGGAATTAAGGATGAACTTCCTAACAGTGAGGACAATTAACCAATGGAACAATGCCTTCAGACATTGTGGCTGCTTCATCACTGGAGATTTTTAAGAAGATAGCCACTTGTCTGAAATGGTATAGGATTTCCTGCTTGACCAGAGGGCTGAACTAGAAGATCTTCAAGGTCACTTTCAGCTCTATTCTGATTATTTGATATTTTTTTGTGACCTTCTGACAAGTAAAGTCAATGGGAAAACCAGATTCACTTAATAACTGTGTTCAACAGTGGCAAGAAAGGACATAAAATATAGTAAAATTCACAACATATGTCTTGCTTAACAACAGAAATTTTGGACTTAATTCAGGTTGTAAGTCAAGGATTACCTGTGCTACTTTTTGTATTTTTTCTTTTCTCCTTTTCTTTCTCTTGATCTTATTTTATGTCGTTTCATGGTTACCATTTGCTCATGTGAAAATATCTAATTAAAATGAGAAAGAAAATGTCCTGTGTTTTAACTTTAAGATTTAACTTATCAGATTATGGTTTCCCAGCCTATAGAGAAAGATCTTCCAATATGTAGGCATAGCTCGGAAATAAATATTCTAAATTAACTCCAAAATGCAATGTTTTCTCTTTTTCCACCAAGAAGAATTCATAGTACTTAAAACCTGTGAAATTTATGTCTCTATTGGAAGTGAGATGGTGACACAGAAAATGTATCAGCACAGTTTCAAGGTCTCCAAGATCAAAGAATGCTTCATAAGAGGGCAAGGTCTCCATTGAACTGCAAAGGAATGTGTGAAGTGAACAGTCTGCCTGCATCAATCTATCAGCCTGGTAACTGAATACTGTTGAAGAGAAGCTGACATAGCACAATATTTATCCATCAGATCTAATGCTTATGTCATGCTGAGAGTTATCAAGCACTATTTGGAGAAGGATGTGTCCCAGAAAAATTAATAAAGGGATTTTGCAATGGATCTTGACAAATACTATATGGCTTATATTCATTACACTTTAATACAGCCATTTTACTATTTGTATGGAGGAGGAAAGAATGTTATAAATGAAATTTCAATTTGCATTGTAGAAAAATTGAATCCAGATTGCTGAATGTCTTAAATCAGTGCCATTTGGCTGGTCAGGTAAGCTAGTTTTAGACTACATTTACATTTTGAACTAAAGTCGTAATTTTCTTAATAATTGATTATTATATAAACATTAATGGATTTATTTCATGCAATTTGCTAAGCTGTAAATATTGATTTAAGAGCCTAAAAGACTGAGTTCACACTCTACAGCTAAGTCAAAATCAGACTAACTGCATTATGGCTTAGCAGAATACGTATGCATTGTCTTTGTATCATTATAGCTAATGCTACATAGTTTTTAATTCTTTCCTTTAAAATAATGTCTAGTGGATTTTTCTTTCTTATAAAGAATGATACATTTGGAATTAGGTATATGAACATATTCTTTTACTACATTTATATCCTGCCTTCCATTTAGGACACGGGTATCAAACTTATGGCATCACATTACCATCACATGATGTTTCATAATGTTTTGCGGAGCTGGGGTGGGTGTGTCCTACATATGACACATTTGGCCCATGGGCCATCAGTTTGACACCTCTGATTTAGAACCTCGAGTTGGTTTATCTTGCACGTCTGTCTCTTATTTTTTCCCCCCAACAGTACCACCATAAGACATGTTGGGTGGAGAGAGCGACTGAATCAAAGGCTCCCAATGAGCTTCCATGCTTAAAGGTAGACTGCTTCAACTCCTAACCTAGTATATTAATGACTACACTCTACTGACTTTCATCTCTCCAAAGTTGGTGAATGCCCTTCAGAAGTTCTGGGGGTTATGAAAGGTAACAATGTAGAGGAAAGGAGAAAAAAACTCATTATTATGGATTTCATTTGGTCTGTATGTCACTTGCATGTAATATACCAGTTCAGATCTGTAGCTGATTGCTGTTAAGTGCTTATGTCAGATCCTTAAGGTAAGACATGGCATTAGTACACTCCATGAAAGCTAATGCATATATAAGTCAGGTCCTCCTTCATATCCTTCTTTAAAAAAATTCTTTAGTTTTGGCATCTGTGGCTCAGCTCTAGGTTAAGACCAAGTAGGCACTGGTCTAGGAGGGTAAAATTAGGGAGCACGAATGTTTCCCCTTCTTTCAAATAATTAAAAAAAAAACAAATCTTCATATCAGTAGGAGGTGGCACCATTATTGATATAAGGTAGGGATGCCATATATTCTGAAACCATGGTTATCCAACACAAGTCTTTGACACAGTCTATAAGATCTAAGCTGCAATAATCCAGATTTTTTCACTCTAAACCTAGTAGCTAAAGATTCATTTAGTACATTATGATGAAGCCTGATAATTTAAGTATGATTTGCTTACCAAATCACATTAAGAAGAACACAAACAATTTAAGCTTAGCACTAAAAAGCTCACAACTAAGATGAAAACAGTTCCACCTCCCTTAGGAAATGCAAACATGATTTTACTGTTTCTTGATATGTAAATTGCTTGTGAAGTATGAAACCATATACACAAATGTTGATTGAAGGAATAGTTTTATTTGTTTTACTCAGCTACAAAAATGAAGCAGCCCATAAAAGCAAGAGGCCACAAGGTTCTCTGAAAAATACTGGTGTTCTTAGGTATGAGAGAAATTCATTTTTCAATGAGGTGCCAGAAAGGGGCCTGGCTGGCATTTCTCTTTTAATTATTCAAGGGCTTTCCTCCTAAAATCTGAAGATTGCCCCCAAATGAATTTTTTGAAAGGATGTAAACCCTTTTGGTTCAAATTGAACATCCACATATTTTTAAAAACTTCCTACAACTTTATTGCCTTTATATTTCATGACTTTACTCAGCCTCCTTTTCAGTTTCAGCCAGGATTTACCCTGAGACTACAAATTTTTTATACGACTCCAAGAGGCCTAGAATCAAACTGTTCATTTGAACATCCCTTCACCATTTTTATGCTGTTTCTCCTCCCCCCCGCAATATTTTTCATCTACTGATGCAATACCCTAATATTATGCCATGTGGAAGAAAACTTGCATGTTGCACTTTAAAAAGCTGATTTTTTTTTTTAACCTGGGCTCATGCAGTTGCAAGTGTGCAAAACTACCGTAGGAAATGATGCAGTTGACTTCAGGAGTGCCACAAGTGGATTGTACACCCCCTCCCTCTGCAGGCCAAATTATCTTCTTCCCTTTGAATATAATGTAGATCTGTGTATAGCTCTCCTTGCTATATTAATTCTTTAGCTTGCCTGTCATTGATGAACAATACTGATCCAGCTGATTGTTTCAAATGTTAAACTCTACTTTGAGCCCCTGTAGTTTACTGGTAGTGAATTTGTCACACCACCACAGCAACTTCCCACAATTCTGCAGATTGTTCTGATCCCTCATGTCCCTCCCATCTTCCCTGCCATCACAACTAATGAAGTTTCTTGGATGAGAAATGAAACATTTTGTTCTTCTTCCTCAAGGAAAAAAACAGTCCAGTTGCCTTTTGAAAAAGCATCTTTGAGACAACTATGACCTCAATGACAGAGAATCCTCACAGAGGTTTTGATTCCTGGTTTTTTTTAGTCAAAAGTAAAATAATACTATATTGCACACTCTCCAGAAATTATTTAACTCTTATAGTTTTTGGCAAGAGAGCTAAAGCTCTACTTATTTTTTTCTCCATTAGAACTCTAAATTGTTTAGCTTTGGCTGGACAATGTAAGTTCTTTTGATTCTAGCTGAAAGTAGGGAGCCACCTGAAATTTCTGTAGCACCACAGGGTAATTATGCCATCTACTGTCCTACTTCAAGAATCACATTTAATTTGGACTGCTACATTTACTATGTAATCCCATAATTTTACTTAGCATCAATTTAAGAACAGTCTTTATACCTCGAACTATGAAAAAAGGTGATGTGAATGGAATCATGTAAGTATATAAAGAAAGCTAATTCAGTGACATATAACTGGTTACATATGAGGTATGAAGTATAGCATTGATCTGCATGACAAGTCAGTAACTGAGGGAGAAAAGCAGATTATAGAATTACAAGGAATCTTGGGGTCATTTAATCTGATAAATTATTTAATTCCAGCCAATTTTGATTAAAATCAAAAGATTAATTAGAATAGTTGTGCTTATACTGATGGATACTCCAAATTGTTTTATTTCAGGAACAAGTAGTGTGGGGTCCATGGACATTTTCCTTGGCACATCTCAGGCTTTCTACTCTGTACCATGTAATTAAAAAAGGATATGAAAAACTGGCACTTTTTCATCTATAACATCAGTCCCTAGAATCATCTTTATATACAAAAATACTTCTGAGCCATAGATAGATCCAGGAACAATAAAACAAATAAAACACAATGCTTTTTTCTACCCCAAAAAGCAAGATCCTACAAAGATCAGGGGCAGGGATTAAGGTTGAGGCAAGCCAACAGGTCATCCTTGATTTATGACTGCAATTGACCTTGGAATTACAGTTGTAAATTGTGGCAGTTGTCAAATGGGTCACCATGAGATGGTACCTGATTTTACGACCTTTTTTTGCAGCTGTCATTAAGTGAAACACCATTGCTGTTGAGTGAACCTATTGTTTGCAATGGACAAAAATATATCATAAATCATGGTCACATGATTACAGGATGCTGCAAATAGAGGCTGGTGGACAAGTACCCAAAATATGATCAGGTGACTATGGCAGGGGAGGAGGGGTGGCCATTGGAACTTTGAATCCAGGCAGGAAGTAACTCTGGGAATGTCCATTGTAAGTTGTAAGTTGCTAAATTGCTAAGCAACCAGTTGTAAATCAAGGACTACCAGTATTTATCTTGTTATTTATGTATGTGTCTATGTCCGTGCATGTGTGTTTATGTGTGAGACCAAGATTGGTTATGACAACTGGCATTTTCTGAATAGGCAAATTGCCTAATAACACATTTTATGATAGCTTTACCACAAGATGCTCTAAATAGTCCAGATGTGCCCATGTTAATCCATGTTATACACACCTAAGATGTATGAATTAAAATTGGTCACATTTAAGGCCTAATATGTCTATAAACATAGTCCTAGGATTTAAGAGTTAGTCTAATTTTTGAAGTTTTAATTTTATAATCTAATTGCTGAAAATTTTTAACCACAATTCTTAAAGTTTTGGAATAATCATTGTGCAACATGCATATTGGTTTACTATATAAAACTGGCAAATCATTTATATGGCATTTGATACAATCATAGATGGTATGATTTGAGTAATAATCTGATAGGCAAAGAGTCTTTAAAAATGGTGTTGAAGTGGTTTATAGGTATCTCTGTGTCTGTACAAGATCAGGACTCATGGACTATCCTCTACTAAGAAAAGTGTACCTATAAAATGTATTAGATAAGAACCATGGTGGTGCAGTGGTTAAAATACAGTATTGCAGATTAATTATGCCAAGTGCCAGCAGTTTGATCCTCACTGGCTCAAGGTTGACTCAGCCTTCCATCCTTCTGAGGTTGGTAAAATGAGGACCCAGATTATTGGGGGCAATATGCTGACTCTGTAAAATTGCTTAGAGAGGGCAATAAAGCACTGTGAAGCAGTATATAAGTCTAAGTGCCATTGCTATTAGTGAGTCTGATTGTACACATCTTATATATGGAAGCAGGTTATTATTAAATTCTCTTATTATCTTCAAACATCAATTCTCTTTTTATTTGCTTTTTCCTTACTTCATATATCATTCTAAATATACTAACCACTAAAGGTCAAGAATATTATTGTCGAATTCATACCTAAATAAATAAACGAAAGAATGGAGATGAGATTCTCCTATTTTTATTCATCTTCGAAAAGATGAACAAACCTATTTATTTAGAATAATTTTTTTTAGTATATAGTTGCTCAGTTCAAATGATCATGACCCTGGGCAGCATACATCAATAAAACCAAAGAAAAACAATATTACAATTAAAACCACCAACATCGACAGGAACAAAATCAGAATGACAATTTCAGCACACCAACTCATTTGTCTCCCTGGCCATGTGCCAAAGAGAAAAGCCAAATTTTCAGAGCCTTGCTGAAGACCCAAAGGGTCTGAGCTGAGTGAATTATTGATGGAATAGAACTTCCAGTGTCTGCAGAGAGTGGCTAAAAAAAGTAATAGTAAAACTAACAATAAAAACTAGGCGGGTAAAATGGCTTAGTTCGTGATTCAGCCTCTCTGCTGTCTATATCAAGCTTGTTGGTATAGACATGTAATTCACCTGCGTATTAATCTTTATAAAACTGTCTGAGCTCTTAAATTTCATAGTCCTTTGGCAAAGAATATTGCATCTCAGCTTGTTGGGAAAAATGCCAGTGTTAAAAATGAGTACTTCTGATGCCAGAAAGTTAGCAACTAGAGGCCAATGTTTCACTTTTAAACATTCCCATTTGCCTGCCCTGTAAAAAAAAATGTGGTAGGAAGTGCCTGAAGGCAATCCAACAGAAATAGGAAATTGGGAGAATTAAACTTGGATAAGGGGTTCAGATGTAAACTGTGGGGGCAGATAAACCTGAAAGACAGAGAAAAGAATGTTAGGGAAAATGTGTGTGATTAACAAAGAGTGATCATGTTTTGCTATGACTCCAGCTTCTATATATCTCTGCCTTGTAGTCAGGTTCTTGGGCAACTCATTTGTCTTATCGCTTTGTATTTCTATGAAATGTTTGACCTGACTTACAATGACAGCCATTTTGTATTTATGCATCCTGTGGGGGGAGGGGTGGTTGGTTTTTTGAAGAAACCTGTTGCACTTTAAAAAAAAAACATTGACATGTACTTGACAGTCCCCAAAATTTGGAATTAAACTTATTCTGAATAAAAACTGCAGGTCTTGTCACTGATGTTGTCGAATGTACAGTATATATAATTTTGTCACCTAATTTTAGAGGACCACTAGATATTTATAACTGGGCGAACACTCTAACATTCAGTTCTACCTGCTTACCTTTGCTTTTGGGTACATACCCCAAGTGTACCAAAGTGTTACAAACACACACACAAAACACACTAAAAAAAACCCAATACAGGTGGGATAAGCTACTGTATACAAACAGAGGGCAAACCCACTTCCTTCTAGAACTTTTTTATAGTCAGTAACAAAATTTCTGCAGGAAACAACTTAGCTCAGAGAGCACCAATGTTTCCACAATTAGCAAGTTCAGATTCCCCACTGAACATGATGTTACAGTATAAATGTAAATAAATTGGCTATAAAATTGTTCACTAAATAGAACACAGCTGTCTAATAGCAGTAAAAAAACAAATTTAGGTGTTTTTGAGGACTGATTTATTTTTCTCAGCCTCTTTGCTTTTTTCTTATTTTCTCAAATTTTGAGGTTTTATTGTATTTTCACTGCTAATATGGACAGAATGGATATAAAGCAGGCTTAAGTGAACATATTCAGTAAGCTGTTAATAGCATCAGCAGATGATGCTGTTGAATTTAGACAAAGGAAACTCAATGGATTTTTCTATTAGGTGGCTATAGTCAATGTGGGAAACTACCCCCCCAAAAGAAAATCAGTCACTGAACATCAGCTGAAACACAGAAAGTTCATAATTTATTTGGGAAGTTCTTAAACTAAATGACATTTAATTGCATTCGTCAGAACAAATGGATCCTCCCTCTCAAAAATGCTTATAAACAGCTTGGCTAAAAAACACTTGGCTATTCTTTTCCCACCCCCTTCTATCTCTTAGTTTGACAAGGCTTATTTCTTATAACTGTTAGTTAATTGATAATCAGAGCTTTTCCCAGTGAATCTGCAACCCTGTGCACTGAAGCACACATTGTGACAGCTGCTTTTGCTGAGGTTCATCCTTACTGATTTAGTCCACTCAATAATGCTTGCTCCTCTGCTGATTAAGGATATAGTTGCGATGGTCCACTTGGTGTTACAGAAGCTCCAAAGGGAAGGAGAAAAAGATCAAAAGCCCCTCCTTCTGTATTTTAATACCACCCCCTCCCATTTGATTTTTATTCCATTTTATTCAAATAGCGATTTTTGGCAGGGATAGAGAATTGTTTCAGGCAGCTGGAGACAATTAGGTACTGGTGCTGTTAATGTTTACTTTGGACAAATCGAATGCTGCTGGACAAGTCTCACAAATAATTCAACGTTCCTCCTCTTTGCTCTGTGATGTTCTTATTTATGGGATCCTTAATTGATTCTGGGATGCTGAGAGAAGGCTTCGGCAGCCAACAGAATGATTCCAAGCAGATTGAATTGTAAATAACCAGATGTTAGTGGAATTTCAGACAGAGGTCACTGTAGGAAAACACAAAAGTACTTGCCTTTTCACTCTGTCACGGCACTTTTTGCCGGGTGATGTCAATAGCTCCTTCTAATTGATGCACAATACCAAGAGGCTAATTTAATATTGTCTAGTAATCAAACAAAGCAGCGGGCCAGGCAGCTATTGCCGCTTTGTGTGAGAGAAATGGATTGTTTTTCGGCAAGAGTGTTGACTTGCAATCTGCAATGGGGCTGGGGGGAGTGGGCGGGCAGGAAAGTACCAATAATTGACTTGGAAATGGAGTACTGCATAGCATTAATAAGAGGTGAAATAAAATGTGGGTCATTTTCTAGACACTTACAAGGTTTAAAAAGCAAAAAAAAAAGGTTATTGCTTAGAAAGGAAATGTGACAACTCTTTTCTTCTTTCAAACAGAGTTCTGTCCATCCAACCAGAAGAGTGGTCAGTCTGAGGAATTATCCTTATGCCCCTTTGTAGTACTGTATATCATTCCTAAATGACAGTGGAGTAAGAAAGTAATAATTGTGGGTTTTCTAACCCATTACCATATTTATCAGTAACGAAGAAAGCTTGGAATTTTACATGACCCCTTCCCCATATTTCAAAGGGCAGATTACTACTACTGCTAGTACTACTATTACTACGATAGTTGGATACAAATGCCAAATCCAATCTAAATGTTTGACTATGTGTGACCAGCCATCATCATCATCAATCTATCTGCCTTTCTTAGGTTACTTTCAGCTAAGCTGACATATTTTAAAAGTAAATTATTTTGGAAAAGCCTTTGCCTTTCTTTTGGGTAATAGAGTAAATGCAATATTAGTTTTTTACCATAATGAAAACATATGTGTTTTACCATAATGAAAACACTTAGATTTGTGTTTGCCATAAAAGGGAATCCTACTTATTTGTACTATTTAATTATTCAGGTTGATTATTACATTAAAACATACAACAAACATGCAATGAAGACCAAACACACATTCTCAAATATATATTCTCTCACACACATACAGAATCCTTTCCATATGTATTGCTACTCAGTAATGAGACACATTTTACTACTTTACTTTATTTTCTAGTATTGAAACCCCCTTCACTCACATCCGTAGACTTTTCTCTTATGAAATACATTAGTAATGCAACTGAAGATACCAGCAAAATTTTGGTAAACAAACCCCTAACTCAGTATGATATCTGAACCAAACTTCAGGATCACCTTAGGAAAAGTGGAATTTAAAAGACAGTTTAGAAAATGTATTAAATACTTATCACTCTATTTTTTTATGGCAAAACATCTTGCTGACATAATGATGATTTGACATAACATTTATTCATCACAGACATCCAGTATAAAATTTAACTTATATTTTTAAAGACTTGCTGACAAGCCATCAGATACCTACAATTCATTGAAATTCAGGGTTAATGCAGATCTATTTTCTTGCATATATATGCATTATATGCATTTCTAATTTATTCAATGAATCTGGTGTTCCAAGATGTAATTCATGACTTTCAAAATCACAGTAGATCTATGGGAATAAAAAACAGGAGTGCATAAACCTGGTGTAATTTGGTCTACATTTATTGGATAACTATTGTTAGTAATCAGTTTGTACATCATCAAAAACTGTCTGATGACCTGTAATGATTGGGATTTGAGTTCTGTAATCTGAATTTATTTAACAAGATAATTAAATATTTCAAGTCAGTTCATTTACAATCTGGAAGGGATTATTGTTCAGAACAGGAGAGTTCTTTCATCAGCATGCATGGCTATAGTTCTCCAATTTTTGTTCTAACTTGTCTTTCAAATCTCGTATCTCTGTTTTTGGCATAGCAATTAGGACTTTAAAAAGCTTTCGTTGTCCTAGGAACCAAGAGAAAGGAGAATAGGATGAAATGCTGAATAAGGCAAAATAGATCCAGTCTGCTATGTGATGGAATAAAGCACTCAGAAAAGTTAATTAAGCTGAGGAAACAGGCAGCTCGATAATTAAAATGAGGTTTAATTTTATACTGGATGTGTTCTGGGTTAGTTTTGCCTGAGACTAAGGGGAATGTAAGATTGAGAAAAGAAAGTCCCTGCCTTTGATCAGAGTCTCAGAGAATATTTATTTAGCTGTCCAACAGTCGGATATATGAACTTGGCAAAATACTGTAAATACTTCTTTACTTTTTCCACAATATTGCTTCAGTGATCAATAAATAAGATCAACTAATGTGCTGTTGTGGGCAAGTAAATGTGTAACCTGATTGTTCACAATTGTTTCTAACAAGGATTTATGGTTCAAAATATTATATATCAAATGTGAAGCTATGTTTCAGATCAGAATGCTATTTTAAAAATTGTGATGGCCTGGGCATGGCACAAAGGCAACACAGCCAGAAT
Source organism: Notechis scutatus (assembly GCF_049901735.1). NCBI lineage: Eukaryota > Metazoa > Chordata > Lepidosauria > Squamata > Elapidae > Notechis > Notechis scutatus. Next base: position 212,399,763 of record NC_142010.1, read on the forward strand.
AATAAGTAGGGGTCTCTTTATTAGCTCCAACTTTGCCCCCAATGTTCCGGTTACCTTCTGGTCTGGAGAAAAACTCTCCCAGGAACCTGCAACAGCCTTTGAGTACAGATATTTCAATCCAAAATGTTATAAACAGAGAACTTTAAACTATGAATTCAGTAAGACAAAATAAGGTAATAAATCTGGCAGGGCAAGATAAGGAATTCCAGAAGTGAAGTAACATGGCAGTAAATCAAACCAGTTGGTAGGATGCAGTGGTGGGATTCAAATATTTTTACTACCGGTTCTGTGGTCATGGCTTGGTAGGCGTGGCAGAGGAAGGATACTGTGAAATCTGCAGTCAGAAGAGGTATTTGCTGGTTTTCCAAACTACTCAAAATTTCCACTACCAGTTCTCCAGAATTGGTCAGAACCTGCTGAATACCACCTCTGGAAGGATGCCAGGAACTCACATAATAGCAGCCAACATGAGATAAATTCAACGTTTATTTCTGACAAACGCCTCTCCCAAATGCCCTGCCTCTCCTTTAAACTCCCTTCCCAGGTGTGCCTTTTGAAGGGATCAGGGCCCTTTCCTCCCTCATAAGCCATGCAACCCACATTGCTCTCTTCTCTGTCCTTCCCTGAATGCCCTAGGATGAAGAGAGGGTAGTCTTCCTCTGAACCCCCTCTCCCTTGTTCTACCTCTTCCCTGCTCTGCCCATCCTGACTTTGCCCTTCCCCAGTTTCCTCCACAGCCAATGGAGCTTCTCTTCCACTACTTGTCAGCTGTTCGTCTTCCTCCTCAGATTCAGACTCCAATGGGGGCATGACAGAAATATATAAGTAAAATATAGTGAGCAAACATAAGACAGAGCACAAGACAAGATGGCACTAGAGGTGAGGAAACACATCTGTTGTGTTTTTTTTCATATAATGAAATAAAAGATGTGATCATTTTTTGGCTTAAATCCCTATGACCCAGCAAGCAGCAGCTAATGAACTGGATTAAATTCAGTTCTGATACTTTCTCTTCAAATGTTAACAAACTTCTTCAGATGATTTAGAAGCAAAACAGGTGGGGTCTTCTTGGTAGTTGCACCTCAACTTTGGTCTTTTTCCTAATAATGATTTGCCTAGCACTCAATTTGGAGTGCAAATTTGGAGTGCAAATTTGGAGTGCAAATTTGGATTTGCTTTCTAATTGATGGTGCAGTGGTTAGAATGCAGTACTGCAGGCTACTTCTGCTGATTGCTGGCTACCAGCAGTTCGGCAGTTCAATTCTCACTGGCTCAAGGTTGATTCAGCCTTCCATCCTTCCGAAGTGGGTAAAATGAGGACCCAGATTGTTGGGGGCAATATGCTGACTTTCTAAATCACTTAGAGAGGGCTGTAAAAGTACTATGGAGCGGTATATAAGCCTAAGTGCTATTGCTAATTAACATTCTGTTACCAATTTTTGTTTTTCTCTTTTATGACTGAAAACCATTTTTGAGAATTTGTCTGGATGATTAATGTGTGCATCGGGATCAGAGAAGAAAGTGGTTTTGTATTATTATGCATTTCTGCTAATATACTTTCTACATATAATAGTCCTTTCTGGGCTGAATTATGCTAATAATGAACCATTACTCTGAACTCCTTTGCATTACCTATAAATACATTTTGCGTTGAATGCTGCATGTACTAAAAATAAATTTGAACAGGCACATCATCAACTCTTTGACAGATTGTTTGCATGTATTGATAGTATGGTACACATTTTCCATCATGCTCTGCTACACTTAGGAACAAGCATCCTGGGAGTTAAAGTGTAAACACAATCTGTGCCATACTGTTTATGTTCAGGGCCCTGAAATTAGGTCCTTTTCTTTCTTCCTTTCTTTTTTTAAAATTTGCTAATGTTTACAGACAATTAGATGTTTGAACCACTTGCTCAACAAGATAATGTCATTCCAATGGGTTGTCTTAATTGGGAATGGGATCTATAAACCGTATTTTTGCTTTGCAGTATTTAACCTGGGATTAAAAATATGTAAATAAATATTAAGGATAAGATAAAGTTATAAGGAGAGGTTTCAGTAGAATCACAACTAAAGCTGCCATGTTATGGTCTCTGTTTATTCGATAACATTTTAAATTATTTTTTTAATCACTCCAAGATCAGAAATTATGTTCCAGTCTTGGAGGGGGAAATATATTGGAAGAAGCTTTCGGTTTGCTCAGTCAATGTCTGAAATTGATTCTTTCTGAAATGAAAAGTCCAATATTAAGAGAGTCCCAGAACTACATGCTGGCCATTGAGTAGAGTAATATATGTAGGCAGCATGTTTTTACTCCACCCAAAACATTCTCTTGCTCTGCAAGATAGAGAGTTGGTGTAAATACACTGCTCAAAAAAGTAAAGGGAACACAAAAATAAGACATCCTAGATCTGAATGAATGAAATATTCTTATTACATACTTTGTTCATTACATAGTTGAACAAAGACAACAACAAAACAAAATCACACAAAAATTATCAATGGAAATCAAATTTAGCAATCCATGGAGGTCTGGATTTGGAGTTACACTCAAAATTAAAGTGGAAAAAAACACTACAGGCTGATCCAACTTTGATGTAATGTCCTTAAAACAAGTCAAAATGAGGCTCAGTAGTGTGTGTGGCCTCTGCGTGCCTGTATGACCTCCCTACAATGCCTGGGCATGCTCCTGATGAGGTGGTGGATGGTCTCCTGAGGGATCTCCTCCCACACCTGGACTAAAGCATCCCCCAACTTCTGGACAGTCTGTGGTGCAACATGGTATTCATGGATGGAGCGAGACATGATGTGCCAGATGAGCTCAATTGGATTCAGGTCTGGGGAACGGGCGGGCCAGTCCATAGCCTTCATCTTGCAGGAACTGCTGACACATTCCAGCCACATGAGGTCTAGCATTCTTGTGTATTAGGAGGAACCCAGGGCCAACCGCACCAGCACAAGGGGTCTGAGGATCTCATCTCGGTACCTAATGGCAGTCAGGCTACTTCTGGCGAGCACATGGAGGGCTGTGCGGCCCCCTAAAGAAATGCCACCCCACACCATTACTGACCCACTGCCAAACCGGTCATGCTGGAGGATGTTGCAGGCAGCAGAACGCTTTCCACAGTGTCTCCAGACCCTGTCACGTCTGTCACATGTGCTCAGTGTGAACCTGCTTTCATCTGTGAAGAGCGCAGTGGCAAATTTGCCAATCTTGGTGTTCTCTGGCAAATGCCAAACGTCCTGCATGGTGTTGGGCTGTAAGCACAACCCTCACCTGTGGATGTCGGGCCCTCATACCACCCTCATGGAGTCTGTTTCTGACTGTTTGAGCAGCCACATGCAAATGTGGCCCGCTGGAGGTCATTTTGCAGGGCTCTGGCAGTCCTCCTCCTGTCCCTCCTTGCACAAAGGCAGAGGTAGCAGTCCTGATGCTGGGTTGTTGCCCTCCAATGGCCTCCTCCACATCTCCTGATGTACTGGCCTGTCTCCTGGTAGCGCCTCCATGCTCTGGACACTACGCTGACAGACACAGCAAACCTTCTTGCCACAGCTCACATTGATGTGCCATCCTGGATGAGCTGCACTACCTGAGCCACTTGTGAGGGTTGTAGACTCCGTCTCATGCTGCCACTAGAGTGAAAGCACCGCCAGCATTCAAAAGTGACCAAACCATCAGCCAAAAGCATAGGAACTGAGAAGTGGTCTGTGGTCACCACCTGCAGAACCACTCCTTTATTGGGGATGTCTTGCTAACTGCCTATGCTTTCCACCTGTTGCCTATTCCATTTGCACAACAGCATGTGAAATTGATTGTCAATCAGTGTTGCTACTTAAGTGGACAGTTTGATTTCACAGAAGTGTGATTGACTTGGAGTTACATTGTGTTGTTTAAGTGTTCCCTTTATTTTTTTGAGCAGTGTATATTCTCTCCTATCTTTTCTTTATTTCACTCTACTAGGAGAAAGAAGTGGCTTTAGACACCTTGGGGATTCCATTGTTGGGTTGTTCCAAGTGTTCGTGTTCTCTCTCTCTCTCTCTCTCTCTCTCTCTCTCTCCCTCTCCCTCTCCCTCTCCCTCTCCCTCTCCTCTCTCCCTATCTCCCTCCCTCCCTCCCTCCCTCCCTCTCTCTCCCCTCCTCTCTCTCTGTAGAGAATTGACATGTCCTGAGCTGAATACATTGGGTATCAACATTTTTCATACCCTTTTACAAGTCTACATAATTGCTGCCAAATTATACTAAAACCAGATAAAATTCATTGAGAAGCCAGGTGAACTTTTCTGGATCTATGGCTCACTCTTGGTTAGTGAACTCATTTCTACTGCACATTCAAACCAAAGGCTAAGAGATTCATTTGCAATCTAAGCACCAGGTGCTGATTTTGGCAGCAGGAGGCCTTCCTTGATATAATGCAACTCTATCTTGTAGCTGATCAGTTATGCATGATCACACTTCTATTTAATTGAAAGTATCATCTTCAGTTAAAGTTTTTCTCTTGGATGCCTAGCAGTGTTAGTGAAATCCTTGATTAATAGATAATGAAGAGCATGGTGCAAGATTGTTCATCCTAGAGTCATTCATTTTATATGCTTTTCCTATGGAAAGGCTTCTTTTCTTCAACATACACTTGATTGACCCAGCTTTGCTGCAAATTACCTTTGCAATTGGACCAATACACTAGCAATATTATAGTTTGAGAATTATATTGTTTGCCTATTTTTTATCCTTTTAAGATACAGCATATGTATGAATTCTCTGATCATTAATTTTGCTAATTTTGAGTCTTAAACTCATACTCTTACATAAATTTTATAAAAAAAAGTATATATTTCTACTACTTTTCTTTCAGAGTGGAGTTATGTTACTTAGTTTTGAGAAGTGCTCAGAATTTATTTTTAAATAGATTTAAAATGCAACTCAGGAGTGTTTACAGAGGAGGTCAGAGAAATCATGATGTCAGCTATGATTTTACAGTCAAAGCCATGCACGTAAAAAGGAACAGGGCTGCAATTACACAGCTGTGGCTGTGTGTGCTTGGCATTTGCCCACCCTACCCCACTCCCACCCCACAGATGCCTCTCTTCTTTTTAAAATACGTATACATATTTTTTTTTAAAAAAATCTACAAATGGAATTGTAATAGATCATTACTGAGGTTATACCATTAATTGTCAACATAACATCAATAAAAGAGACTAGAGCAGGGGTCTGCAAGCCATTTGGACCCATTTCTTGATGTAGGAGACTGCCAAACTCCATAAGATTATTTTAAATAATCTTTCCTTTTTTTTGGTTTTCATTTTTATGTCATCATGAGAACTAAAAATATATGAAATGAAATAAAGCTCTGTGTATGTGAAAATATACTCAAACATGCAAAAACTGTCTGTACAAAGTAAAATTTAGATGTTGATGAAGTGACTCTAATCTAACAGAGATAGATGATTAGTCAGGTTTTATCAAATCTCTGGTGAACCATTTAAAAGGCAACTAAAAATAACCAGCAACACTCTTGTCAAATAACTCTGGCTTTTGCACCAGGCAAAATAAAAGCTGTTGGTGAGAATCACTGACTCATGTTGCTAACTAAGACATCACTTGGTTCTTGCCCTACAATTAATTAAGATAATGTAATGTTTTGTTTTAATGCTTAAACTATATTCTTATGAAAGGAGGCTAGAGTGGGGAGACCAAAATATCTAGAAAACTTCAGCACAATATAGAAAAGTTTGTTGGATATTTTGGTAATTCATTAGTGAAGAAATATTCAACTTACAAAGTAAGGCAATGATAAATAAATTTATTTGAGAATGCTGAACAACCACATTGCTAACACATAACAACATAGTGTATGCTAATCCAGATGCATCCACATTCACACCTAAAGAGTTAAAGAATTCTACAACCCACTCAAAGCTATGCTTCTAATCTGTCTGTGCTATTGGATGATTTAACATTTCCACTGACCACTTAATAAATATAAATGCCATTTAATAATAAATGCAATCATGAGCCATGATTGAAGCTAAAACCTATGTTTAAATAGACTGCTTGGTGGGTCAGGGAGCAGGTAGTTGGACTACAGGTGAAACTCGAAAAAGTAGAATGTTGTGCAAAAGTTCATTTATTTCAGTAATGCAACTTAAAAGGTGAAACTAATATATAAGATAGACTCATTACATGCAAAGCAAGATAGTTCAAGCCGTGATTTGTCATAATTGTGATGATTATGGCTTACAGCTCATGAAAACCCCAAATCCACAATCTCAGAAAATTAGAATATTACATGCAATCAATAAAACAAGGATTGTACATAGAACAATATCGGACCTCTGAAAAGTATAAGCATGCATATGTAGTCAGGACTTGGTTTGGGCCCCTTTTGCAGCAATTACTGCCTCAATGCGGCGTGGCATGGAAGCTATCAGCCTGTGGCATTGCTGAGTTGTTATGGAAGACCAGGATGCTTCAATAGCGGCCTTCAGCTCTTCTGCATTGTTCGGTCTCATGTCTCTCATCTTTCTCTTGGCAATGCCCCATAGATTCTCTATGGGGTTCAGGTCAGGCAAGTTTGCTGACCAATCAAGCACAGTAATCCCATGATCATTGAACCAGGTTTTGGTGCTTTTGGCAGTGTGGGCAGGTGCCACGTCCTGCTGGAAAATGAAGTCAGCATCCCCATAAAGCTCATCTGCGGAAAGAAGCATGAAGTGCTCCAAAATTTCCTGGTAAGATGGCTGCGTTGACCCTGGACTTAATGAAGCACAGTGGACCAACACCAGCAGATGACATGCTCCCCAAATCAACACAGACTGTGGGAACTTCACATTGGACTTCAAGCATCTTGCAGTGTGTGCCTATCCATTCTTCCTCCAGACTCTGGGTCCTTGGTTTCCAAATGAGATGCAAAAATTGCTCTCATCAGAAAAGAGGACTTTGGACTACTGAGCAACAGACCAGTTCTGTTTTTCTTTAGCTCAGGTAGGACGCTTCTGACGTTGTTTGTTGTTCAGGAGTGGCTTGACAAGAGAAATATGACATTTGGAGCCCATGTCCAGGATCCGTCTGTGTGTGGTGGCTCTTTATGCATGGACTCCAGCCTCAGTCCATTCCTTGTGAAAGTCCCCAACACCTTTGAATGACCTTTTCCTGACAATCCTCTCCAGGCTGCAGTCATCCCTGCTGCTTGTGCACCTTTTTCTTCCACACTTTTCCCTTCCACATAACTTTCTATTAATGTGCTTTGATACAGTACTTTGGGAACATCTAACTTCTTTTGCAATTACCTTTTGAGGCTTTCCCTCCTTATGGAGGGTGTCAGTGATGGTTTTCTGCACAACTGTCAGGTCAGCAGTCTTTCCCATGATTGTGATTCCTACTGAACCAGACTGAGAGACCATTGGCTCAGGAACCCTTTGCAGGTGTTAATTAGCTGGTGAGAGTGGGACACTTATGACACATCACAGCTTGAACTATCTTGCTTTGCATGTAATGAGTCTATCTCATATATTAGTTTCACCTTTTAAGTTGCATTACTGAAATAAATGAACTTTTGCACAATATTCTAATTTTTCAAGTTTCACCTGTAGAAGACCTCCAAGATCCCTTCCAACTCTGTTATTCTGTTCTATCTCTAATGCAGTGTATATGCTCTCCCCTTTAAGTTCCTCTCAAGAGGAAAAGCCTTTTTTAAAAAAAACCTGCCAATATTTTGTTACTAGCATTCCTATTTACATACAGAAAGAAGGTCATAGACAGATTTTTGCAGTGTGTGGGGACAGCTATTGGATGCAATACTGATATTGAGATAATACAATCTCTTCCCAAAACTTGGCTTCTGTGTTCAGCTTAACCAGTTCATGTTAAATCAGGACATAAAGACCATAGCTTCTTATATATTGGTATCTGGAAAAGGATTATTTAGATCTGATCTTGCTTCACTGCACGATAATATTATGAATAAAGAGGTCAAGACCTGTGTCTCCTGTTCTGCTTCTGTATCACCATGACAATGGAAGTAGTGTGTCCAAAACATTTCTCTGTATTTTTTTTGCAACTTTTGGATCCAGGTTGAAGGGATGCTATAGCAAGTAGTTTTACTTTTGTTAATAACTAATGGTTGGAAGAATACTCCAATGTTTTCAGAGGAAAATACTGATTGATATCCTTTGCTACATTTCTAAACTTGCTAATACAGTTTTGTCTGATTATGTTACAGTATTTGGATATCTGAAGTACAAAAGAAATATAAAAACATCCAAGTTTTGTCGCTGCAGTGGGTTTTATAGTGCTTCAAAAATCTCTTTGGCCAAAATGACTGAAGGATACAGGAATGAGAATGTACATCTTGGAAACAATGCCTATCAGCTACTTTTTCAGGTTTTTAAAAATCACAGTGTATATTCATATCCTCAGATGCAGCGTCATTATTCCATGGGGCTATTGACATTGTATTCCTTTAGCTTGATTGAACAGATCTTATTCTACATAATATCATAATTAGGAAGTGTACTTAATTTTTTACCATCATGCTTAATAACCAGAATGCATTTTTCTTATAGGTTTGTAGTGAGATAACTGTTTATCTCTTGGACAAGATACTTCAAATCATAGTGATGACTGCTATAATTCGTTAAAATGGTGTGATGACTTTATGTTGCTTTGTTGGAGGAAATGGTATTCCTTTAGTACTTGCACTGAAAACACTTGAAGAATCTTCTGTGTAGAAGTACAGCCCATGGACAGAGTTCTTGTCTGGTTTCTAAAAGAAGTGGAAGGCAATGTGGCAGCTTCATCTGACTTTTTAGAAACCAAGATTCATTGTTTCATGAACTTGTTCAATCAAAATAAAGCAACTTGGAAGCTTCATACAAGACTGCATGTTCAGCATCCCGTAAATTAAGCAAAGAAAGTGCAAGAGAACTTGTAATACCTTATAATAACAAAAATAGGAAATAGAACTAGAATTCTGTATATCTCATTATAAATCTGAATAAGCCCTGTGAAATCAACATATTTTTGCTACTTCACAAACTACGCTGAAGAGGGGAATTCAGTCGGCATTAAAGAGAAAATGTTAGGATTGTTAGACAATATATTCTGCTATGACATTTATGGCCCCAGTGAACCATTTCAGTGCACTGCAGTAATTAAAAACTCATTTCACAGAAGCATATTATTCCTTGATTCACAATTATTGTGTCTTTCAAGAGCCTCCAGGACCCAAACGTTATGAAAACATGACACTTCCTTTATTTGCATGATTCCTAACAAATCTTCAAAGGAGCTGTAAAACCTTTCTGAAACAGGCTGATAAGAATCGTGACTAAAAAAAGGGTTGATACAAGCATTTTAAATGAAAATAATTAGGCCACAGTGGATGCTTTCAAAGATTTAAGAGTCATGCAAATATATGAGTACATTCCCTCTACCATTAACTAAAGTGCCAGAGCCATGTATTTAGGAGCAAAACTCTACCTTCATTAAAATCTCAAAATCCTAGATCTGTGAAGATTGTTTCATGCTTTTCCCCTCTTGCTGATTAAAGCCTATGATCTATTTTCAATCATGTGTTATCTAAAGATATGTACTGTCAAATAACTCAATGATCCTGGTATAATATGCTCAAGCAAACTTGTTGATTCTAGTGCAATTTATCCATAGTTGACTTTCTGAATAATTAAAGGCATAAATAGGTTCTGATTTTTTTTCTCGCTTGTCAGTGTAACTACAAAATCAATTTATTTTAGCATGGTTAGCTATAGAAAATTCTCAGTGGTTTATTTTTATCAGCTCTCATAACAGTTGTTGGACAGAACAAACGGGAGCCAAGGTAGCATAATCTGATGGTTCAGAACTTGATCTGGAAATGCTACCTTTCTGATTGATCAGTTCCTTTCTCAAAGAAATAAACCTTTGCTTACCAGTCATGCAATCAGAATGGATAGGTGTTTCCTTTACTATTTATAAGGAATAAAAATAGTACATACAGAGAATACAAGTATATATTTTATCTCAAAAGTTATTTAAAATGATATAATATAAAAACAAAAATAAGGTCAATTGCAATCTGGCAGACCTCAAGAAGAAGTTTTCAGGAACATTAGCGTTGGGACTTATAGAAAATGTGCTAAGTAGTGGATATTTTTGTACATTTTTATGCATTAAGGAACAGGATCCAAACTCTATGAAGACATGATCACTGGGTGAATTTAAACATCTGAATCAAATGTGTTCCACAATTTATTTACAAGTCTTACACAATAAATCTCTCTGTGTGCTGCCTAGATTTTATATTTGTTTATTTATTCAATTTATACAGCTGACACATGACTCAGGGTGGCATCCATTACCAATAAATAACAAGAAATCCATACAAAACAATATAGAAGACCATTAATAAAACACAGATGCACAAAATTTCAGGAAAAAACAGATTGATCGAAGAGATCTGACATTGGGGAAAGAACCAGGCCTTGGGAGGTTGCACCTCCTGGTGTCCACCACATAACATTACTTGAGTGATGAGACCAGTGGAGCATGCCAATCCCCTCAGGCTAGCAGAAACAATCATAGAGAAATAGTCTTGCAAGTAATTTGACCCTGCACTATGGAGAACTTTATAAATCAGAATCAATATATTGAATTGCAACCAGAAGTTCATTGGTAAGCAATATTGCTCATGGAGTAAGCATACTCTATGGGCATTAAAAGACATGCCTATATTTATAGCATCTATGGCACTGCTTTTTGTACGAACTGCAGCTTTTGAGTAGACATTAAGAGCAGCCCAATATAGACTGCACTGCAGCAATCCAATTGTGAGCTGACTATGACATGAATGTCCATGAATCTTGATACCAAAGCAGTCATAAGTAATGCACAAGCTATAGCTGCCCCGTTGTTTGATCATCTAGGAAGATCCTCAAATTACACACTGGGTCAGTTTTGGTAGTGCAATCCTATCTAGAACTAAAGATGGATAGTCTCTGGATCCAAAAGGAGCCCACATCCACAAACACTTGATCTTATGAGCGTCTTCTCCTTCATCCAGGTGTCTACAGACACAGAGACAGAACTTTAAAGGCACATCTTGAAGGGGAGAGGGTTAGATGTACAACTGTGCATCACCAGCACACCGTAGACATCTAAGCACAACTCAGTGGATGATCTCATCCAAAGGTCCCATGTAAATAGGAGTGGGGAATAAACTGAACCCAGAGGCACTTTGGAAAACAAGAAATTGGCTTGATTTCTCCCCCACCTTCAAGATCAACTGGTCCTTTGAACAGAAGCCTGACAAAGAGATGTATAAAAAACAAACTTGTTTATAATCTTCTTATGGATTGTTTGCACTGCAAATATTCATTATGTTTGAAATAAAAAAGTGATCTTGGCTCCCAATGATGTTTATGGTTAGAGCAAATGATCAACTTCTCTAAGAGAACACAAAATTTCAACCATCCAGATTATGCTAACTTAATAAGTTTAAGTCAGTAAAGTTGAATAAAAGTTTATCAAGCAATGGCAAGTAATTTATAACTTAATAGCCATGTGGACAGGGTATTTTTTTTAGATATAATGAGTTTCATTTCAAAATGTGCTCAGATCATATTTATTTTGAAGCTTTCCTGCTTTTTCTGTTGAAGCTTAAAACTTTCTATTTTCAGAACAGAGTAGCACCCAAGAATTGTGTACATAATCATGTGCAACCATCAAAGCACCATGCATACTATATGAGACATATATAAGACATCTGATAGATCTCAGAGTCTGATGCACACTTTTTGGATTTATTTCTATAGTGCGTAAAATGAACCATGAGTAATACTTTATGTCAGAGGTTCCCAAACTTTCTCAGTTCCCAGCAGCCTTAATGTCTCAGTAATGTTTTGCAGCACTCTATGGCATACAGTTTGGGAACCACAAAACAGAAACAGTGAATTCACAGGGGTGCCATGGGATAGTTTAAATTTTTGAAACATAGCTGTAGTAAGCTAGTAGTTAGCACAATGTCTGACAGAGGTTGAGTACTGCTGCATTTTCTTGAAAATTTAAAATATCCCTGGGGCACTGCGGTGCATGCTGGTCTGTGCTCTTATATTCACAACTCTGTTCAGTTAACCATGATTCTAATCTTTCCAAAGAAATAGATGTGCCAGTTCTTGGTGATAACAAAAAGAAGCATATACAACATTCTGATATTCAGACTTTCTTTTTCAAGTGAAGAAAACTATGAGAAAATTTCACCAAGGCTCATGTACACAAGCCAAACTGATGTAAATAGACCTATCTAAAACTTCTATTTTGTACAGAGGGAGGCTGACTTTGAAATTATGTCACAACCTGAAGGGAAAGGTTGCTCACATAATGTATAAGATTCATAGAAGTCTCCATCATGCTTTCCCCTTTTCTTTTCTTTTTTTAATTTCTTTTTTGTATTTTATTTATAAGAATATGACACGATGCAGCCAATCTGGCATTACAATTGTTATACATATACACATTTTACTTCATCAATTGCAATCTCCTTGTTTTTTTATTTTTTTATTTTTTTATTTTTTATTTTTTTTATTTTGTCAAGTGATTATAAGATAACAGGTATAAGTATAAACATAGTTATGAATACATGAAATGGATGCATATAAGGAAAATAAAAAGAAACAATAGGACAGGGACGGTAGGCACGTTGGTGCGCTTATGCACGCCCCCTACAGACCTCTTGGGAAAGGGGTGAGGTCAATAGTAGACAGTCTAAGGTTAAAGTTTTGGGGGTTTGGAGAAGAAACAACAGAGTCAGGTAGAGTATTCCAGAAATTGACCACTCTGTTGCTGAAGTCAAGTTTGGTGCGGTTTACCTTGAGTTTGTATCTATTGTGTGCTCTTGTATTGTTATGGTTGAAGCTGAAGTATTCATTGACAGGTAGGACATTGCAATATATAATTTTATATACTATACTTAGATCGGACTAAAGGCAGCATAGTTCTAAGTTGTCTAGGTCTAGAATTTAAAGTCTGGTGGCATAAGGTATTCTGCAACGAGTAGAGGAGTAGAGGACTCTTCTTGTGAAATATTTCTGGACTTTCTCAGTTGTGTTAATATCAGATACGTAATGCGGGTTCCAGACTGATGAGCTGTATTCAAGTATTGGTCTAGCAAATGTTTTGTATGCTCTAGTTAGTAGTGTGATATTATTGGAGAAAAAGCTACGCAGGATTAGGTTAACAACTCTTAATGCCTTTTTGGCTTTGTAGTTACAGTGAGCTCTAGCACTTAGATCATTTGAGATGAGTACTCCAAGATCCTTGAAAGAGTTTGGATCATCAACAAGGTTTTGACTATTCAGCTTGTATTTTATTTTCTGATATTTTTTTTTTGCCAATATGTAGGACAGAGCATTTATTTGTTGAGATTTGAAGTTGCCATTTGTTTGACCATTCTGATACATAGTCGAGGTCTTTTTGAAGGGTAGCAGTATTGTCGGTGGTGTTGAATTGCTTTATATCATCTGCGAAGAGAATGCAGTTGCTCTTAATATGATCACAGAGGTCATTTATGTAGAGTATGAAAAGAGTTGGTCCTAGAACACTGCCTTGGGAGACACCACTGTTGACAGGTACAGAATTTGATAGGACGCTCCCAATTTTGACCATTTGTTGTCTGTTTGACAGGAATGCTTCTATCCAGTTATGAAGGTGTCCAGAGATACCATAAGATTTTAGTTTTAGGAATAGTTTGTCATGTACCACTAAATCAAAGGCTTTACAGAAGTCTATGTAGATTGCATCTATTGCTTTGCCCTGATTGAGTTGTGTAGTCCATATGTTTTTGCAGTGTAAGAGTTGCAGATTACAGGATAGTTTTTTTTCTGAAACCAAATTATTAGAGAGTAGGTTGTTTGTCTCTAAGTGGAGAATAATGGATTGGTTAATAATTGATTCCATGACTTTACAGGTGATTCAGCATAAAGAGATTGGTCTGTAATTTTCAACTAGACTGGGGTCTCCCTTTTTGAAGATGGGGATGACTGTAGCTAGTGACCATTGGTTTGGCAAGGACCTGGTCCTGAAAGATTTTTCAAAGATTATGGTTAGAGGTTCAGCTATGGCAGTGGATAGCTTTTTTTAAGAAGTAGGCACATATTCTGTCTGGTCCAATAGATAGAGAAGGTTTTAGATTGCATAGTGCTTTTTCAACATTGTCTTCTGTAAAATCGATATGTATTAGATCATTGTAGTTTTCTGTGGTTCGACTAGGAAATACTGGGCATGATCCATTGCTGTTTACAAATACTGAGCCAAAGAATGTGTTAAAGAGGTTGGCTTTAATGGTGTCGTCATTGCAGTCTTTACCATTAGGACCTCTCAGGGGTGGGATGGACCTTGAGTCTTTTAGTTTGTTGTTTAGTTTGACATATTATTTACTGATTATTTTAATCATCATATCTACTTATGTTCCGACCTTTCCTTCTTCTATGCAACCATTAATAGAATTTATTCCATGTTTCATAATACTTAGAATCTCCCTTGTTTTTTTAATTCTAGAGTTAACCAATCTGATTCTGCACATGCCATAATTTTTCTTATTATCTCTGTTTCTAGAAGTATTTTTTTCATTCTTTCAGTATTGTGCATATATTATTCTAGCCACCATCAATACATGTACTATTAGATAAATTAAATCCTTCCTATATCTTTCTGATATTATTTCTAGGAGAAATTGGCCAGCCACCATGAAAATGAGATGATGTGTGGCTGAATGGAAACGAAATTGACATTAACTGGGAGTGGATCCATTCATCTTTCCCTAGATGAGACATTACATGGTTTTCTTTGCAAATACTAGACTATGTTAAAAAGGGTAACTCTATGGCCTTTACTATTTGAGAAAGAAAAACAGTTGCTTATCCTTGTCTTCACAGTCTTGCAGATCATAAATTCAAGAGGTCTCATTAAAGTCATTCTGAATATTGCTCAAAATAAATATGTAATACCTACAATTTCTCTCTGCCTCTCCTGAACAAAGTCTGGGAGAAATGTGACAATTTTTCTTCTCCTATTGAATGTCTGTATTTGTACTCGTGGATATGGAAGAGGAACTTCCCATAAATTAGAATAGAATAGAATAGAATAGAAAGGAATGAGCTAGAAGGGGCCTTGGAGGTCTTCTAGTCCAGCCCCTTGTTCAAGCAGGAGAACTTATACCATTTTAGACGTGACTGTCTAGACCAGTGGTTCCCAACCTTTTTTTCGCCCCACACCCCTAAAGAAATTTCACTCGAACCTTGCACCCTCTGAATTTTAGACTTTAGGAACTACTGAACGCGTTAAATATATGGTAGGATTGAATCTTTTCAGCTATGTATGTGACGGCCACTAAATAATGATACTTAACTCTAAAATGAAAACAAAGTTAATCCATTGCATAATAAATAAAAATGCCAACATATAGCCAATATCCTATTATTTACCTGGACTTTTCTTGCACTCCCTTGAATATCGTCTCGCACCCCAGGTTGGGAACCCCTGGTCTAGACTCTTCTTATGCTTTTGTGTGTGTGTGTGTGTGTGTGTGTGTGTGTGTGTGTGCAACATGGGTGCATATTTGTGTATTGAATATTTTAATTGTCACAGAATAGAATTATGTCATAGAATAGCACACAACTGCTTTATTTTTAGAAAGGGCCAAGATCCACAGCTAGGAGACCTGTTTTGTTGCATTTTATGGAAAGGCTAAAGTATATCTGCTCTGTATTGAATTAGACCCTGTAGTGCTTCACTAATGCTGTTAAGCGATTACAGTAAACATCAGGGATAACACAAGGACTCCATCTTTGTATTTGATGTCTCTGCCAGGCAAAGACATCCAGGCCACTGTCATCTTTTCCTTCCCTCCTTTTCATAGCTTTTTGAATGGGAGCAGAAAACAATAGCTTAAACTGGGTAAAAAGAATTAAATTAACTGGAACAAAAATAGTAAACCGGAACCTGTTTTTTTGTTTTAGCTCCAGATTACATGATGCAGTACATTGATCAATAATGAAAGCCACATGTTTTTCCTGAGGTGTTTTTTCCCCTTCTGAGACTGAATTCAGATAACAAGCTTTTACTTATTTTATTCACTTCATGCAGCCTTCTTTAGGGCTTATATGACATGCTGTGTACATGGTACAAAATTGGATTGCTTCTACTAATAAACACATGGAAGCCCATAGTAGAGGAATAAAACAATTTTATGTAGATACAAATGTCGGTTCAAATTGTAAATTTTAAAGCTCATTTATCCTTTGGACAGTTAACTAATGGGAAAGGCCACTGGGGTCATCTGAACAGCTGACTGGATTTTAGGATTTATCACGCCATATAATATGGAAGTGTGTTATTATGCAAAGCTATCCTTAATTTGTTGTTTTCACTTAAAGAAACAATAATTCTACAAAAGTGGGAGAGTAGCATTTCTTTGTCTTTTTGGCTTATATTTTTGTTCATTTGTAATATTTTTTTTTAAACAAATTTTTATTAACTTTTAAAGACATACAAAACATACAAAAATTCAAGACATAAAAACATAAAAAATCTCTTTTCTGAAAGTTGCTTAATCCCGGGTCAAAACTCTTGGTACAGACACACATTCAAATTCATATTCATTTTACATACCATTCCATATCTTATTACATTTTCATTTTTCTATATAGCTTCTCCTTTCTTTTAAATTTTCTCAATTTTATTTTATTTATCTCCTCTCAATTCAAATCATAATATTTATTCTTTGTCTGTTCTATTTCCAACTATCCGTTTATCTTTCTTCTTAAAAGAAAAAAAAAGAAAAACCTTCTCCTGTACACTGATTGGAGTGTGACGCCTATGTCTCTTTCCCCTATATTTATAATACTTGATTTAAAGTACATAACTTACGTTGGGATTCTGTCTGGTACATTCTAACATTATACAATATCATCAAAACCAATACAAGTCTATTCATTAATATTAATATTTATTCATATCTTAAACATCTAGCACATTTCTTATCAATTAGATCACATATTTCTATGGGAGCACCTATTTGCCATATTAATTCCATCCCCCACATCACATATTATAAATCATTATTACATTACTGCATTATTGCATTTTTATATTTGTATTTAGAAATAATTATAGAAGATTGGAAATAATATGTAATTTAAAATGTGATAAATATTTAGTATAATTTAGTGAAATTTTTGTTAAGAGAGGGGAGCACTTTAATGAAATAATGATTTAAGATCGGTGATGTGGGGGAAATAATTTTGGAAAGTATAAGAAGTGTTCCCATAAAGGTATGATAATTAATTGAAATGTGTAAAATGTCTAAAGATATAAATGATTGTTAATACCAATGATTAGGCTATGTTATAATAGTGAAACTATTCGTGAAATGAGAGGTTTGAAGAAGGAGAGGGGAACTCATTTGTAATATTTTTTATTCTGCAGGAATATAACAGATTAAAAAAAATATATCCAGGAACCTCCATTGTAACCTGCTGATTTTCTTGTTTATTTTTAAAGCTTTCGCGATGAGAACACAAAGTATTCTTACTTTCCACTTCCTTTCTTACTCCCCTCCTCCCTCTCCTCTTCTGCTTGGTATCCCTCTCTCCTTCTTCCATTGTTTTGCAGATATGCAGAAAGATGAAGCGATGATTAAAAATGCTGATCATGACCATCTGCGTGAGTGCCCTCTACACTGTCGGTTCGCTATTGGGTATCAAAGCTGTATCATCAATGTTCTTTGAAGACTAAGCAGGTTGGACATGCAGTTTAAATGAAAAAACAATTACTTTGTGTTAGCTTGCTTTTGGCAAGAGTAGTGGGGCTCGTCTGGGAGATGGGAAACAAAAGTCACTCTTCATCTTCATGAATTTCAAATGAGGGGAAAAGAGAGAAAGCAGGCAGAGAGTGTCATCTGCCAGGAGTCATTCCATATCACCTTCCTCTAACTAGCTGCTTCCTCAGAGGAATACGCATTGCCTCTGTCACAGACTGCAGGGGAAGAGCATTTATTTCATCTTCTGGAAGACACATAATGCTAATCATTTTATCATAAGAATATCTTAGTAGTCACCTTTGTTAGGGTATTTACATTTTAAAAGGCAACCACAACTGGGACTAAATTCATCATTCAAAAGCAAAAAGGTTTCATTCAACTCTGAACGTACAAATGTCACGTTTATAAAAACACAGAAGCTGGTTTGGGGCGAATTAGAGGGTAAACAGGAGCAGGGTGAGAAGGCAGTGTAGGAAGAAAGCCTTCCTTGTGGACATCAGTCGTTCTTTATTTTGCTTGTTTTCTTTTTTGTTTCCTTAAAGGCATCACCTTACAGAGTATTATTCTCCCCAGCTAGGCAAGTAGCTAGCATTAAACACTAAACCTTTTCTGAAGTTGGACCATGTTGGAGAGGAACATGTTCTCCTCAGAGGTTATGTTGTGTTTGGCTGTAGCTTACTAAATAATATTTCTCAATAACATAATATAAGGGTATACTGAATATAGGACAAGAACAATTATAATTTCATTACGGATTGCTTCAGCAATATGTATAGATCAATGTTTTGCAGAAGATACAGAGTTCAGAAGGGATATACTACTGTGGATCTCAGCCAAATGCTTGAACCTCCTCCCAGTTAGTTGTTGAAATTAGTACCCTATAGGGCAGGGGTCTCCAACCTTAGCAACTTTAAGACTTGAGGACTTCAACTCCCAGAATTCCTCAACCAGCAAAGCAAAGCTGGCTGAGGAATTGTGGAAGTTGAAGTCCACAAGTCTTAAAGTTGCTAAGGTTGGAGATCCCTGCTATAGGGCACATCAGTCGTGGTATTCTACTGGTTCGGCCCAGTTCAGCCAAACTGGTAGCTCTGAGGATCATCTGTGATGAACCAGTTTGCTCCGACAATCAGCTGCTGGGCCCACCTGCCTGCCCTGGCTCAATATGACCTTTATTTCCTGGTTTTGAAGCTCAGCTGCTTTGTGCGGTATAGCAGATTGCTGCCTGTCAGCTGTTGAAGCCACAGGGAGAGTGCAGGATTGCAGGAGAAGGTCAGTAGGAAACCATCTGCGTGCACACAAAGTGTGTGCTTGGAGCATGCATGCACAAAGTGCGCCACCAAGCCATACCCATAGAACTGGTGGTAAAAAAAAGTTGAATCCCACCACTGGGGCACATTTTCAGTGACTTCACTGTTTTTAATCAACAATAACGTCATTGGGGATATAACCTACTGTGTCCACTAAAGGAAAGTATAGTCAAAGAGAGTCTCCAATCCTATTATAGACAGAGCCAACATTTGCCTTCTCAGAAACACACTAG
Source organism: Notechis scutatus (assembly GCF_049901735.1). Classification (NCBI taxonomy): domain Eukaryota; kingdom Metazoa; phylum Chordata; class Lepidosauria; order Squamata; family Elapidae; genus Notechis; species Notechis scutatus. Next base: position 212,419,113 of record NC_142010.1, read on the forward strand.
TGGTTTTCCTTAACCTGTTAATAGGTTTTCTTGCAGGTTGAATTTTTTTCACAAGAATGTTCCATCTACCTGTGTAAGATGTATGTCTTTGAAACTTCGACTCATTCACCAAGCAAATGTTGTTATTTCAGTGTGAATAGCTTTGATTTTACCAGTGTTGGCAGGCAATTTCAGCTCTTTGTATGGCTTTTTGTCTTCTTCCTACTTTGCTATCTTCACCTTGTTTCAAAAACAGCTACAATGCAGGCTATAAACCTCTATTGTGCTATAATTCTGGGATCAGCCAAGAGCTCAGAGCTTTTAGACACAATGAAGGTTCAGTGAACATATGGTGTGAATAAGTTTCTTCATTTCCACCTATTTAGCTCAACAAAAGGATCAGTATGTAGGGGCCTCTACAACAAATAATTGCTTCTGGATTTCTGAGGAAATATACATACATCCAGGGGTGGGCTGCTCTGGTTCATCCGGGTTCTGGCAGACCCACTGCTAATGTGATGGCTGGTTTGGCGAACCACCAAATCTCACCCCTTGCTGGCCCCACCCATCCCATCCCTCCCCAGAGTCTCCATACAGACCATTTTGGATGTGAGGAAAGTACAGGGCCCATGCGGAGGCTCGGGAAGGAGGGAAAACAGGCCTCTCGAAAGTTCTGGAAGTCCAGAAACGGGCCCACTTCTGGCCTTTGGAGAGCCTCTGGAGCTCATGGGAAGCCATTTTCACTGTCCCAGAGGCTTGAGGAAAGCCACCGGAACCTGGGGAAGGTGAAAAACGGGCCTTCCAGAAGTTCTGGTAGACCATGCCACCATGTCCACGCCCACCCAACAACCGAGCAAAGAACCTGTTGCTGAAACTTTTGAAGCCCATCCCTGTATACATCTAATCTTAGAACAAGGAGCTTACAGTAGAGAACTTATAACAAATGGAAGACAGTGAGAGGAGGACCCTTGAAGGATTTTTTTTTTCTAATGTGCCAGTTTTTTTTAACTTTTTAAATAATATTGATGAACTGCATTGCAGAATTCAGGGAAGAGTGGATTTCAAAGAATAATTAACTTGAAATAAGTTTGTATCACTTGTCATTTAAACAAATCCCCCTTCCCTGCCATTCTTATTAGCAGCAGTTAGAAGCTAAATGATCAGATCTCTAGATTGAATGATTACTTTGTAATAGATACTCATGTTGGGCACAATTCGTCGAAATTAAGACTCTTGTGACTCATAGCAGAGAGAAAGAAAAAGAAACTCCAGTCTGGGGCTCAACAGTTCCCTTTCAATTCAATAGGATGAACATTGTTTAATTGGGCCTTCATGACAATTAGATGTAACAAATATATTGGCGAAAGGGTGCTATGTCAATAAGATTGGCTTCTTCCCTGCTAGGAAGAAGCCACATTAAAACCTTGCTACTTTAAGCTGTGGCAATATATAAGTCAAAGTAAAGAACTTTTTCTTCTGCAAGTAGAAAAGATGACTAGAAAATATTTAGTTTAGATGCTTTTTAAAAATAAAAAAAAGTAAATGGCCCTGAACTTGAAAGAAAGTTCTGCAGACAAATTGACTCCCACATATATTTTCAACATTATCTTAATTGCAGTTCCATAAAGTATTTTCACAAGAACATTTGCTATTTCTTTGATTGGCAAAGAAATTACAGTCTTAAATTCTAAAAGAGAGAAGGCATTTTAGAAGAAATTACAGTCTTAAATTCTAAAAGAGAGAAGGCATTTTTAATTTTATGGTGTCAAATGATTGGATCTATTGTGATATGGCATTACTTACAAATGCTGTCCTTTAACAGAAAAATATTTATATAACAAAAGGCTTGGTTCTTTTTTGGCGGGGGGGCATACTCAAAATGGCCACACAGACTTCTTAATTCAGCAGCTGAAATAATTAGAATTAGTAGTTCCTGGCTTGGATCTCCCTTCCTTTTTCCTTCCTGCTTTTCCTGGATATTTTGAATTTTAAATGAAGCCATATTTTAACACAACACTCATGTATTATGCTGTAATGGAAGTAACTGAAAAGAAGCAGCTGCATAAACGGTTGATGGAAATTGATTTGACCCTCACTGATGGTAGGTAAACTGAATTAGAGTTACTCTGGGTTCAGATTATATGATAAACTGCAGGAAGTAAAAATCACTTTGGAAAGTACTAGACCTTTAGCAGCCTCCATGGAGCAAAAGGCTGCAGGGACCACTCAGTTAAAAGAAATCTAGCCTTATTCTTTTAATATAAACAATGGTTTATCATTATCATGAATGGGTTCACACACATTATGCCTTAGCATAGCATAGAATGGAATTAGAACTACATAGATCACTTGGAATATGCCTTATTGAGAAACTTTATTACAGATCCTACAGCAGGGGTGTCAAACTTTATTTGAATGAGGGCCGCAACAGGGTTGTGTTTGACCTTGGGGGAGCTTGGGGAGGTGTGGCCAGGGGGCATGGCCAGCTCAACATCACTTGTGTCGAGGGTGCCTGTGATGGCCAGAGTGCTCTGCCAGCAAAAACTGGCTCCTGAGCTCCGTTTTCGGCCATGACGGCTTTCTGCAACCCTTTGCCAGGAAAATGGAACTCGGGAGAGCCACGGCTGGCCATTCCAACCTCTGTTTTTGCTGGAAGACGCATTGCAGGTCAACCCTTCACTATGTCCAGGGTGGCCCCACACAGGCCAGATCTAAGGCACCCCGTGGGCTGGATTTGGTCCACGGGTTTTGAGTTTGACACTCCTGTCCTACATCAATGATAACAACAGAATAAGAAACTAGCAAGAATTGAAGGGACCTTGGAGGCATTTTAGTTCAACCCCTGCTCAAGCAGGAGACATCTTGACATGATGAGGATCCCCCACAAAGAAGAGGCAAGGCCCATATGCCCTGATAAGAGTGTTGCCCATTAATAAGCAAAGAGCCACTGCCAGGCAGTGAAACAATGTGATGTATTTGTTCATATTCACTCTTTAGAAGCATGTTGCCATCTCACATTATGAATTTACCATAAAGAGATACTTTGCTGGTTAAAATGAAATGCCTAAGGAAGAAAACATAGCTTCAACAAATTTACAGAACACCCTACAGCTTTCTATCTTTGAAATTCATCCATTGTGTCTACACATCACTTCATATGATATTTTTTTATATGGGTCAAAGCACCACATATACCTCAGAGGTGGTAGATTGCAGAAGATAGTAATGCAAGTAACACTAAGATAGTTATGGGATAGAGATCCTTCACTTGTGACATACTAGCCAAAATGTTTCCAAATAGTACTTTTACAATCAGAAGGGAACATTACTCGTGGTATGCTATTATCACAATCCTTTTCTATCTTATTAAAAATCACTATAACCATCATCCTATTTTATTTCCTTAAAGTCCTTCCTTCCTTCCTTCCTTTCTTTTTCATAACACATAAAATTATGCCATTTAGAATTGAAGTAAGTAATGCTGGAAAAGAAATTTACATCGTTTAGATGACTCTTATTTTCAAACTGCTGCATTCTATTCATCTGAAATTATTTTAACCAAACATGAGCCTAGCAAGATTGTTACAGCAGTTTTCAAGCTCTTCTATTGATCTCAGACCTTGCCATTTACAGCAGTATTTTTATGAATGTTGCTCAGGCCTCAATAATTTCATAATTGACTAAATAGAACTGGGCCTGGATTATATCAAGCTTAATTTTTAAGAGAAATTTGTAAGAGAAAGAGTAGTAACTAGCAACTGTGAAGGAAAACTTGAAGGAGCAAATGAGAAGACATCAGGCTGGAAGCTTTCCTATTTAGGGATCATATAAGAGAGGAAATCCTACTTCCTAGTGCAAGTATTCTACTCATATACAGGTAGCCTTCAACTTACTAATAAAGGAAAATATTTGTAGCTCAGGGTTGACATGAGGGGTCCTTGGTGTTCTCTGAGCTTGCTTGTTTTCTTGCAGATGTTTCATTACCCAAACTAGGTAACATCATCATGTTATCTGATGATGTTACCTAGTTTGGGTAATGAAACATCTCCAAGAAAATAATCTCGGAGAGCACCAACGACCTCTTAATCCTCAACTTACGACCCCAATTGAACCCAAACTTTATGTTGCTAAGTGAAGCAATTAAGTGAATTTGCCCCATTTTACTTGCTTGCCATAGTTTTTAAGTGAATCACTGCAGTTGTTAAGTTAGTACCATGGTTGTTAAGTGAACCTGGCTTCCCCATTGACTTTGCTTGTCAGAAGGTCACAAAAGATAATCAAATGACCCTGGGATTGATGACTGCAACTGTCATAAATATGAGTCAGTTGCCAAGTGTCTGAATTTTGATCATGTGACCATGGAGAGGCTATGATGGTTGTAAGTGTGAAAAATGGTCATAACTTTTTTCAGTACAGTTGTAATTTTGAACGTCACCAAACAAATTGTTGTAAGTCAAGGACTACCTGTATTTGTAAATAATATCTATGGCTCATAAGATTATGTTTGGAATGTTTGTGCTTGTAAAGGTAGAATCTGTCAATACTTTGTTGTAACAATTAGCACACACATTCAAAGAAACAATGTAACTGCACATCTAAGCCACGTAATTGCTAATGATAAACAGCTTCCTCTGACATACCATATTATATCCTAATTTTTTTACTATAATTTTTTCCCTTTACACTAAAAATATTGAGCAAGGATTGAGTTATTAAATATATGATTCAGTATAGATGTACAAATAGCTGTGTGGTTGGATGAAAAATATAAAAAGGCTTTGATGATAAAGCTGTTCTTTGATTTCTGATAAAGCTGTTCTTTGACTTCTGATATAATTCTAATTGTTTAACTCAGTCGATGGAAAACATGAACATGAAAAATTATGATGATGTGAATTAAGAATTAATCACTTTCCCACAGTATAACTCGGCTTTGGGAAAAGTCTATTTCAATTCAGTGGGAAGGCACATTTTGTGGTAGCTCTTAATTCTAGATGGTGTAGGGAAAACTTCTGATTAAAATTTTGGTAAAACTGCTGCAAGTTATTGCAGAAATGGAGGCAAGATTGAGCTAGAAAAGTATGTTATTTGTACCTAACAGCTTCTTTTAGGTGGTCAGGTGGTCATTTATAGTGTAAGTGCCCTAATTAGGTCTAAGAGTTGTTGAGTGAACTCAGATAATTCACTACAAAATCCTCACTAAAGCAAAAAAGAAATAATGTTCATAATTAATAATCACAAATACAGTTGTTGCAGGTTTTATGTTGAAAAAGAATGTCTTGTTTATTTTCCAAATATTACTGTATTACCTACTCCACAGAATACTTAATCAAATGCTAGATTAATTTTCTTCTAGGAAAATTGCAGAGTTATTTGATTCAGACCAGAAGATCATATGCCACTATGCAATATGTTCTACTTATCATAGAAGGTTGGAATGATGCAAAAAGTTAATTCTATATACTTACAGGGCACCTGATTGGGAAAGATATCCAAATCAGGGACAGGCAACATGGTATCTATGAAAACTTTTTTGAGAACTATTAGACTTCCCAATCTGTCTTCAATTAAAAGGTAAGTGGAATGTTACAAAACACAGAACAAATCAGCTTCTAGACTAATTTTTTATTTACAAGAGTGCTTTGGGGGTCCATCATGGGCCTTATAAGGATACTTAAAAAATAAAAATGCTGGATGGCTAAGTCCAAAATTTTATTTGAACACATACTTGTAAAAATATTAGCTTAGTGTGTTAGAGGAAAGGAGTAAATCCCTTCTCCAATTTGCCTTCTGATCCAATGTTGACTTAGGGTGCACAACTGTGAAACCTATTAAGGTTCCTTTACTTGAACACAACTAGGTCTATTCTTAAAATGTACCTTGGGAACAGATAAGAATACTCCTTTATCTCATTACAACCAAAACAGATACCCCTCCTTCATATGAAATAATTCAACAATGAAAACTCTAACTCTTGGTGGAGCACTACTAATGGACCTTGGTAGGGTGCTTTAAATGTGTCTAGAACTCAGGTGTCAAACTTGCCGCATCATGTTGCCATCAAATGACATTTCATGACATTTTTCCCATTCACAGAACTGGGAGTGGGGCGTGGCCTGCGTGTCATGCATTGGGCTGCCAGTTTGATACCCCTGGCCTGGAACACTTAGATATGCTTTAACCCAGTGGTTCCCAAACTTTTTCAGTTCACTGCTCCCTTGGTGCTACAAACTCATCCTTGGTGCCCCCCACCCAGGGATGGGATTCAAATTTCTGTGGGTGTGGCCTAATTTGAGGGTGTGGTTTGCTGGTCACATGACTGGGTGGGCATGGCCAGGTGACTGGCAAACCAAATACAAGTGGTCCTCACTTAATGACCAGTTGTTTAGCAAGTGTTCTAATTTATGACTGGCCTCCCCAGAGCTACTTGACCAGTTTTTGGAGTTTTGACAGCTTTAGATCAGGGGTCTAAATCCCACCCCTGGCTGTGTGTGTGTGAGAGAGAGGGAGAGAGAGAGGTTGGATCAGATCTCTCTCTCTCTCTTTCTCTCTCCCACCAATGCCACCGTCAGTCAAAATTCATATTAGTGGTCTCCAGGATTTAAAATTATGAGTTTGGTGGTCCCTGAGGTCCAAAAGTTTGGCGACCCCTGATCCAAAGGGATGAGCCTGAGAGAGGGAAAGAGAGAAAAGAAAGAGAGAAAGAGAGAGAGAAAATAAAGAGAAAAGGGAAAGAAAGAAAAAGGGACAAAGAAAGAGGGGGGGATGGAAGGAAGGGACAGAAAGAAAAAGAAATAAAGAAGGATGGAGGGAGGAAGGAGAAAGATAATGACATATCTATTCTAGTCCAATCACCTGCTCCAGCAGGGTTAGAAGGGAGTCTGTGTGTGTGTGTGTGTGTGTGTGTGTGTGTGTGTGTTCTCCTTGTAATTTACCAGTACATTTTGGTTTTGCCTTCTTCAGAATTGGCACTGTAATACATTGGGGAAAAGTAATTTTTAGGGTGGAGATCTGGTCCAATGGATTCTGTTTAAAACCTCAACAAAATGTGAGAGCTTCCTGATAGTCTTGACCATGTTTCATCCACAAAACCTTTATTAGAAGCCAAAGATGTTTCAATGTGCTGGCAAAGATGTTTCAATGTGGAAAAGGGCCTCAGTCTAAACTAGGCCTCATTCAATCTGATGCATCAGGTCTCTCTCTCTCTCTCTCTCTCTCCTCCCTCCCTCCCTCCCTCCCTCTCAGACTGGCTTTGCTCTACTTTCCCGATGTGCTTGCGGGGCCGGTGCTTCGAACATGGATGGATGGATGAATGGATGAAGAGAGAGAGACAGACAGACAGACAGGCAGGCAGGCAGGAAGGTAGGCAGGCAAACAGACAGACCTTTTGGATGGATGGATGGATGGATGGATGGATGGATGGATGGATGGATGGATGAACGGATGGACAGATAGACAGAATGCGACAGCGGGGACATTTGGGAAAGTGGTGGCAGTGGCTTTTCCCAACATGCTGCCGCATTCGAGGCACCAGTTCTGGAGCATTACTACAGTTAATGGGTGAACCTGCAGGGCCGGCGCCTCGAACACCCCCTGCCACCTCTTAGCATCCCCAAGGAGGCCGGCAGAGGGGGGCTAAAAGGCAGCAGAGGGGCATTCGAGGTGCCAGCTGGCCCTGCAGTTTCACCCATTGACTAGCACCGCTCCGAAGCCAGCGCCTCCAATGCGGAAGTGGTGGCACGTTACATGCCGCCACGGCCGCATTCAATGTGCCACCCCCTACCGCCTCTTAGCAACCTTCTCCTGGCTCCCTTGGGGATGCTAAGAGATGGCAGGGGGGCATTCGAAGCATCGGCCCTGCAGGTTCACCCATTGACTAGCACCGCTCCGGAGTCGGTGCCTCTAATGCGGAAGTGGTGGCATGTTACATGACGCCACGGCCGCGTTCGATACGCCGCCCCCCTGCCGCCTCTTAGCACCCTTCTGCTGCCCCCCTTGGGGATGTTAAGAGGTGGTAGGGGTGTTCGAGACACCGGCCCTGCAGGTTCACCCATTGACTGTAGCACCGCTCCGGAGCCAGCGCCTCAATGGGTGAACCTGCAGGACTAGCTGGCGCCTCAAATGCTCCCCTGCCGCCTCTTAGCGCCCCTCTGCCGGCCCCCTTGGGGACACTAAGATGTGGCAGGGGGACGGTGCATTGAATGCTGCTGCGGCGGCACATAACATGTCACCGCTTCTGCAAAGGGGCCAGCAGAGGGGTGCAAAGAGGTGGCAGGGGGGGCACATCGAATGTGGCCTTGGTGGCACGTAACGTGCCACCGCTTCTGCATTGGAGGCACTGGCTCTGGAACGGTGCTACAGTCAATGAGTGAACCTGCAGGGCTGGTGGCTCGAATGCCCTCCTGCGGCCTCTTAGCGCCCCCTGTCAGCCCCCTTGCCTCTTAGCGCCCCCCTAAGGCATCCCACCCCCCCAGGGGGCGGTACCACCCACTTTGGGAACCACTGCTTTAACCCATTACATGAGTAAACCAACTTACTAAAGTGCTACCAACTCAAAATCTACTCTCAACTGGGCATCAGGTCAAATAAATCTTTAAAAAAGACTGTCTTGGATATCAGTGCCCAAACTGGTACAGAATAACTTTCAAGTATTACATCTTTAAAATGGCTGACCAAGAAAAAATATTTAATAATGGTTTGACAGATGCTTTGCTAGAGGGAGAATTGAATGGTTGGTTTCCATGGTAAAACATAGATGATTCTATGATTCTATCAAGCACCATAACATATATATATATATATCACAAAAAATGGCAATCTCTGAAAATACCACAATGTAACAAAATTATCCCACACTTAAATCTGCTTCAAAAGTGTGTTTTACTTATAGAAAAACATATATTTTCCTTGGAAGCAAGAATAATGCTTTATTTTAAGGGGAAAAGAGCCTTATTTTACAATATTATTTTGTTCATATTTCTGAGTAACTGGGATATGGTGGTTCAGTAAAAGGGAGAGAAATTGGAAGAAATAACATTGCAAATTACTCTGCAGACCTTCAAAACAAAAGTTCTTTTTTAAATGGAACCTTCTAGATTTGCTGTGAAGTTTCTGAGGAAGGCTTTTCGACAGGTGTTTGATGTTGGCTTAAGGGAGTTATATTACATTCTTTTTGAGGTTAAAGGAGGGCAAGAGTTGTCTACTAAGGTTATTCTGGCTTTAAAATTTGGATGTGGAATTTTCTCTGTGAATTAGAAGCATTTTTGTATGAACTATTTGGAGGACCATTTCATACTTTCTCTCAAAGCATTATGTGTCATATTCTACTTAGGCTTCACTACTACTACTACTACTACTACTACTACTACTACTACTACTACTACTTCAATGTAGTTTTGAAAAGATGATTCTAAAACAGTTTTAATATTTTTCATACATTGCATACAGTGTTATATTAAAGCAATAGGTTCTTTAAGTTTATTTGAATTGTAACTCTGATCTTTCACTGTTGGTTATGAAAGCTAAGGGACTAAGTTGAACAACATCTGGAGGACACAGGTTGTGTATTCCTATTATTCACACACAATGTATTGAAGAAGCAAAAGAAAATCAATTTGCTTTTTAAGACCCAGGCATCTGCCAAGATGGGAAGAAAATATTAATAACTGGCTGAGCAGTTCTTATCTCAGAAATATCTTTAAAGCCTTTGGGCAGTGGAATAATGTCCTCAGACAACACCTAGAATAATGTCCTCAGACTATACCTAAGATAAATAGAATATGACAGTTCAAATTAAAACTGCAGATCTAATTTGTAAAATATGTAGCGTTGGAGAAGAATGCTTAGATAAGTAAGTGTTTTCGAAGTTGTCAGATTCTGGATGGGAAGGAATCAAATGCAATTCTCATATCATCTTTGGTTTCTGGGGTTGTGCTCTTTGAAGGGGGAAAAACACAACTTGGGATCCTCTTGAACTCATCACTCTGCTAGAATAAGAGGTAAAAGCTATGTCCACGAAGGCCATTGCTCAGCCTCAAATGTTATGACAACTGCAGCCTTGACAGCCTATGGGATATTGAATATGGAGTGATCCTAAATTAATTACTCTAATTCACTTTTAAGGTATGTATTTGTAGGTGGCTGCTCTTGAAGTTCACCTGGAAATCTTACAATGTAAAATACAGAGGCCATATGCTCACTGAATAGTCTTTCTACTGCCGTGTTACATTATAAAAAGAATGAAATGTTCTTTAATGAAAAAAGGACTAGGGATGATGCGATAGCAGTATTCCAGTATTTGAGGGGCTGCACAAAGAGGGGGTAAACTTGAAGACAGGATAAGAAGCAATGGATGGAAACCTATCAAGGGGGCATCCAACCTAGAACTAAGGAAAAATGTTTTGACAGTGAGAATAATTAATCAGTGGAATGCCCTGCCTCCAAAAGTTGTGAGTGCTCTAACACTGGAGTTTTTAAAGAAGGGATTGGACAACCATTTGTCTGAAATGTACAGGGGGTTGGACTAGAAGACCTCCAAGTTCCCTTCTAACTCTGTTACTCTGTTATTATCATTGCTGCAGAATTGCCAATTTCTTCCTAAATACAACTCAACTTTCCAGTTATTACTGAGGAAGCATCAGGGTTCCGACCAATGCCCTAATAAAATTAAGACTCTCAAGAAGAAGCCAGTTGTTTATTAGGAGCACCATGTCAGCATTACCTAGGTGAAGCCAGCTCTGGCTTCACCCAATTTGTGCCTTGCTTCTGACCCTGTTTCCCCCTCCCCCCAGAGTGTGTCACCAGTCACATTCCCCAACAAAGCAATTTTGTGGGTCGTAGAAGTCACTCCCTCCAGCCGTTGCAGGTCTCCATGGAGATGGTTTTAGCTTCGCCTGGCTAGGCTGTGTCTTGTTTTGACTGGGGTATGAATTTCTTGGTGCAGCTGCGAGGCGTGATTCCCATCCCACTGCATCTTGGGAGTAGGTCAGGAAATCTTCATGAGTTGACAGGAAATCTATATGGCTAAAGGTCAGGGTATCCTTGAGGTCATCTATCTTGCATAGATCTAGCTTCTCTAATTCAGAGCACAGAGTATGCCTGACAAAGTTCTCTTGTCTTGAAGTGTTTTTTTTATCAGGGATGTGTGAAAGTTGGCATTCTCCTAGGAAGCTCTCTTTATCTGGAAGGACTTGCCACTTTTAGGGGTTCTAGAAATTCTTAAAACTTGGCTATTCCAGAAGGCCTTTGGAATGTAAAAACTGTGGAATACTTGACAACTGGAATGCAATGATTACAATTAAGGTTAACTGAACTGTAACTGTAATTACTATATATATTGTGTTATTTTAATGTATATGGTCTATTATTGTTGTATTTCACTCTGGTTGTTCTCCAGCACACACTTAGAATTGTTTGACTGCAGTAGCCTATAAATTCATAAATAAATAAAAATAAGAATTTCTGCTATTAGATAGTATACAGATAATTTTAATAAACATAAAAATAATAAAATGACACTTTATCCAGAATTGTACTACATGAGCATCATAGTTAACAAAGCAGCTAATTGCTTTTAGTTATATTTTGTAGTTTGGTTGTTTATCTGGATGTTTTGAATCAAAGTTTTAATAAATACAGAATTAAATTCAAACTTTATTGTTACGATATCATTTGTTATGGTGTGACAGACTTACACAGCAATCTCTGATAAATCTGCAGAATACCTAGATTGGAAAAAAAAGTAGATGAGCACTTCACAACCCACAGGATTGTAAAAAAAAAAAAAAAAAACTGACTCATTTCTATCTTGCTATTTCCCCCTTAGGCTCAGGAAATAATTATTTCATTTACTAGTGCTTTCCAGAATCCTTTCAGTATCTTTTTCTGAACTGTAATATGCAATATCTATCAGTTGTAATTCATAAGCAGGTGTTTGAAATCCCTATTTTGCTTTTATTCTGACATGAAATAGTGGAGTGAGTAATGCAAATGACATAATTGAAGTTTCTAGCAAATGTGGAGCTTTTGAAGAGTTTCTGCTAAAGGTGTAATAATCTTACCTTTTAGCTAACCTTACCCTTTCTCTTCTTGGGAAAGAAAAAAAGGGAAATGACTTGATACCTATTCCAGATGTGCTAAAAATTTCACGGGCAAATATTTTTTTATTATAAATGGAAAATTATTTTAAGGTATCTTGGAAAATTCTTTAAAAGATTGAGAAAAGCTAGTATTTTTTCATACTAGTTGTTGTTATAAATGACTGGAGAGCAGTGACCCAAATTTCTATTATTAGGCCAAATTAAATGAAAATTATTTTGTGTGTCTCTCACATGTCTTTTTGCATTATTAAAAAGCTGTCTTATGGATGACAGTTTAATTCCATCTTTTTTTCAAGTGGCAATTGTTGGACCAGTACATTTTCTTTGCTCAAATGAAGAATAAATTCTTTTGTTCTCTTAAACATTCTCATTGCCAGAAAATTACTGAATTTACTACTGATGAAAAAAAAACTGTCCTAACAAATGTCTCTTAATAAGAGTTTTAAGTTACCATGACTTTTTGTATCTCTGACACCTAGTTGGCATTCCACTCTTAATATTAACTGAAGCATGCCATTCATTCATTACTTATTCAGGCATTTCTATTGCAAAATTCAGTATTCACAGCTGTCACCAGTTAAAATCCAAAATATTATAATGTCCAAGCCTAATACCAATATACCAGGTCATATGCTGAACCTAAGAGATTATTTGGGTCAAAATCATTGCCAAAAATATAACTCCTGCCCCCACCTAACCAATCTGTATCAAAGTCATACAGAGCGAAGGACAATTATAGTGTCAAAAACGGGCAAGGTACATAACATATATTTTGGGCAAAACTGGCTGTACTTTGTTGAGTGTGCTGTATAATAGCAAAACATTAGTCTGGTCATAAATAAGCTATATTTGATTTCAGGAAAAAAATGCTATAGAATTGTAGCCTATGCTTTACACACCAATACCCCCACACATACAGAGCTAAACATTATGATTATTGTTTAAAAAGCCTATTTATAAAGTCTTCAGATTCTTATTAAGCTACTCTTTTAGGCAAAGAGAAATACTGGATAATTTTCAGACTCAGAATTCCAGTTTTTCATTGTGGTTTTACATGGCAAAAAGGGTCAGGCAGAAAATGATAGGAGACTTGTAAGAGTACTTATCAAAAAGCCACAATTCTTATTGATGGGCGATCCAGATGTTCCCTCTGCCAGAAGAAAATGCTGAAGGACCAAAGTCTAGCTTCATTCAATATGGGGGAAGTTTAGTGGAACCTTATATCTGATTGAATCTAGTCTTAGGGAGTTTAGTCAACTAGCCATTCATGCCAGATACTGTGTTTGTACACTATTGTAAATAATAATAATAATAATTGTTCCCTAGAGTGATCTATAGATAATTCTGCTGACTAATCTGCCATAAAAATTCACAGTCATAAAAGTCAAAAAAAAAAAGATCATGATTTCCCCAAATGTATCCAGCAAACTCCTATGAAAACAAAGAAATACAGGCTCTTAGCTAAGAATATCCCAGTGGTTGTGTTAGCTGTTCCATGGCATTATGCAAATTTACTGTTTACATATCTACTTGCCTTTGATATTGTAATGCTTCAGTAAGTTATTCTGCAAATAGTTGGGTACCTGGAGGATTTAATTACATCTCCACAATCAAAGGCATGGTCAATGAATATGGAATATTATATAAACTGTCTAGTTTTAGGGTATCTTAACAGACTCTTGAAAGACTGACAGTTTCCCCTCTGCCCTCTTTTATACCAAACAGAATCAAGACAGGGTAGTCTTGAATTTCCTTTTCTTTCCATTCTCTTTCTCAGGGCAGTATCTGTTACACTCCCTGTTCCCAGTTATCTTCGTACTCTGTACTCTACAACAATCAGATTACAGTTGTATTTGAGCATCGCTCCTTGATGATTATTACCATTATGAGATGTTTTCAGGTTTATCCTAGAACTAATATGGGATATTCCCCACATGTAGTAGACCTCACTACTCTGTCATTAATATTGTAAAGTTGAACATAATTGTGATTGTTTCCTCTCACTATATCAAAATAGTACATATGTGCTTTAAATATTGTCTATATAAAGGTAGCATACAAACAAACAAGCAAACAAATAAATATAGGTTTATGACTCAGGGAGAATTGTCTGCATTATTTATGTTGTACAGTGCTGCCAATTTTAGAACAACAGTTTTTTCTTTTTCATTACTACTTCAGAATTAAAATATCTGTTAATGTGTGGCTACTGTCACCTATTGTCTAGACAGCTAAGAACACTAGGAAACATTTTATTAATGCTTTAGCTATTCTAAATAGATTATGATTTATGGTCCTTATTATCACATATAGAAAGTTCAGGCGATATATGATTTTGTGATTTTTGCAAACAAGTCAATTTTTATTTTATTTTTAAATTCTGACATGACCTTGTCTTATTTAATTTCATCTTCCTACTTTGTATAGCTAGTTTGACCTTCTTACTGGAATTTTGAGCTCTTAATGTAAACACTTCGATCAGCATTAAAACTTTTACTTCTTTTAAACAAGAATAAAACACATGAACATAAAGGTTCTTGTTGCTAGAATAAACTAGTAATGTACACAAAGAAAAATTCTGTTCTTAACAATAACATGAAATTAGTTCTACAATGAAGAGATTTTTTGTCATTAGAATATATCATGAGAGGGGTTCCACGGTTGCTTACTGTTTATTCATTTGCTTTTATTTGAGCAACATGTACATATTTAAGCACCAATCTAATTGTTCTTGATCATTGTAACGATTAGTTGATGTGTATGTGTGTGTATGTACACACACACACACACACACACACACACTGTGGTAGAGAAGGAAAAATGGCAAGTCAATAACACCAATTGTTTCAGATTATATTTTTGTCCCCTTATCTTTTTGTCCCAGGCTCAAGCTAAAAACAAACCATCTGGAGCTTATAACATTTTTGAGCTCAAGAATGACATTTTATAAAAGATGAAGAAGGATTTAGGAAGAGCATAATAAGAATTAATGACCATTGGGGATGTTAAGCAATAAAAATGAGTGATTTTTCTATACTTCAACAAAAAGGTTAAAAAACAAAGAAGATTATATATTTTTTGGCATAGCAGTCACTGAAAGTGACAAGATTTAACTATAATAACTGTCTTAAAATAAATAGGATAACAAGCACGTCCTATGAGCAGATAAAAAAAAAGACATATTTTCTGTTGATAAAGTCAAGGATGCATTTTGTAATTCATTTTTGGATTAATATAACACATGAATTTTCTATCTCAAAGAATAGATTTATAGGATTGTGCTTCAGGATAGCTGCAAGAATAAGTAGCCAGTGTTAGAAACTGAACTAGAATTCATATTCTTTTCTATTGGAATTACTATTCAGGTCAGGATGTAATACGTATTAAAGGAAGGCTCAGTATCTAAAATACAGATAAACAACATGATTCGTTCCAACTGTTTTAGGCTTCAGTTCCTCCATCTCCTTATCACTGGCCTTGCTCACTGAGGGTGATGGGAGCTGAGGTCAAAAACATTAGGATGAAACTAGGATCCCTGCTTCAAGCTGCCTTTTTCTGTGTCACAGATTTTGAAAGCACAACTATGTCTAAGGAAAGCCTGGATAGGATCAATAAGCAGATTTTGAAAATAACACTATTCCTTATAAGAACAATTCTTGCTCTCAGCACTTAAGCAGGGCTTGAAAGTAATACTTTGTTCCGTGTGAGAAAAGCCCTTGCCTTTGGTGCTTAAGCAGTTTTTGAAAATAAATCTTTGTTCTGAATAAGAACATCCATTGCCTTCAGCACTTAAGGAGATTTTGAAAAGAAAATACTGTATTCTAGAGAAAAGCCCCCGATGTTTCTTACCTACAGTGTCTGCAATCACCAGCCAAATCCTAGACTGCACAGTACTGTTCTTTCTAGGATCTGGTAGCTAGTAGTTATTTCCAGCCTAATCTCCCTGATAAGTTAACTCTTGTCCCTTGTTATATCTATGTCCCTGAGAAGAACAGCAAGCCAAGCCACTCTGGGATTCAGTTCATATCAGGCCTCACCAGTGGTGGGATTCAAATTTTTTTACTACCAGTTCTGTGGGCGTGGCTTGGTGGGCACGGCAGGGGAAGGATATTATAAAATCTCCATTCCCATCCCACTCCAGAGGGAAGGTTACCACCAGTTCTCCAAACTACTTAAAATTTCCACTACCGGTTCAGAGGTGGTATTCAGCAGATTCTGACCAGTTCTGGAGAACCGGTAGCAGAAATTTTGAGTAGTTTGGAGAACTGCCAAATACCACCTCTGACTGGAGATTTTACAGTATCCTTCCCCTGCCACGCCCACCAAGCCAAGCCCACAGAACTGGTAGTAAAAATTTTTGAATCCCACCATTGTACCGGTTCTCCGGAACTGGTCAGAATCTGCTGAATACCACCTCTGGGCCTCACCCTTATCATTCTTCAGACTGGTTATGCATGGGATGCAATGGGGCTGGTAGCTTAATGTCTACCTACCTTATTAATCACATTTGCGAAGCACATATTATATTTAGTGTTCAGGGCAGTAGTAGAAGCAGATCTCTTTACTCAGTTTACAGGAAGATTTGGCCTGCTAAAAAGGAGAACAAATTTTGTGATAAAATTAATAGCTCCAAAATACTTCATGGAATGCAGTATTTTATAACATGGGATTATTTTCTCACAAGTATACTTGTTGGAAAATATGTGAAATACAATTCTAAATGTTTCTTCTACCTATTTAAATATTATACATTACTAAAAAAAAAAAAGATCAGGCAGAATTTTGAATAAATATATGCAAGTAGAAATTGATTGATCTATGGCCCATCTTTCTCTTATATGAAGGACAAAACATTGATGTCATCTGCTGAGACTGTAAATATTTGATTTTGACCCAGTTTATAATACACACATTGGTTGACTTTTAAGAGTCTTGCCCAAATAAAAGATATAGGAAGTACTGTGAGATCCACTTTTAGAATACTACAAATGCTTTACCAATTATCTGGATCAGGATTTCCACATCCTAAAAAGAGAATATATTTTCTATCACTCATAAATGGTTCCAGCCATCCTACATAGTGAGGAAAAATACATTCAATAATCACCATAGATATCCTTTCTTCCATTGCTTTATAAATGTCTCCCTAGAACCCTCAGTCTTATAGAAAAGATTCCACTGAAGATTTCACTTTACTGTTATCACCAGTGTGTTATTGTTTTTTGACTGGTCTCACTCCAGTCCATCGCCTCACTCTTTTCTTCTAATGCCAAAATGAACAAAAACTACTCTGTTTAAAGTAAACTGCCTATCCTGAATAACATTGAAGATTTGTGCAAATACATCCGACTGGTGTGGATTTTGTAAAAGCAGTTTCCAGGAAGACAACTGGGAAATGCTATTTAACTCATGTCCTGCCTAGTTAAGAGTGGTCTTCAAATCAGTCAAAATCCAAATCCGATTTGAGACTTGAAACTGGCATGATTGGATTTCAGTTGCAGATTTGAGGTTTGAAGGAAACAAGATCAGATTTGCCTGAATCTACAATTTCATTCCTCCAAAAAAATTTGAATCATGGGCTACAAAGAACATTAAAAGCATAAGTAGCTGTTTCCATTTTTTTATTAGCACAATAGGATAAAAATAGGGTGGTAGGTCTTTTAGAAGACCTCATCCTGAACAAGTTATGATAATGTATCATGTATTTATTTACAATTTAGGAGGCCACCCAACCTGTAGTGACTCTGGTAACATACAAATGAAAAACAAAGCTGCAGCACATTGAACATATAAAACAACTAAAGGTTGGCCATAAACAAAACAAACAAGCATTATACAAGCATGCTAAACATAACCCAGACCAGACTCTAGCTCCAGCCCCATAACCATCTCCAACATTTATCTAGCCACTTTTGCTAGAAAACTGGAGAATTGCCAGCAAACAGAGTACACAGACTAATAAGACTATAGAGTAGGTCATATTACTTTATGAAGAAAGGATGATATAAAATATGGATTGGAAAAATGGAGGATCATACACACAGAAAAACAATTACATTTAAAAAGAGTACTAGAGTCAGTCTCTCTCTCTCTCTGTATAATGTATAATGTATGGTGGTATTTAGCCGGTTCACACCAGAGGCTCGGCCGGTGGGGCAGGGTGGTGTTGGGGGTCTTGCGCCCGTGGGTTGTTGTTTGTTTTTGCTCACCCTCCTTCGGGTTGGCCTCCTGCCCGATGTTCGACCGCCTGCCTGTCATTCGCCTAAGGTATTTCTTTCTCCCCCCCTTTTTTTCCTATCAGCTGTAGATAAGATCAGCTGTGCTGGGATTCCCCTTGCTGAGGCCCAGGAAGGCAAAAATGGAGGGAGGAGGTCAGCCCCCATTTTGTTCAGCCATTTTTTCCTTCCAGAGCCCCCACCCAGTCAGAGTTTTGATCCCACCACTCTTGGTGTGTGTGTGTGTGTGTGTGTGTGCCCCTCCTCCCTTCTTCCAGGCAAGTTGTGCAAATGGATTTTTATTCAGACTAATATTTACAGCTGTTCTAATAGGATGTTTGTGAAATGGTAAGGGTATCAGCCAGATATTCATGATCAGATTATCTCCTCAGCTCACTGTAATAGGGCTCTGCAAGTCCATAAATGGTCACATATCTAAATTGCCTTCGACTTTTTCCAAAGTAACCAGGAGGCCCCTGACTCAGTTCAATGCCTCAAATGTTTCTGAAGATTAAATTCACACAAAAAATTCTACTGTAACTTGTTCCAACTGAGTGATCCCTTTGAAGCTTTAGTAGTTTTTCATCACAGCTCAATGAAATTTGAATCTTTCCTTTTCATAATGGCTTTTGTGGGAGACTGCTTAGAAAGGCCACGGCATCAATCCCAAAAAGAGATCACATGCTGTCTCATAACGGTCCCTTGAGTCTAGCTAGATCATGGTCAATTTTGCCACTACCCACTGCTAAAGCATGTGGGCTGGACTTTGTAGAAGTGGGAACTATCCAAATGGAAGCCTTTTCTGATTGCTTCCATTAGGTTGCCTAGTTTTTTCTAAAACTCAAGGGCAGTCTTTTTAAGGCACATAAAATTTCAGTACTACAACCCTGAGATAGTTCCAGTTGTAGTTTTTGTGATACAACCAGAGCCAATTTCCCATGTACATTTGATTATTCTGCATGGAAGAAACTGATTTGAAGAGTTTCTGGTTAAGTGACCCTCCAAGCCCATGTAGGTTATGCTGGCAGAAGGAGAAGCTTGTCCGCAGCAGGGCAAGAAGATAGCAAAGGGTCATCTGGGGTGGTGGAGAGCAAGGTAGAAGGGGGATAAAAGTGGGGCTAAAAAGGAAAAGCATCCCTCCACTGTCAATGAAATCGTAGGTTGTATTAACAGAGATGTTTTGTGAAGACACGAGAAGTCAGAATTGCTTTATATTTTGCTAGGTGAAGTGTCATTTAGAACAGGGGTCGCCAAACTTTTGGACCTCAGGGACCACCAAACTCATAATTTTAAATCCCGGGGACCACTAATATGAATTTTGACTGACAGTGACTTGCTGACATTGGTGGGAGAGAGAGAGAGAGAGAGATCTGATCTAACCTCTCTCCCTCCCTCCCTCCCTCCCTCCCTCTCTCTCTCTCTCTCACACACACACAGAAACACACAGAGGCAGGGGTAGGATTCAAATTTCTCAACAACCTGTTCTGTGGCATGGCCTAATTTGTGGGGTGGTTTGGTGGTCATGTGACTGGCTGGGCATGGCTTGTATGTAAATATAATAAATATTTATGTAAATATTGCATTTTTTATTTTAAAAAAAGCAGCTTTTACCCAAAATCACGCAAAGCAGGCAGGCAGATTGAGTTGCTCACAGAATCACAGATTCATTCAGAGATTTATCTACCTACCATCGGCTACCTGAGTCTGCAGTGAATAATAGAAACTTCAGTCCTAAGGTTTGGCTCTGCTTAAAAGCAGAGCTGAAGATCTAAAGATTAACTAGAAAGCTAGAAATGCAGTGATTTCCTGCTTTCTAGCTAATCTAAATCTCCCGGCACAGCAGAACAGCTGATGATTGGGAAAAATAAGGAAAAATAGCAACTCAGCAGGCAAGTTTGATGCCAGGTAAGAAGTGAGTGGGTAGGGAGGGTTCCCGCAGGCCATGTGGGCACAGCCTTTGTGTTCCTGCACAGCCTGGATTAATTGCTTTGGGGGGTGCTCTGGGGTGACATTTCTCTGCGGACCACCAAAATTTTCTCATGGCCCACCTGTGGGCCACAGCCCACCTGTGGGCAACCGCTAATCTAAAACATCCAGTTTTGGGTACCATATATTATGAAGAAGATTGACAAATAAGAATACCTACAGATAAACAGATATCAAAATGATATGAGGGCTTGAAGAGAAAACATAGGATGAATAGTTAGAGATGTAGGAGATGTTTATCTTGGAGAAGAGAAGACCGCAGGAAGGCATGATAGACATCCTCAAATATCTGAAATGTGGTCATATAGAAGATGGGGAAATATTATTCAATGATGTTCCAGAAGGCAGGACCAGAACCAATGGATTTAAATTACAAGGCAGTAGAATTACAAGACAAAATTCTTAATAGTAACAGCATTTCAGCCATGGGATGTAGTGTATTCTCCAGTCCAGGTGTTTCAACAGAGGCTGAGTGGCCATTGGTCAGAATATGGAAATGCTGTAATAATGAATTTCAGCACTGGTTACACTAAATGATCCCTGGCATATCTTCAACCACTCACAGTATGTGATTCAACCAGAAGGAATCAAAAGCCAACAGGCTGTTGGGTAGGCCAGTAAGAAAATAGAACGAGGAATTTGGAACTAAACAGAGACTTGTTTAAGAGTTTATGGAAAAACAGCTCTACCTTGAGGACATTAGCCAGAAAACAGAGTTCTTTTAACTACCTTGGACTGAGAGGCTGATTTACTTTTAAATGCCCTAACATCATTGGAAAAGACCCCAAATTAGAGGAAGATTGAAAGCAAAAGGAGACAGGGAGGGAAGAGATAGTTTTAGATAGTATCATTGACACAATAAACATGAATTTGGGCAAACTCTTGGAGACAGTGCAGCCCGGTGTGCTATGGTCCATGGGGTCACAAAAAGTTGGATACGATTTAGCGACTAAATAACACAAGCCCTAACATAAGAGACTGACATTGAATTCCAAAGTTTGTGTATTTTTGAACACAAGGAAATAAAAAAGACAATGTTTTTTTTTAAAATTATGATATTTTCAATCTGTTTTTAATTAAACTCTTTACGTATTACTCAAAAGCAAGAAAAAGGAAAGGACAACAGTTCTTGTATATTTAGAGAACTAAAGCCAGTCTAGGGGTTTGCATGTTGCCCTATTTGTGAAAGAACTGATAATATCTCTCTCTTTCAACATCCATTTCAGAGACTCACAAACAGCAGTCAGATTCTGCATATAGGCTGTTATCACTATTCAAACACATCTTATTTCAAGGTCATGCAAAAGAGCACAGTCGAAGCTATTAGCACTAAGAACTCACACTGAAAAGCTTGACTACTGTACAAACATTTCCATTACTGCAGTTAACTGACATTTTTCCATTAGCAGGCAAAGTTGCAGCTAGTGATCACCGTTAGCAAGGCAGTAATTTTATGGATTTATTCTATGTGTTGTAAATATTATTCCGTATCTTTGCCCCTTAATGCATTTTCAGTTCTTCAAAATCAATGTACAATACCACATTATGGTGTGATTGGATCTGTTTTCAGCTAGGAATTTCCTGCTAACAGTTTTTGGGTAAGCTGCCAATATTTAATTCCCTAATAATATTAGAAAGATGACATGTTTATTCATTGTTATTTCAGGCTCTATCCTTCAGGTTACTATTCAGGTTTACTAGGACTGCACAGAAATGCATGGGGTGCTTGATTTAACAATGTTTCAAAACTGATTTTCAAAGCAGCTTGGTTCCACACTTTTTTTCATTGATGTAACTTTAAATGGTCACTAAATGAACTGTTGCAAGTTGAGGACTACCTGTATTGGTTTTCAATCTCAATGCATAACAATTTACCTGTTTCAAAGATTAAGCAGCAGGGGTGTCAAACTCAAGGCCCGTGGGCCGGATCTGGAAAAAGCAAAGGACTGGCTCGTGCTGCCTCAGCCAGCAAAAATGGGGTCCAGATTTCTGTTTTTGGTTGGGATGGCTTCCTGCAACCCTCTGCCAGTGAAAATGGAGCTCTGTGGCTGCAGCCCTCCTGATCTCCGTTTTCGCTGGCAGTGGGTTGCTGTCAACTGATAAAACATTTTTATGCCTGTTTTAAAGTTGCCATGAACGGGGTGGTGGTGATGGTGGTGATGGTAGAAATTTGAAGTGCAGTGTGGCAGTTTAAAACCAAAAGTGCATTCCATTCTTATCTTGCAAAGATTGTAACTAAGCTACCGGAATTTCTGCTGTGAAAATCCCTGATTGGAGAATGTGATTGATGACTCTCAGCTATGAATGTGTTTCTTTGGAGAATATGAATTATGATACACTCAGAGGAATGGGGGGGGGAACAGGGTCATAGGTGATAGTGAATTACATGTCTCAGAATTGGCTTCATATAGGTCATGCCAACATGTTCGCTCCTAATAAATCCTTTGAAGTTTTTGAAGCTTGGCTCGAGGCTCATGATTTAATTAGGGCAACTGCCGGAATCCTGACAGTTGCAGGAGGCCATCTTAGCTGAAAAAGGAGATCAGGAGGTTATTTTCACTGGCAGATTGTTCAGGCCACCACAGGCACCCATGACATGAACGACATCAAGTTGGCCGTGCCTACCCTGGGCACACCTACCCAGGTCCCCCAGGTCAAACACAACCCTGATGCATCCCTCAATGAAATTGAGTTTGATACCCTTGCTGTAGAGAAAAAGAGAGGAATTAACTTTTCTTCATCAAGTCTGCAACCCTCAGTTCCTGCTAATATTCTGTGTAGCAGTGTACTAAGATTCTTAGTTAGGAGCAATTGTGGAGGTGTTTAAATGTTCTGTGCAGAGGTGGTATTCAGCAGGTTCTGATCAGTTCTGGAGAACTGGTAGCAGAAATTTCGAATAGTTTGGAGAACCAGCAAATACCATCTCTGACTGGAGAATTTACAGTATCCTTCTCCTGCCATGCCCACCAAGCCACGCCCACAGAACCGGTAGTAAAAAAAAAAATGATTCCCACCACTGGTTCTGTGTTTGTTTAAATGTTCTTTCTTTTTTTTCTAACACATAGCAAGAGTTAATATTTGATATATGTTGCAAATTGAGGCACTTCACAAAAATACATTTATTTATTCAAGAACTGATAGGTTCCTTCTGAACAGACATGTTAAAAAAAAAGATGATGGCAGAAGAAAAGTTGAATTAAAAAACCCTCCCAAACATTTATTATATAAATTTACAAGACAACATATGCTATCGGTTTTCATCAAAGCCTTTGAGAATTCTTAGAAAATAGCTATCAATAATCAGTCTGTCTTAGCACAAACTTGCTCATCTTGAGACAGGGTTACTTCTTCATTTGTAAGCAGCAGTAGGAAGAAATATGTACCTTCCGCTGTTTCCAGTAATATTTTCATTAAAAGTCTATTATCCATTTATCCAAGAGAGGCTTTGTGTTTATCTCACAGACAGAAAAGGACCACTCAGCAGCTTTTGTGCCTGTCATCCTGGTTTTAAAAACAGAATTTATGACCTTGTTTTTCTCTTTGGCATTGTCCACATGCAGCTGGCTTTGCAGATGTTTTCTGAGTAAGGGTAGGCTACGACTTTTTAAGACCTCACAAATGTCGGCTGCATTACAGCATTATATATTCTTGCAGATTGGAAGGCTGCAAAATGCATCTGTCTCACAGAACATTCTCTTCCATTCCCTGGGTCACTCTATGCTATTCTAAGAGGGGGAAAAAAAGAGATTTCCTGGAAATAAATGTAACACAGATGTCCTCATATGTACATATATACGTGCCCTGCTTGCAGCCTGTTTACAGAACTTGGATTTCAGAGAATGAATGCATGGGATCTTTTCCAATGGAAGACAAAGGCTTAGTCCAGTTACAGTAACATTGCACCAATTCAAGTGAATAAAGACACCAGAGAATTCTAATTACAAATGCTGTTGAAACCATGTTGAATCCACACATTTTGCTGCCTGAGGTGGAGTGACAAATGGCATCCCCTACATATTCCAGACAGGGCATGCTTGCAGCAAAGTCTCTTGGAAAATAATTTAATTAAGGATTACTTTACTCACACTTGGCATCTGTTACTTTTAATTATATTATCAAAATAATTGCAAACGGATTACTTCCTTCTAAAAGAATGCTTTCCTAGACAGACGGATTGGATACAGAGGTTTAAAATGTATTATCTCGCCTTAAGATTACAAACACTCACACATGCACACTTAAGCAACACCAATAGGGGTGTTTGGTTTATGTAATTAACTAAAAATAAGTGATAGATAGATAGATAGATAGATAGATAGATAGATAGATAGATAGATAGATAGAAAAATAATACAGGTAGTCCTTAACTTAGGACCACAATTGACCCCAAAATATTTGTTGCTAAGTGAGATATTTGTTAAGTGAATTTTGCCCCATTTTATGACTTCTCCTGCCATCTTTGCCAGAGATATTTGTTAAGTGGGTTTAAGCTTTAAAACTATTGGAAAAGATAGAGATGTATGGTGAGATGGCTGGCTTGAAAATAAATAAAGACAAAACAAAGATTCTGACAAAGAATATGCTATTAAGACAAAGAGAAGAGCTGGCAGACCTATTGAAAATTCAAGTTACAAACAAAGTTAAATATTTGGGGATATATTTGACATCAAGATGTACTACACTGAAAGAGAATAATTTTATTAAACTTAAACAGCAGATAGCATCTGATCTGAAAAAATGGGAAAACCTACAATTGTCATTGATAGGTAGAATTTCAACAATTAAGATGAATATTTTACCCAGAAGTTTATATTTGTTCGAAACAATACCAATTAGGTTAGGTAAGGATTACTTTGAAGAATTAAATAAAATTGTGTTGAAGTATATATGGCAAGGTAAGAAAGCGAGAATAAAATTAAAACTCTTACAGGATGCTAGAATTAGAGGAGGATTTGGCCTTCCTAATTGGGAGTTGTATTATCAAGCTGCAAACTTAATGTGGGCTAAAGAATGGATAACGTTAAGAAAGACCAGATTGTTGGCATTAGAAGGACATGATTTATTATTGGGTTGGCATGCTTTTCTGTGGTATAAGGGAACTAAATCACAGGGTTACTTTAGAAGGCATTATATACGGGAATCGTTATGGTTGAATTGGGAGAAAATTAAGAAACAATGTTATTTGAAAATCCCAGTTTGGTTATCAACTATTGAAGCTTTTTCTTATCCTATAACCTATAAGAAGGAACAAACAGTTAGATATGGGGAAATACTGGATGAAAAGGGTGAACTTAAAACGATGCAAAACTTAGAAGAACAAGGTATAAAGATGAATTGGTTTTCATATGCGCAAATACATGCAAGGTATCTTAAAGATTCTAAAATGGAAGGATTTTATGATAAATTGACTGATTTAGATAGGATTTTGACAGGTACTGATGAAAAAGTGATCAAAAATTATATAGTTATTTGTTGGAAATTAAATTAGAGGAAGAACAAGTTAAAGAAGCAATGATTGCTTGGGGGAAGAATTTTGGATATGGGATTGATTTAGAGAAATGGCAAAAATTGTGGTCTCAAAATTACAAAATGACAATGTCAACAGCATATAAAGAAAATTTGTATAAGATGTTTTATAGGTGGCACTTTCCCCCGACAAGAATTGCAAGAATGTTCAAGAACAAATCTGAAAAATGCTGGAAATGTCATCAGATTCCTGGCTCATATTACCATATGTGGTGGACTTGTGAGGAGGCCAGGAAATACTGGACTAGAATTCGCATATGGTTGGAAAAAATGACAAAGAAACATATAGATTTGAAACCAGAGATTTTTTTATTGGGAATCTTACCTGATACATATAATAAAAACTTAAAGTATTTGATTGTAAATGTATTAACAGCGGCTAGGATTGTATTTGCTAAAAATTGGAAGAGTGAGAAAATACCATTAGAGGAAGAAATTATCAAGAAAATACTGGAATGTGCTGAAATGAGTAGATTGACATTTGAAATTAGAGAACAAGAAGATAAACAATTTTATGAAGTTTAAGATCTTTTTTATCAATGGTTAGATAATACAATATAATAATAAAATATTTAGAAACCTAGAAAATAACAAATATACATTTTTTCTTGGTTTTGATAACATTTTTAGAATATTTTATTAAGATAGACTTGGTATGATTTTATGATCTGTTATAAAATAAATTAACTAAATTATAGTTATCTCGCTTAAGTATGAATTAGTAAAATTATAGTCAAATGATTGTTTAATAATGATATTAGGATATATTGATTGATAATATGAGTTATTATGTAACATAATTATTATGATGACTATGAAATGGATGCACAAAAAGGAGTGGTAAACCAACCGATACACTGTCTGTAAATTCATGAAGAATGATGATGTTTTTATGTTATGTCTTATGTTTTATGTGTTTTTGTTTGTCGTTAAAATCAATAAAACTTTTACCAAAAAAAAAAAGAAGGTTGCAAACAATGGTCACATGGCCCCAGGACACTGCAACCATCATAAATACGAGTTAGTTGCCAAGTGTCTGATCACGTGACCATGGGAATGCTGCAATGGTCAAAAGTGTGAAAAATGGTAATAAGTCATTTTTTCCAGTGTTTTTGTAACTTTGAATGTCACTAAATGAACTGTTATAAATCAAGGACTACCTATATGCATGATGCCATGATGCCACACATTTCCCAATCCCAAGTGATCTTGCTGCAGGAGAAAAATAGACTTTTTGTCTTAATATTTCTCTGCATTGCAGCTTTTAAGAATAGCTTTTCTATTACTTCAGCAAGAAGAGTGGAGAAAATGTTTCCCCTAAAAGTCAAGGAGAAAAATATCTCAGAGGAAAAACCTTCTAATGGGTTGATTTTTTTTTTTTAAAAAAAACCCACTTTCTTTAGTACACTGAGATACATTTTCTCTTGGTTTTGACACCCAAACACGCAGCTAGATTTGTTGATAAGCAATGAATATTTTGCCAGAAAGCTGCCTTTTGCATGAATAATAAGGTAAGAAATTAATGAAGCAATGAAGGGCACAATGCAAAGCTTCCCTTTGTTGTTTCAAAATGGCATGCAAGAAATTAGTATTAATTTGCTTTATGCAAGAAAAATTAGTGCCTGGGATGGTATTACTAGAGTTAAGTATTTTTTTTCAGACTTTCTGAACCAGCCTAGAATTGCTAACTTGGCTTTTGCAGACACCAAACATTGTATGTAGAGTCTGAACTTCTCTGTGAAGAAACAACTTTCTAGATGTACCATGGGGTACATCTAGCCATGGAGTCAAGAAATTATGGAAAGCTGAGTAGCCGACAGCTCCACAGTTCATTCACACTGCTCAGCCCAGTCCAGCCCACTGTAGCATAATGTCTATTGTCAATAGCAGGGGTGTCCAATCTTGGCAATGTTAAGACTTGTGGACTTCAATGCCAAGAATATTCCAACCAGCCATGCTGGCTGAGGCATTCTGGGAATTGAAGTCCACAATTCTTAATGTTGCCAAGATTGGATACCCCTAGTGTACAGAGACAATTATTTCTTACAATTACTTATCCAATCTGGGTTGGTTACCAAGACCGGAGGTTTTTTTTTCCTGAGCTTTCAGACTCATGCTGGAGCCCATCTTCAGTGTATTTTCTAAAGACTAGAGGGAAGTTTCCTGAAGATGGGCTCCAGCAGGTGTCTGAAAGCTCAGAAGACAAAACCTCTGGTCCTGGGGACTGACCCAGATTGGATCCTGCAACATTATCTCAGGACACATATGCTCACTTTTATTCCCAATTACTTATGGACCTTATATTCAAATTACCAATGGATCTTAAAACTTTGGATTATTTTAATGGCACAAAGAATTTGTATTTGTCAAACTCTAATTTGTTAAATTCCGTTTTTAGAGGAAGAAAAAAAAAAGGCATGCATAGAGGCTACAATGAAAATACAATTCCACACACCCACACTGTGGCTATTCTGCCTTGGCTATTTTTCCATAGAACAAATCTTGCCTAGCACGTATACCTCTCAGGGCAAATTCCACTGAGCTGACAGGAAAGAAGCTGACAAGATTAACTCCAGAAGTCTGTGTCAGCTAAAAGATGTGTATTCAGTATTAAGACATGTTTACCGGAAAAGTATCAGTCACGAAGTTCGCTACTTGTGTCACGTAGCTGGTTCTAATGATTAACTTTGTAACTTTATTGTTTCCTGCAATCCCTCTCACCTCCTTCTTTGATTCAGCACAATAAAAGAGGACAGCGCAAAGCAATCGGGGCCGCCGGGACAATTCCATCTGCCCCAGGCGCGATGTGCTTCCTCACCTGAAGAAATTGCTTTGTTTCGTGTCTTTTTCTTTGTGCTTGGCACTCACTCTTGCGAGAGTCCCGCTAAACCTCACCCTTGCGAGGGTCCCGCTAAGCTTCACCCTTGAGAGGGTCCCGCCAAATTGCTTCTTGAAAGGAATTCAGCAGCAAACCGGAAGATCGAAACAACGGACCGGTCGCTCGACGCGACACCACACCCAAATCAGTTTGAGAAACATTTCCACATGGGTCATTGTTTGACACAGAATTTGAAGTTTGAGAGATTTGCTCAACTCAAAGTTTTAGTTTGTGATGGATGATTGCTTTAACATGGTAAAAGCAAGTCCCCTTAAAATGATAATGTTGTACTTCTACACTGAAGCAGCTTGTATTCATGTGCTATAAGTTTGTTCTTGTGTTCCTGAAGTCTGTTTCCTCTGTATGAAATTGAAGAACCCACACTACGTATCTGATATTAGCACAATTGAGAAAGTCCAGAAATATTTCACAAGAAGAGTTCTCCACTCCTCTACTCGCTGTAGAATACCTTATGCCACCAGACTTGAAATTCTAGAACTAGAAAACCTTGAATTACGCCGTCTTCGGTCTGACTTAAGCATGGTATACAAAATCATACATTGCAATGTCCTACCTGTCAATGAATACTTCAGCTTCAACCATAACAACACAAGAGCACACAATAGATACAAACTCAAAGTAAACCGCACCAAACTTGATTGCAGGAAATACGACTTCAGCAATAGAGTGGTCAATGTCTGGAATACTCTACCCGACTCTGTAGTTTCTTCCCCAAACCCCAAAAACTTTAACCTTAGACTGTCTACTATTGACCTCACCCCATTCCTAAGAGGTCTGTAGGGGCGTGCATAAGCGCACCAACGTGCCTACCGTCCCTGTCCTATTGTTTCTCTTATTCTTTTATTTTTCTTATATGTAACCATTTCATGTATTCACAACTATGTATACATTTATACTTATTATCTTGTAAACAATTGGCAAATCAAATAAATAAATAAAAAATAAAATAAATAAAATCCTTAGCTCTTAGCAATAGGGCAATTTGATAAGACTTCATGGATGATAGACAAATGCCTGTTGCTAATAAAGTTTAGGAAAATGAAAGATCCCATCCCATTACACACCCAAGGATTTGCTAATTTCAGTATCAAACAGCCATACCTTACAATTGCCAGCCATAAAGGCAACATGCTTTTTTTAATTCATAGATTTCCCTGTAAATACTCCCTTCGGTAGTAAAACTAGATACCCTTTGCATCCAGAGAGATAAGAAACCTGGTAAAATTTCATATTTCAAATGCAGGTGAAAACACTCTTTTGAGCAATGAAAATAATGGTTATAAGCCCTTATTGTTGCCAGGGGTGTTTGCCGGGGAAGGCTCCACAAAGTTATGCCCCTTTCAGGTCACACATACTTTTATGACCATCCTGGATGCAATGGTTGTTTCTAGTAGTTTTATAACTTATTCACAAATACTGTAGTTAGATTCACACTTTAATGTTCTTGCATGTATCATTCATTTATTTTATCTGAAGCTTGTCATTTGTGAAAGGGATGTTTTGAATTAATTCTTCTTTGCAAGAAACATAGATTCAGATTGTGCTATCACTAGCCTTGGATTTGATATGACAGATATATATTTAATGCAAAGCAAAACACAAAATATATGCTGCACTTCCATTGAGTCGACTGTAACTGTGCTCAACCAGAGTGAATTGTATTAACAACTTGTTATTGTTAAAATGTCAAGGATCTTTTCTTTCCACTTTGAAGGATCATTTCTCTGTTCGGCGTATTTGGCTTTGCTTATCACTGCTGACATGGAAAGAGAAATGTAATCTTATGTGAAATATTCTGGTTTTTTTTCCTCCCTGAACAGGGGAATTATTCTTTTAGATGAGCTGAAGAAATAGTTGTCATATTGAACAGAAATAATATAGTTTACTGACTCTCTCTTTCTCTCTCCACATTTATACCAATACTCATATACCCACATCTATCTCTACATCCATATATATATATGGATGTAGAGATGGATGTGGGTATATGATATATCCATAATATATTAGAAGTATGGTGACAGTCAGCTTGGTATATAGTTAACCTTATCAGATTAATAATTGGGAGACTGTGGGTTTCTAGTCCCACCTTACACACAAGGCCATCTGGATGACTTTGTGCCAGTCCACTCTCTCACCCACTCTCTAAAGAAGAAGACCATGGCAAACCGCTTCAAAATCCTTGGCAAGAAAATTGCATGGACTAATCCAGTCAGTTGCCTCAAAGGCACCAAAAAAGGAAAGGGGAGGGGAGGGAGGGAGGGAGGGAGATTTATTTCCTTGTAAATAAATCCACAATGACAAAAAGAGCTATTGATTTAAACAATAATATTTTTTTTTGCACCAGTATATGGTCTTCATCTATTTATCTTATCTATCTCACTGAAACTTCAGTAAGAACATAAAAATATTTTTTTTTCTGGGTCAAACCAAGGCTTTTAATCCAGCATTTGTGTTATCCATTAGCCAGTTAAATAAAGTTCAGCAGACATGTCTAAACATCTTTCTTCCACTGTTGTATTTTAGCAGCTGATATTTAAGATAGCCTTCCTGTGAATCAGTAGATAAACAGCCATCAAGCCAGTGATAGTTTAATCTTCCATATTGTTGTATTTGATTGATTATATGTCATCAATTTGGTGTCAACTCTTTTCTTCATGACAATCTGTCCCAAACCTTGTCCCCCAAGTCTTCCAAGATCTTCATTGTCAGTTCTAAGGTTAGTTTTATCTGTTGTTCCCAGTTTGTATTAAAACTGAACCCCCTTTTTACTTAATAAAAGTGATTCTCAGCTTTTATTACTTGAACTTGCAGATCCTTTGCATTTTTGGATGTAGAGTTGTGTCAACAACACAGGACTTCTTGTTGATATTTCTTTCTCTAAGACTGCCTCGATAAGGTCTATGTGGCTATATGAATGAGAGGAACTATGACATAAACTATAACTATTGAACTTTGACTGAATCCAAAATCCAATTATTATGGGTAGATACAGAATATGAAGAAAATTAGGACAAAGTAGTACTCCGATCAATATCTATTTTGTCCATCAATTAAAAGTGCAAAAGTAATAAGAATGACTACAATTGCAGACATAATCATTCTCTTCCTGTTCTAGTTTTCATGAAACTAGATGCCTAGAAACTAGCCATTTGCCCTAGGAAAGATGCTTCAGTTGATGCTGATGGAACAGCACATCTGTGAGAAAATCAGAGCTGGCAACTTTTATTGGAACTATAAAACTACTCTCCACTCGTGCATTATAGTTCAGTTGTGACTGCTTTTGAAATGTTTATTTGGAGTAATGTGACAGTAAATGTAAACACATGTCATCTGGTCTATGGGATATTTTCTCAGCTCTCAACTCTGAAATGCAGATGGAAGTTGTTAAAATGGACTTGGGATGACACCTTGATAATGCAGCCTAAGCATAGTCTTAAAATGGAATGTGAAAAGCTCAGCTAGATGCGTCTAGAACTTGGAAAACTATTGATGAGCTCATTTTTGAAAACCCACCACTAATCCTGAGTTGTCTCATTCTGCATTTCTTTGTCCTGGGGTCTTAGGTGGAATGTGAAATCTGAACCTTATGTTCTATGGCCTCATTAATTTAATTTGCTATTTCCTTAATATTCACTGTTGAAAACTAAGACCAAACAGATGTGATCATCCAGCCAACTTTCTGCAATAATTTCTAGCCTAATGAAAAGTTTGGGAAAATTCCCAAACTTGCTCAGTTTTAGTGCAATCCTGTTCGCTTTCATTTGGAATTAAGTTTTTCTGAATATTGTGAAAGCTACGATATATATGAGTAAACATGCATAATATCAGATGGTAAATTGTAAAAAAGGCAGATAGGTGTCATGCTTTGAAAAGGACTTTGTTTGTCTTTAATGTGGAATCTCATTTTTTTTAAAATTGGGCAAAACTACTCAAAGAAAGAACGTTAAGCATCTTAAATCTTTATTTTGGTATGCTAGCCAGGAACATAACAGTAATTCATGCTTATGGTTTTCCTCCACAAGCCAAATCAAATTCAAAGTGATGTTGTCATCAGAAAGTCTATTTGGATCTAAGATAGATTAAATGTTTTATTTTAATTAAAACCATTCCTCTTAGCTCCATAAATAAATATACTACTTTATATTCCATCAGTGAGAAAAATTGGCTTGTAAAATTGACAACAACAAAACTTACTTTCTTTTTTCAAGAGGTACAAAAAAAATGCAGCTGCAGTAGATCAAAAGTATCTGACAACATTCTGTCTACATTTTGCCTTAATTTCTTTATCATTACTCATAAACTTCACATAGCTATTGGGCAAGAGTTTGGGATCTTCAAATTTGCAATATTTTAATATGTATATTAATATCATTTCCAAATATTCCAAATATTCCAATTAATATAGAAGACTGAATTGTCCAGAAACTAGTTTAAAGCCTTCTTTGCTGGAAATCTGTTCATTTATGAAACTTAATGCATAAGCTTATGGAAAGCAGGGGTAGCAGGGTTAACTTGAGTGTATCTAATAGCTTTGAATTAAATCAACTTAGTATATCCTGGAGCTACAGGTGAAACTAGAAAAATTAGAATATTGTGCAAAAGTTCATTTATTTCAGTAATGCAACTTAAAAGGTGAAACATATATATGAGATAGACTCATTACATGCAAAGCAAGATAGTTCAAGCCGCGATTTGTCATAATTGTGATGATTATGGCTTACAGCTCATGAAAACCCCAAATCCACAATCTCAGAAAATTAGAATATTACATGCAATCAATAAAACAAGGATTGTACATAGAACAATATCGGACCTCTGAAAAGTATAAGCATGCATATGTAGTCAGGACTTGGTTTGGGCCCCTTTTGCAGCAATTACTGCCTCAATGCGGCGTGGCATGGAAGCTATCAGCCTGTGGCACTGCTGAGGTGTTATGGAAGACCAGGATGCTTCAATAGCGGCCTTCAGCTCTTCTGCATTGTTCAGTCCCATGTCTCTCATCTTTCTCTTGGCAATGCCCCATAGATTCTCTATGGGATTCAGGTCAGGCAAGTTTGCTGACCAATCAAGTACAGTAATCCCATGGTCATTGAACCAGGTTTGGGTGCTTTTGGCAGTGTGGGCAGGTGCCAAGTCCTGCTGGAAAATGAAGTCAGCATCCCCATAAAGCTCATCTGCGGAAGGAAGCATGAAGTGCTCCAAAATCTCCTGGTAGACGGCTGCGTTGACCTTGGACTTAATGAAGCACAGTGGACCAACACCAGCAGATGACATGGCTCCCCAAATCAACACAGACTGTGGAAACTTCACATTGGACTTCAAGCATCTTGCAGTGTGTGCCTCTCCATTCTTCCTCCAGACTCTGGGTCCTTGGTTTCCAAATGAGATGCAAAAATTGCTCTAATCAGAAAAGAGGACTTTGGACCACTGAGCAACAGACTAATTCTATTTTTCTTTAGCCCAGGTAACATGCTTCTGATGTTGTTTGTTGTTCAGGAGCGGCTTGACAAGAGGAATACGACATTTGAAGCCCGTGTCCAGGATCCGTCTGTGTGTGGTGGCTCTTGATGCACTGACTCTGATGGCACATTTAAAAGAGTTATAATTGGCCAAGTTAGGGAGGAACAATCTATAGTCCTCTACTTGTTACTGAATCCCATCTCTGATAGGTGTTAATACTGATAGGTATTAATCACTATGGCTAGTGGTAGCAATAATGGGGCTATACTTTAACATGATCCAGACATACACAAAGTGTTATTTGGAGATAGAGGTAGAAAAAGAAAGAGTTGTGCCTTTCACTTAGTGATGGAGGATATTTCTGTGTCACAAGTACTGAAAAAAATACTATCAATTTTATGAGTTTCTAAACAGGAATAGGCACCATCATTTCTTTTCTATTCAGAAAAGAATTGACAAATGTTAAGCTGTGTAATATATTACATATGTGCTAACGTGTGCAGAGAATAAAATTTAATTCTGAAGTCATTCTCCTACCTGACAAATGTAATAGTTCCTGGTTATCCACTTTAACATAATTTCTAGCTTACATGACATTTTCTGATAAATTTGGTTAGAAAAATATGCAATGTTACTCTTTGGTGAAAAGTTAATATGTCTGATTGTTTTACAAAACAGTTCATGTAGTCTTGGAAAGTTACTGTCTGCATTTATTCTATGTTTGGACTATAAAGATTGCATGTATAAAGCTCTGGATCCAATTATCCTTCATCTTTAAGGACAAACTCTTCTGAATTTTTTTCTGGATGGCTGGAAGCAATGTTCAGCAACAACTTGTAGGGTCATAAATTATATAGCACATATCAATTATTCTTCAATATAATCCAAAACACATGGAACCAGAATCAATTTCCTTAATTTGGTCTTGTACATGCAAAATATCTTCCTGGATAATGAGCCATTTCAATGTGACAAATCGTTCTGGTTTCCTGTCTTTCCCAAGAGCCCTTCTAAATACCTAGTCAAAAGTTTATTAACAATATATTTCTTTATATCAATATTTTGCAATAAGCCTTATTTATCAGCTCCATTTTATAGTTAATGTAATGGAAATGGGTTTTTTTTCCTGGTAATTGGAAAAGTAATTCCCAAAAATGGATGACTTAAAAAAATAGGCTAATTGGCCTCCCTGAGGTAGCTTAACAAACAATAATTATTTTTATAATGATGGAATTTTAGATTTTTAGAAGCTAGATGTTTTTCTTACAAAAAAAATAAATAAATAAAAAGGGAGTATTAATTAAACAGAATTCCTGAAGAGCAGATGTCACTGCCAAATACCATGTACCATTGTACATTTCCATGAAATATGCCAACTCTTTACAACATATTTTAAGTTATGTTTTGCTTTTTCTTCCTGCTAAGGTCATGTAGAAGGTAGAAACTAAAACCGAGGGATTTTTACCTCTCATAGTGTTCTGGAAATACCTTCCTCAATTTGGGCATCTTGAGATATGTGGATTTCAATTTCTAGGTTTGCCAGTCATGACCTTGCTGATTAGGAAATTGTAGCAGTTGAAGTCTACTTTTTGGAGAGTATCCTGGTTCAGAAGAATTGAAGGAAAGAGTGAAAAAAGTTAATGGTGACTTAACTGGCTCCTTCCCCGAAGGAGTAAGATCTCAGAGGATTTCCTGAAAAAAATGGTACAATCCAACATCCCCAAATGGGAGATACATTTTTATGGCATGACTTAATCTTTCTTTTTTCCCCATTCAGCTTCCACATTCCAAATTTGTTCTAGAATCCCCTCATCATTTGTAACAGATGTTGACAATGAATTGGAAAAAAATAGAAGGTAACAACTCTTCCCAATTTCATTGACAGAAGCCATTCACCTTCAAAACCTTGTATTGGCTTTCTACCAGTAGCTTCACAAAAATGCCAACTCAGCTTTATTGTAAATGTTATGTAGTCACCATCTTTCAAAAAAATCCACACTCTTGTTCTTCCCACTTTACACAACCATTCTTTACACAATGGCTTAAAATTTTCATCATATGGCTTATACTCTCCTTGACAACTTGCAGTTGCTGATAGAAAATCACCTTGGCCTCAGAATTAATTATCACAGAAATAAATTGTCACAGGTTGGTAGGAATGTACTTGTTCCAACCATCTAGCATTTCTGTAGCCATTCTCCATTACACTACTTTGAAATTAATGTCTTCTGTTCATGCTGTTTTGTTTTTACACATTTAAATGTGTCATCTATTCATAATAGATTTTGATACAAAGAATGGTGTTTTCTGCAAAATGTTTCCCTTTGTATTTGTCAGCCTGTGCTGTTCATTCAAGTTTTCCAGTAAATTATTATTTTCTCCATATTATGTTACATATTATAATTGTTCTATTATCTAAAAAAAGTTAGGCTCAGCTTATTCCATTCATTGTCTGACAGAGCTGCCATGAATGACTTGCCATTCTTTGCTCATTAGCATAGTTTTCTTCTGCACAATTTTTAATGGCATTTGTCTTGTCAGCTCCATGTAACATTAGCTGCAAAATCTTGTGGTTAAGATACATACACATACACATGCACACATGGAAAGGCAGAAAGAAAGCGAGAGATTAATTAGTCCAAATATTTTGTTGATAAAGGAAATATGCATATTTCAGATTGCTGAATAATTACACAAAAATTCACAGAGTAAATATGATGACAGAAATGAAAAGTGACAAAAATGCTTTAGTGATAAAATTTGTGCAGTAGGACTGTTGTTTTCTCTAGTTTAATCTCCAGTGACATTTTTAAAAATCCATTTAAAGTTTTGCAGGAACTTTGAAAATTATACAGAATTATTTTGAAGTCAGACAGCCCCTAACTCTAAACAAACATCTAAACAAACAAATCTGTTTGGATAATATCACTCTTGTCTGCTCTCCTTTTCTGTGAGCTTTATGTAACATTCTCTCTAGATCAGGACATTAGCATTTACAAGTACAACACTTATACTAAGAATATTGGATTCTGTGAGGAAAAAAATGGAAAAACTAGTTTTTAGTTGGGCCAATTATTCCACAATAGCTTCACTTGTTGGATGAGAAGTGAAACATCTTCAAAGAAAAACCAGACAGTCCAGTTGCCTCTTGAAAAGGCACCTTTAGGACAACCATGACCTGGATAACTGAGAATCTCCAGAGACTTTGGGGCCAAATCATCTAGCTTTGGCCCATCTGGCATAGAAACCATCTCTCTGGCTTAAAGATAAAAGAAATTGTAATTGCTAATAAAAGAATGCACCAAAGTACTTGCACTGGCATTACCTCAGTTTTCTTCTAAACTTAGATTGGCTGTGGAAAAGGAGGGAAAATGCAGTGGCATCAGAGAGATTTGATATAAACAGGAATGATTTGTGAAGTTTTGATTAAATGTGAGAACAATCATCATCTTTTAGTTTTCTAGAACAAAGATTAACTCAGTGATATCATAATGCCATCAAACAGCCATCATGCCTGTGCCAATATGAACTCTTGTGTCCCCAATGTGACTTCATAATATAGAGGACTTAAACATTCAGTCCTATATTCCCAGAGATGCCATAGAAGGTCTTTGTCTTCTGTTGGATGAAATATTTTTGTCTGGTAATTTGTAAGTTGAAATAAAATACTTTAGAGCAT
This sequence comes from Notechis scutatus, assembly GCF_049901735.1. Lineage (NCBI taxonomy): Eukaryota > Metazoa > Chordata > Lepidosauria > Squamata > Elapidae > Notechis > Notechis scutatus. The sequence continues at coordinate 212,456,958 of NC_142010.1, forward strand.
GCTTTCAAATTTTTATAGCTACTTCTAAGCAATAGTTATCTGTACAAAACCCTCTAAAGTATAATGATACACGAGCAAGGCACTTTAGTTAGTTTTTAATTATAATGGAAGGTGAAGTAATAGCTCACCAACAAAGGAATGTACCCTCCACAATTTGTTTCAATTCAGTGAGGCCAAACGAACCTTGAAAGTGAGCTAAAAGCATTTTTAGAATGTTCTGTTTTCTTTTTCAAAGGAAAGTTATTGCCCTTAGCCAAGAATAACCACAATTTTGACATTCTTTTCCCCATGTGTATTTTGTAGGTTGTGCAGATATAAAACGTATTAGGTAATCATGCTACTGAATTTAAGATCTGTTTGATCTGCAAGGTATATTTGGTACGTTCATAATTTGTTAGCTTTGGTTTATTTTCAAAGTATACATGTTTAAATAATTCAGATTAAATCAATTATATTTTCAGTGTGCAATTTGCATAGCCGATGTATGCTTTTTACTAAGTTTAAAGTAATCTGCTCGTTTAATAACTCTTTATTTTAATGCCTTTAAAAGGCATTATTCTAATAAGAAAATGTAGCTTCTGTTCTTCTCTTTCAAAAAAGGAACCACAGCTGAGCTATCATTTTATCATTTATTTATTCCTCATTCTCTCATCATTTATTATTAGACTTCAAACCTAACTTTCTATCTGTAGGACATTCAAGGTCCCAAGTTTTTGTTAGTGTGGTTGTTATTTCCTGGCAGGGAGATTTAGGAAGAAACCTGACATGGCTGAATACCAGGATTGTGTAGTGTATACCTGTTGTAAATACCTGGTATAAACAGTTTCACTCTAAAAAGTAACAAAGCATAAAAGCCCCCATTGTCTTGTTTTTCTGTGACAATTGCCACCCTTGAAAAGCAAAATACACCTCTAGTTCAAAAAGAGCCTCATCACACTGTGACAGGTTCTCAACGCTGACAAGAACACACTCTTTAAGCACACAAGAACACACTCCTACCACAAGGAAGCATGATTTCCTAAATAAGATTCCAATCTGGAAAGAAGTAAGGCCAGCTAGAAAGAAGGAGATGAGAAGGTTGACAACTCAGGGAAACATGACATGAGTTCACATAGAGGAATTTCTAGGCATCTTACAAGAGAGAGGGAGAATTGTTGTCTTTTTGTCTGAAATTTCAATCTAATATACAGTTTTTCAAAAAAACTTTTCCTGAATTTAATGAATCATTGTACATTAGTTGTTGGTTATTTTCATGAATATATACCTTTTGAAAAGAATTTTCTTTAATATGCATCTTGACAAGGTACATGGCAAAGTTCAGATGCATTATATTCAGAGGTGGTGGGTTCAGCAAGTTCTGACCAATTCTGGAGAACCGGTAGTGGAAATTTTGAGTAGTTCAGAGAACCGGCAAATCCCACCTCTGACTGGAGATTTTACAGTATCCTTCCCCTGCCATGCCCACCAAGCCACGCCCACAGAACTGGTAGTAAAAAAAAATTGAATCCCACCACTGATGTTATTAGTTAAAAATGCAAACTTGGATAAATTTATGTCCACACGTGAAGCAAATACATTTTGATATATTATCTCTAATTAGAATTTGAGAGTTGATTAAATGTAGGACTTATTAAAGACACTTTGTTTTCTTATTTGTTTTCACCAATGTCATGCAATCCATAGCACTAGATTACTCAATTTAGACATAAAAATAGGGAACTTAAAAAAATAACATTTCCCCAACTTTAGCTATTTTTTAATTGGTTTTGAATGCCATGTTGATTCCAAAATGATTCTTCATGCCTTACAATTTAAAACATAAAATAATACCTTGGTTATAAGTGTTTTGTGGGCTTAACAGCACACTATGACACATGTGTACTCAAAAATAGCCCCCATAGACCTCCTTGGTGATCCACAGCCCAAACTGTCAATGTTCCCCTTGTGTCTACCCAACATTGTATTTATCACCACTGAATTTCCACTACATGTATGACCATGTCAAGGTTTGTCTCTCCGCTACTTCTTTGCATGTTCTATCTGAGTTGGGGGGCATTTCTGTGTACCTTTTCTTCTCTCTGTTTTTTTGGTTTGGTTCTTCTATTGTTTTGCTATCCCCATATTGACTCTCCCAAGGTACAGCCAGTCCTCCTCTAGCAATTCTGTGTGCTATCTTCTCCAGCACTGTCTTCTTCATCTGTCATCTGCTGAAAGCTTATAGGTTCTTTGTCTCTTCCAAAAGGAAAAGAGGCTGCAGCTGCTTATTTTTTCAGTAGAGGGAGATGTGGCACAGAAACTCCATTTTATAACCTTCCCTACTATTTATTTTAAAGACTTGCCCCTAACAGAAAGCATCTTACTTCTTGCCTTTGTCCCCCTGCCTCCAACCAATGCACTGCTTTTAATTAATAGAGGAGACTGGAGCATCCTCTATTTATGAATGAAGAAGATGTAGCTACGTTTAAAAATGTTGCTATTACATTTTTAACAGGTAAAATCACATTTAAAAAGGAAAACACTACAGAACACAATGTAAATCATAACATAACAAGAAAATAATACTTAATAAGAAAATAAGATTCCAAGTAAAAATCATTTGGAACGGGACATTTGAAAGGCTGTCCAAAGCTGATGGGGAAGGGGCTGTAGATATTTCTGAACATTTTGTTTTCTCCTTGTACAACCAATTCAGTGACTGTGTAAGGGATAATTGAATAGAATAACAAGCATTGATTTCTCAGTCTTCAAAACACCAGTATGGAAGATTGTGACATCACTCACTGTTTCCAGCAAAACAAAGCAAGTATATAATGTTGCATGCACCCAAGGCATCCCACAGGGAATATTTTCAAAGTGAAAAATTTGGCTGCCCTATCCTGCTTTAGTTTCACTATGTTGATTGAAAGTAAGACTTTGCATGGAGCGTAAAACCTATTATGTATTCCCATCTTGGGAGGCAATGAAAAGATAATTGTCTGAGATTGCCACAATGTTGTTGTTGAACGCATAACCCTGAAAAAGAATAACCATGGTCGATTAGGACAATGTGTCAGCTTGAGATGATTCACCATCCTGCTTTCACAAAGATGACAACTAGGGAATATTGAAAGGACAAGGGAAATATGCCACAGCTGAATAAGAAGGATACATTACGTCTAAAAGGAGCTATAATTGAGGCAACTATCATTTTTTACACTCTGAAATAGCAGAGTGTGGATTTTATTTCTTTGCTGAGATTAATTAATGGTTTTGGCAAATGCAATTCATTATTCAGAAATGTCCCTGTACATTTAAATGAATCGCAATTTCACATTATCTAGGCCAGGGCCACTCTGTCTGGATGGCAAGAATCTGGGTAATCATTAAATGGCATTAAATATATCAAAACTCTTCCTTGTGGCATTGTGAAACGAATCTGTGCTTACTTACCATGTAAACCAGTCCTATCTTGTACTCATGTTAGCTTGATTCTAAGCTGGTTTAAGAAAATCCTGTTCAGCTATTTGCAACATATTTAATTCAGACTGTGAGCTACCACATTTTCCTATTGGACAATCCCTCTGTGGCTATGCTCTCCCATCTTTCTTTTCCATGAAAGTGATGCCGATTTGTTTGCTTCCCATGTGTAGGTCTTGTTATACAAACATATTTTTATCTCTTTGTGTACAAAGACACAAACAAAGTTAAATTTATATAAGCAGATTTAAAGCTTCAAAATGCAGACGCAGGAAGCTACAACCAGCAGTTTAGAAAAAAAACCCAATTCTTACTATAAGATTCTTATAAATTCTATGCATCCCTTTAGCAGCACTCTGAAAGTTGTCAATTTAAAACAAAGCAGACCTTTTTAAATTATAATTTTCTTCGGACCTTTTTATTTTTTAAGTCCAGGCATTTACTTTTTTAACCATTTCCCCAATCATCTGAAGTAGAAGGGCTCCAGTTCCCAAATAGTCCAAATTAACTATGCTAATATTGCTATACCCTTAGTAGAAAAAGGTCATTCTTAATTTTGGATGACTAAATGGAAAGTTGACTTACAAAGATTGCATCAGAAACTCACCCTCTTCAATTAGCCTCAAGTATTAATATATTTCAGTATCTATGTGAGACTCTTGCAAGTATGCACTTCTGTAGGTTCACATACATCTGGCTAAGTTTTACCTCGCAACCCACAATTTGTATAAAATAATTAGGCAGTGAAATTGCAAGAAATTGCAAAGACGGAGTGGTTTTTGCAAATTTGTGGCATGGAGGAAAGATGAAACTGAATTTGCAACAGAAGATCAATTGAATATAACTCATGTCAGAAATTCCCAAGTTAACTTCCTAATTGTGAAAGACAACACATAAGACTTGTTTTCTGATATCTTTTGTTGTATTTTTCATTGGCAGTGCTACAAAATATATGTAAATCTGTGCTACAAAATATATGTAAATTTGGAAAAAAGTTTTGGAGAAAATATTGAATTACAGAGGAGGATGGAAAGAAGGAAGGAAGGAAGGAAATACATGTATGTAAATATTTTTCTTCCTTTTATCTCTTTGTTCAAAATGATCACTTAAAGTTGAACTTGATTCTGACATATATTTTACTGCATGCTTAATATCGTGATTGTTATAATGAGGGAAAAAAGTTGAACTTGACTTTGAATTTTTTTATTGTGGTTTTAGCCTCCAATTAGATTTTCTTTAAAAACTGTTCATTCTAATCTAAACTTTTTATTAAAAAAATAACTGGAGCTATTATCTCATAATTGCTGTGTTGGTAAGTATTCAATTGTAATTCAAGTCCCTGGCTTTTCTTGTCTTACAGGGAGGACACTCAATTACTTACTTAAATAACCATGCACATTTCCTTTACATTAACTAAAATGAATAATCTGAATAATCTCCTGAATTTCTGTGCCACTCTCCAAGCTGATGGGAGGTTTACAAACAGCAGGGTTAAACAATGTCTCGTACCTCTGTTTTCAGCTTGAATTAAAGAAATGTGGATATTATTATTTCATTAGGAATCAGTCCAACTGGCAATTACAATGTTACAGTCAATCGTCGAACCTCAAGGAGGCAGAATTGGTAAGTACAATGAACACCAGGAGGAAGATCTTACTGGAATCACACCATATGGACTGCAAAATCAGTAATCTCCTAAAGAATGTAAAAGTTGTGTTCCACTAACAAGATGAATATATTCAGTACATACTGAACATCCCATATAATATTAGAGTCTGAATGTTCAGACCAATATTGAATTGTGTACCCATGTTGCTGTACTGTAGGACTTTATTCTGCAAATGAGACAACCAAATAACCTTTTCTATACAGAGGAATTTATATGTTAAGGTCAAGGATAGTTTGAATTATTTTTAATATGTTAACTTCAGAAGAATGTCTCTTTGTATAGCATGCTTGGAGAGGAAAAGTATTCTGTCATGTAGCATCCCCAAATTGTAGCTTGAAAAGATGGGTTTCACAAAACTTTTTATTATTCCATTCAGCGAATGGTATGACTTGTGGCTTTATTTATTCCCACCCTGCAGAAGGTTGAGCAGTGGTATCATTTGTCTGAATGAATATAGCAATCCTGCTGTTTGCATGGCTCAGTCAGAAAGAGAAGTGTTTTTATACGGAAATGAGTTATGCCTTGCATGCATGAAAAGGTTTTGATTTCTGTGAGTCCTACAGATATCTGTATTCAGAAGCTACATCTTTTTTTAGCATATCAATGCCTGCCAAGAACATTGCACATTCTGAGTCATAAACTGGAATATACAACCGGACTAACACTATGAGTAGAGCCAAGAATATTTTGCATCTGGCATAATGCTGGAATTTTTAAAATAGCAACTAATGATTTGTGGATCTGTTTTCCTGCTATTTTCAGAAAACTTGAGATATCCCTTGGGGTTTTGTTAGTGCTTTGATCTGTTCTTCTGAGAGAAAGCCACAAGTGTTATGTGTGCCTTTCGTTTTCTGTGTATATTGCTAAGTAGGCTTTGGGAAATTAGGAGGACAGTTGTATTTTGTTGCTGGCATACAGATACTGTTGTTGAACTGAATAAAAAAAAGAACAAGAAGCCTCTAATAAAAAGGTTGAAAATTACAGTGGGAACATATATTTAAGGAACTTCTATTGATCTATCTTTCACCAAAAAGAGAAAAAGAGATTTAGTTTGTTCACTTCTTTGCTTATTTTCTTAATTATCTCCACTACCGGCAATGGGGAATTGCTGTTCACCATTAGAACTTGAAGGGTCCAATTCTTTAGTGTTTGGGAAAACCAGAGACATTGAATCTTATTTTAGCTCTGCCCTTGGAATGCCCTCTTGTCTTGTAGAATGTATGCCAAGGGTGCATTCCCTCAACTTAATTCAAACCACTTGTTCTCCTAATTAAATTTAGGCCAAATTATTAGCACAAGAGAGCATCGTGTTATAATTTCCTTTTGATAACTTATCTCCAAATCAAGGAAGCTAGGATTGACAATATTACCCTATTTGGGTTGACTGCCTAAGGCCTATTTTTCAAAAAGTATTTTCCTTTTACCCTATGATTTCTAGTCATTTTGAGGATAAAAATTACAAATGGGCTGGATACAGGGTGAAAAGAGAAAACAAGTGTTAAATGCCCATTTCCAGATATGGATATACCTTGGGCATATAGCTTAAATAATTGCACCTGTAAATTAAAGCATAACTTTTTATTTCTATTATGATGTGATTGATCTTCTGTGCTATAATGACATCTGAAGGTCTATTATTGATCTTTGAAGAATAAAATATATAGAGAATATCTGTGATAACCTTTCATATAACACATTTAAAAAAATTAAAAAAGTTTTTTTCAGGACAGAATCATCATAATTTCTACATCCAGAACTGGTGAAAGCAAAGAAAAATCTTTGGTGCATGAGAGTGCAAAATCTATTCTTTGAGATACTTTATAAATTTCCTGAACAGTTATTTTAAGAAACCAATTTCAGCAGGGCTTTTGAGTGTGAACTGCAGTGAGAGATTGCCTATAACCCTGGCAAGAGACACTCAATCACAAAATAGGCAGGCGGGTTTGAAATGGCAGATATTATAAAATGGCTGGATATTTTAGGTTGCTCATAGTTAGTCACTAAAGCTGGCCTTCAATAGTCTCATAAGGCTTGGTGACAGACAGTAATCTAATCTGGCCTCCTATTTGTTCTTTGTTCTTATCGACTAAAAGCAACTCCATCTTCCAGCTGGCTGAGCTGTGTGCTATTTAAGGGAAGAACATGGCATTCCATCTTGTTGACACCAGAGGAGCAAAGATGTTTATAATCACCACCGTGAGAGGTGGACAAATGCAGCCAATGATTTTTCATGATGATACACTCAGATTTCAAGTAAACAGTCTGTAAGTAAAATCAGTTAACTTCTCACCCTTCTCTCTCTCATACAAACACACACAGAAAACGGGAATAGCCTTGCCAGAGATCTCTTTCTATAAAGAGATTATTTATAATTGTAAAATGTCATTGAACACTCTCTGCTGTTTCAGAACATTCCGCAACTAAATAGAGAAGACATCTGCTCATGAGTGAAGTAATCTGGTGAAACATTTTATTTGCAAATTACACTTATGTCTTATTTATGTGGCAACAAATAGATACTTTTGAATGTGTCATAAATCAACATAAAATATCATCAGAAATATTTGTGGAGGAAAAGCTTAGGAAAGTTACAAAAAAACACACACAAGGTTTTCATAGGACCAGGGTTACTTTTTTTGAAAATAAAATACATATCTTTCGATTTGTGGTAAATTCTGAAAAGTCAAGATACTGAAAACAAGAATAATGTACTTTGCTAAGTGTCACAAGAATCCTAATTGTTTTTAAAGTGTTCAGCTTTGCTCTTGATATGTTTTTCCTCTACTTTTAGGACCACCATGTAGTTTCCTCATCTTTAGTCAAGTTTCCCCCCCCTGAAATTATCATTTGTGGTGTTAGTTAGTTAGTTAGTTAGTAGCCCAAATTCTCTTCTGTCAGCAGATACAGTATTTACTTATTCACAAACACTGGTTAAGGTTGCCATTCATTAAAACTTCCATGACTATTTTATAAAATGGAGAAATGAATATAAAAACAATTTAAAATAATGACATTGGAGGGGGAAAAAAAACTAAAGGGGTGGGGCGGGGGGGGGGGAAGGAAACTTTTGTTTGTCTGTCTCTCTATTCTAGGAAAGGTATTCCCACAAAATGGGATCTACAACATAGAAGAACCACTGATGGAAGCACTTGGAAGAAAGTAACTGATGCTGATTTTGCAAATGCATTTGTTCTGTAAATCTTCTTCCTTTTTCAGTGCCTCATAATAAATCTGTTTTTCCTTGTACTCACAACCTGAGCAGGAACATAACAACTCTTGAAAATCTGATAGGATTTTCATGTGCACACCCTATATGCAGAAAATAACAGAGTTTCAGAAAATACTCATGATCTCTAGAATAAGACATACACACACACATTTAGTCTTCTTAATTTTAGGGAACTTTAAAACCCATTTTGGAAGGGTGTCTCTACAATAGAATTTTTTTGTCATGTTTGCCCTTTCTCATGTTCCAAGGTTATTGGATTTGGTTTTCTACATTACAGAATGAAGCCAAGTTGTTTAGTATTGGAATAATTTTTATTAATCTTTTTCAAACCAATAATTCTTTAGAAAGGCAGAAAGACTACAATATCAAACATGTTTAAAGGTAAGTAATCTACATTAAACTATGGTTTTCTCAGTGTATCTTCTAAATAAGTGTGTGATGACCCAGAGTATATCAGAGATATAACAAAACCCAAAACGTAACTAAAAGTCCTTTAATGCCTTCAACTTGGCTTCACTGTTTAATTGTTCACAGTGGAAGAGTAAACTATTTTCAAAGTAACATTTCAAAGGAAAGAAACACAGTTCAAATTCAAAGAGTCAATAACAAAGCAAAAATTAAAAACAAAGTGCACTGAATAAAGTTCCATGACAGACCAGGATAGATAATTGCCAACTTCAGGTACAGTCCGTTGGAAGAACACCAACCAAGATAAACCTTCTTTAGGAATAAAACACTAATATTGTCTCCAGTGTCTGTTAGCATGCAGGTCCAAACTCTTATCCAGATCTCACACCTGCAACCCATGAAGAGGATCATGGCCCTCTCCTCCCAAGTAGACCACATTTTACCCTGATCCTCTCCTCCCTGCGTGCCCTAGGATGGATAAGGGATGGGCCTGGGTCCTCCTCTGACTGCTCAGAGTCAGTCTCCACCAGGGGCATGACAAAGTGTACATAAAATCATAGCTTGAAATCTGTAGTACTTTGTATCTTCGTTTGTCAAGGTTAGGTATCAATTTAATTTAAAATTAAAATGAAAACTGGAAGGGTTTTTTTCTTTTTTCTTTTTTTTTTAAGTTTTGAATTTGACTCTCAAAGACATTTCTTTGATGGTAAATTGTTCATATTTATCAAGGCCAATATCTGGGAGGAAAAAAAATCCCTATGAACTTTATTTTCCCTAACCTCCAACACCTATTCACTGCATAAGTTATCTACTTGAAATGTCCAACTCTTTATTCCTGAGAGAAAAATAAGTTTCACTCAAATTTAGTAAGTTGTAGCCTTAACATCCAGCTGTTTGCTGAAGTCCGGCCAATTTCTGCTATAAGTAAATGTCACAAACTAAAATGAAACATGGAAATGGTTGATTTTTCTTGTCCTTTTGGTTATTTATTTTTAATCAATAAAAATGTCAGCAAGAGGGAGAAGTGTGTATTTCATTGGAGCAAGGTGTTCTTAAACTGTTAAAGTTACTAATGGTCCATTGTAACATTCTGTCCTTTTCAATGGGATGAAAAGAGATTCTTAAGCCAACACAGCTGGTCTGACTTCATCGTCATAGTTGTAAATCTCTTTGTGGAATGCTCATATTTTATGTCTGGTTTGGTGTGTGTTGATGCCTGATTGCCAGTATGCAAGTGAAACCTCAGACAGGGACAAATGAAAACTGAGCAGGGAGGACTTTTTATTCTGTTTTCTTTTGCAGATTAGTGGTATGCTTTCCATCTCCTTAATCATAACCTTCTACTTCATTTTGCTACAAAATGTTTTTATAACACTTAAAAAATTCAACTGTTGTAACACATCCAGTGGGAAAAAAAATCATTCTGTATTTTGGATAACTGTCTGGGAACTCTGACGGACAATGACTTCATTTGGTGGTTGGGAAGGACCAAGGCTAGTAAAAAGTACAATCTGTTGTAACTGAATGAAGAAGAGAGAAAATGTTCTTGGTCTTTCCAGCATAAGTTTTTCCCCAAAATATGTGTTTTAGTCATAATCCAGCATTAACATTGGATTCTTTTACCATAAAGAAAACGTATTAATAAGGGGATAGAAGAGTAGAAAAGCTATAGTTGCCACCAAATTTTATACATAAAATTTTTGAGGGAAAGGATCTTCAGGAGATATTTCAGAGGATTAAAAAAAAATATGGCAGGTGTGACCATGTAATTAAAGCTCCACCCCTTTTTATGCATGCCTAATGCATGCCCTACTTGGGGATGGGGCTTCAATCATGTAATTTGACCCACATCCTTCCCAGTGTTGTTTCCAATTTCCATCACTCTCAGCCAGGCATAGCGTTAGGAATATTGAGCATACAGTGCAACTCCACTTACTCTTTTATGGGGTCTATTTTTTGTTTTTAAATAGTTTGTATCCTTCTACCAGTATGTTCCAGTCATGGGTTTCATCCCACCAAGTTTCTGTTATTCCAACTATATCATATTTACCTTCATGTATTCATAGTTCGAGTTCACCTGTTTGTTCCCCAGACTTTGTGCATTTGTATATAGGCACTTGAGATCTTTATGTCTGATGCTGTGTTTACTGTCTACATAACCTGTGTTGTGCCTGCCTGCCCCTACTTTCTTGCCACCTGTTTGATTAGTGCACATGGCATGGCACTCACTGTTAAATGCTTGGTTTTGGTTGGCATCAAGGTTGATAATCTTACCTGCACAAACATCTATTTTGCATGCACTGGTATCCTTATTAATTGTAGGTTGCTGGGGACAGAAATGTTCTGAATCCATTAATTCTCTGTCCCCGCTGTTCAGTTTAAATATTTATCGAGGAAATCTGTGAATTTAATGCCAAATAACTCAGTCCCTTTCTTTAATGGATGCAAACCATCTCTTTTGTACAGTTTTTCATTGGACCAGCTGCAGACATCATGACTAATAAAACCAAAGCCTTCCCTTTCACACCACTCCTTTAGCCACACATTAAACTCTGTTATATGCTGCCCTTTCCATTTTTGTTCCTTGTATACTGGTAGAACCTCTGAAAAGATAAGCCTACAGCCCATATTACTAAGTTCATACCCCAAGCTCTGGAAGTCTTTCTGAACAGAAAGTACATCCTTCTGGGATAGATCATTTGTACCAAGATGTATAATAGCATCAACATCCTTGCTGGCATTCTTGACTATCTTAAGAATACGCTTCTTGTCTCTGCTGGCAGTAGCACCTGGTAGACACCTGACCTCTTTCAAAACCTCAGTATCCTTTCCTAAATTTACATCCCTTACAATTGGGTCCCCAATCAGAAGGTGGCTTCTCTTTTTGGATGCCTTGCTCTTCTTGTGTGACTGGTGCGTAATACCTGATTCACACTTTCTCCTTTCCAAAGTAAGTTCTTCTTCTAGGACTATGATCCCTGGCTTACTTGAGTTATCATTATCACAACTACCTTGACCTGTCACTTTAGTGTCCCTATTAAGGTCAGCAAGGGAGGAGTTTCCGGTTTGTCGGCTTTCACGGCGGCAGGGATTTGCGGCTGCGCGATCCCTGCCGCGCTAGCTTTTGGGGCTCCGACCCAGGCGGGGTGCGAGCTAGGCTGCCCTGCAGGGGCAGCTGAAGGTAGGGGATCCGGAGAAGGGTTTGGGGTGTTGCAGACCCCCTCCCGGCCGGCAGAACCCCTTTTCCCAGGACGGTGCAGCGGCGGTCTGTAATGGCCGCCACAAAGAAGCTGGCAGCCGGGTAAGAATGCGCAGGAGGAAGTGGAGAAAGTGCTTGAGAGGAGAAAGTCTTTCTTGGTTCCTAGGACTCTAAGACATATTTAACAAAATTCCTGAAAAGTATGACTTTCTGAATGATACCTTCGAGAAGAGGAAAAAAGCGGCAGTTTAATGGTGCTGAAAGGATAGCTTACCCTCTTTTTTTACGGAATAAAAGTGAACATTAAGAAACCTATTTTTTTTAGGTGAAAACTGGCTCTAAGCGGTGAGTGGGAAAAGAGAGGACTTAAAAAAATATTTGTATGCTAAGACTTTGTTGGAGGAGATGCCTTAAGGATTGAAAGACTAAAATATATTGTAATAAGACTTTAAAAACAGATTTGGACTTTCCTTTTCTTTAATTGATACTACCCCAGGAGGAGAGAGTGGGAACTCTGTCTTGGTTTGGACTGACTGAGAACTTTGGGATTGTCTTATTTTTCCTTTGGAATATTTTGGCTGTTGTAAGAGAAAAAGAAAAGAAAAGATTTATAATGGCTTCTTCTATCGAGGAACTGAGAAAAGACTATGAGCAAGCAAAACAAAATGGTAAAGCTGGTTTGAAAGAAGCCTTCCTTTTTTTTAGAAATGGCGCTTATTAATTATCAACAAACATTGCAACAGATGAAGACAGCAGAAGAAGAACAAAGAAAGGAAGCCATCTTTAATAAATCTCAGAACTCGACCAAGAGGAAGGAAGAGGAAAAAGAAGAGAAATAAAGGACTTAAGATTTAAAAAAACATTTAAGAAAGGGAAAAACAAGGTGCAAAATCAATATAAGGATGGTAAACAAAAGGGAAGAGGAATGCGACAGAGAAGGGAAGCCAGTAAGGCAGAGGCTAGAAGAAGGGGGCTAGAAGGGGGCTAGAAAGGTTTGTTGGGGAAGAAAGAAAGAGAAAAGGTGGAGAAAAGTTACAAAGTTTTGAAATTAAATGAGAAAAAAGAAATTTTTTTAGGGATAAAGGATAAGTATAATTTCTTCAAAGAGATTTTGCAAGGTACATAAGATGACATTGTAGTATTGTATCAGAAATAGAAAATTTAAATGGTTTGAGAGTTGATAAGAGATTAAAATGTTGGAATGTTAATAATGATTGGTTTGAAAATATAATATGAGGGAGATTTAGAATATTAAACTTTAATTAAAGAGTTTATTAAGATTATGGTATTGATGTTATTATAAAACTTTCATTATAGTATTTTGTTTTTAATATTTAAATCTATTGCTTAACTAGGTATTTAATTGTTTTAGATGTATTATTCAGTTAGAATGTACCAAGCAAAATCGGATTGGGTATTTTAAAGATTAATTTGATTAATTTAGTGGGGAGATAGAAAGGCATCATACTCTGATTAGTGATTTCAGGAGAAATTTCTTTCTTTTTAAAAGGAATGAGACAAAGGTATAATAGAGAATGGACAAAAGATATAAATATAATGACTCAAATTAAGATGATTAATTAAGATAGAATCAAGAAGAGTGAAATATGTGGAGAAGTTAATATAGAAGACTTAGAATGGTAAATAAAATAAGTAATGATATGTAAGATGAGCCTGAATATAATTGAAGTCCATGAAAAGAGAGATACCTGGGTCCAAGTTACTTTCCAAAAAGATCTTTTATATGTTTTGTGTGTTGTGTGATTATGTTGTTTTTTTGGGGGAAAATTAATAAAACCTTGTAGAAATATAGAATGAGAATAATGGTAACTAAGTCAGAAAGAAGTAGATGAAATAATAATAATAAAATTGAATAAGAGTGAAGAGAAATAAAGGAAATTGGATAAGAGGTTTTTGTATGTTTATATGGAAATGGTTTAAAATAGAATTATAGTTTACCTGACTTGTTAAATTTATAATGGAAAAAGGTTTAAACATGTAATGGAAAATGATGACTTGTGTGTTTTGAAAATTAATAAAACTTGTTTAAAAAAAAAAAAAAAAGGTCAGCAAGGGCACTTTATCTGTTATACCGGGACACAGCAAAGCTTTGTGTTTATGATCCACAGCTCTCACCCTGCCAGATCCCATGGTTGTCCATACTGCCCTTTTCCTGTAGGATCTTTGTGGTAGTAGGGGCTGGTAGCACAGCAGCTCAATAAATGGCTGGTTTGGGCACCTAATTTCTGCTTGGAGAGCACAGATTAGAGATTCTAGATAGGTAATCTGTCCATGTAGACTGGTAATTTTTTTACAAAGAGGACATTATCCAAGTTTGAAAAGAGTACTGCGAAAGACAGCTGTAAAACAAGTATTACACTAAACTAAGCTGGTCATTTTGAAATAAAATAAAATCACAATCTCAAGTGCACTTACCCTAAATGTCTTATTGGTATTCTTGGTTTATAGTTATGTGATTCGTGCACCGTTAGGGCCGCTATCTTTCTCCTTTCTACTCACCCTCTGCTTCCTTCACAAGCAGCCAGCAGTTCCTCCCACAACCTCTGGGAATTTGAAATGCACCACCATTGGTCTAAATGTCTGCCTCAAAAGTTATTCTAAGTCTCATCCTATGAGGGTAGTTTCAAGCTATTCATGTTGCTTCTTGATTACAGTAGGGTAAAAAGAAATAGTGGCTGCTTTTTCTGTGTCTTTAACATATCTAAGAATTGGCTTCCAATTGTAGTTTCCAAACTTGCAGAGGTTATAAAACAATCTGAGGCTTAAGGCAAAATTAGGCACCTTCATCTATGTTACCTAGGATGTATTCTTTCGAAAAATGGAGAAGTACTAGATGACAGTAAAACATTAGTCTTTTATTTTACTCTTTGGTGCCATCTAGTAGAGGTCTGAAGTTTTGCATTACAAATGGCTTAATATATAAAAGTACCTCGATACTCGTGCTTCGCTTTGAAACTATGTGGTCGGACTTAGTTTTTTGGGAGGAAAATAAGGGGAAAAAATTCTGCCTCTGCCTATCAGTATCCATCGGTATTCATCTGGCTAGTGTGTGAGACAGTTGAGGGCTTTTTGGAAACTGAAGCAGTAATTTGCTGTGTGAACAAGGAGAAGACAAGAAGGAGCTTGGGCATGACTTAGTTCAACTGTTCTGGTCTAAAGCTGCTTGGTTCTGTGAAACTAAAACTGAAACTGAAACTCCTCTCCTCTGCTTGTGTTTTGCATTTGGAAGAGATTTCTTTTCAGGTGAGGAGGAGTAATAGTACTCCTTAGCATCAGAGCCAGATAGCAGAAATTTTGAGTAGTTTGGAGAACTGGCAAATACCGCCTCTGACTGGAGATTTTACAGTATCCTTCCCCTGCCACGCCCACCAAGCCACGCCCACAGAACTGGTAGTAGAAAAATTTGAATCCACTACTGATCAGAACGTGTTAATAATAATATATGAAATACTAATGCTCTGATAGTCATTTCGAAAAATCCTTTCTTAGTGAGCACCTAGAAGCCAAGAGGAACATAGTTTTCTCCCACGTAAGATTGGAAGTATCTAGGCAACGTTTCGATGAAGTCTCATTCATCATCTTCAGACTTCTGTCTTTGGCTCTGTGCTTCTCAGAGTGATGCCTAGATACTTCCAATCGTTGCCTAGATACTTCCAATCTTACGCGGGAGAAAACCCGAATAACCAAAGATATATATATATATATATATATATATATATATATATATATATATATATATATATATATATATATATATATATGTTTTCTTAAGTTTTCAATGGTACTTACATGTATGGTGTTCGGCTTGGTTGGGTATTTTCCCACGTCATTGTAGTTCTTTTAAAGTTGTAGCAACGTTTCAGCAGAATCTCATCTGCCATCATCAGGCTTCTGTATTGTGTCCGTCTGTGGGTCAGACTTTTACAGTGGTTTCAGATTTAAATTTGGGGCAGCCTATTGCTGTGCCAGAATGGTTTTTCTTCATCCTGATTGGTTGGGAGTCTTGGTCTGTGTTTATTGGTCTCGGAGATTGCTGTGTTCTGCTTGATGGGTGTCTCTGATATCTTCTGTCTGTTTTTGGCTCTTTTTGTATCTTGATTGGCTGGCAGCATTGTGTTACTTTAATGGAGGCCTTTAGTGCAGCTTGGCTTCGGGTAAATGGACGGCTATCATTAGTTAGGAAGCTGGGTTTCATCTGGGTGCCTGGTTGGGGTGTGTTTGAGCTGGAGGTATCAGGGGATCTGTTTGTGCCCAGGTGTTTGCCTGGCTTGTGGTGTGGATATTTTTTTGTTTGTGAGTGCAGGCTTCCAAATGATTGACAGCCTGGTGGAATCATCTCTTCTGTTCATGCACCACTACAAAACCTAGCCAAATACCTAGCAAAGCAGCTACAGCCCCATGCTGAAACAGCAGCTTCACATGTACAAAACTCATACCACTTCTTGGAAATGATCAAAGATCTACACGTGGAGCAAGAAGATCTGCTTGTAAGTTTTGACGTGGTTTCCCTATTCACTCAAGTCCCGATAAAAGAGACCCTTGAAATCATCAAAAATAAATACCAACCAGCCAAACACCTCATGGAACTAACAGAACACTGCTTAACCAACACATATTTCATATACAAAGGACAAAGATACAAACAAATAGAAGGAGCCCCCATGGGATCACCACTGTCACCTGTCATTGCTAACCTGTTCATGGAAGAATTCGAATCCAGAGCCCTGGCCAATGCCATCCTCAAACCCAAACTATGGTTAAGATACATCGATGACACATTCGTGATTTGGCCCCATGGACAGGAAAACCTAAACAATTTCCTAACACACCTAAACAGCGCACACCCCAAAATCAAGTTCACCATGGAAACAGAAACAAACAAACAACTACCATTCCTAGATGTACTAATCTACAAAAAAACAGATGGCACACTAGGACACACCATATACCAGAAGAAAACACACACCAACCGCTACCTCAACGCCCAATCCCACCACCACCCAGCACAGATAAACTCCGTGGCTAAAACACTAATTACCAGAACCAAACGCCTGGCAGACAAGACACACATTAAGGCTGAACTATGCACCCTGACTAAAGTACTGACAGCCAACGGCTTCCACAAAAGCAAAATCACCAGCTTGATCCACAAAAACACACTGAAACATAATAGAGACCCAGAAGATGAACAGACCTATGGAACAGCTGTCCTGCCCTACATAAGAGGTACTACAGACAAAATTAGTAAGGTACTACACAGACATCACATCAGGACTGCCTTCAAAACAGACAGAAAAATAGCAGCCATCCTTAGCAACCCCAAAGATAAAATTGACCTGGAAAACCAAGGCATATACGAAGTCCCTGTGCATCATGCCCGGCCACATACATTGGACAGACCAATAGAAGAATAAGTACCCGCCTGGATGAACACAAAAATGCAGTCAAAAAGCTGGAACACACTTCCTCACTAGTCCAACACATGGAAGCCACAGGTCATAGCATCAACTTCAATGGCACCAAAACCCTGGCCACTATGGAAAACCCTAGCCACAGAGTCATCAGAGAAGCCATAGAGATTGAAAAAAGACCAGAAAGCATGAACAGAAGAGA
Source organism: Notechis scutatus (assembly GCF_049901735.1). NCBI lineage: Eukaryota > Metazoa > Chordata > Lepidosauria > Squamata > Elapidae > Notechis > Notechis scutatus. Next base: position 212,474,553 of record NC_142010.1, read on the forward strand.
TGATTCCACCAGGCTGTCAATCATTTGGAAGCCTGCACTCACAAACAAAAAATATCCACACCACAAGCCAGGCAAACACCTGGGCACAAACAGATCCCCCTGATACCTCCAGCTCAAACACACCCCAACCAGGCACCCAGATGAAACCCAGCTTCCTAACTAATGATAGCCGTCCATTTACCCGAAGCCAAGCTGCACTAAAGGCCTCCATTAAAGTAACACAATGCTGCCAGCCAATCAAGATACAAAAAGAGCCAAAAAACAGACAGAAGATATCAGAGACACCCATCAAGCAGAACACAGCAATCTCCGAGACCAATAAACACAGACCAAGACTCCCAACCAATCAGGATGAAGAAAAAACCATTCTGGCACAGCAATAGGCTGCCCCAAATTTAAATCTGAAACCACTGTAAAAGTCTGACCCACAGACGGACACAATACAGAAGCCTGATGATGGCAGATGAGATTCTGCTGAAACGTTGCTACAACTTTAAAAGAACTACAATGACGTGGGAAAATACCGAACCAAGCCGAACACCATATATATATATATATATATATATATATATATATATATATATATATATATATATATATATATATATATATATATATATATATATATATATATTATATGTTTAATAAATTCTTTTTATGAAAGCTATTTGTAATGGTGTTGTAAAAAGGTTATTTACATTACTTAATACAGATAGTTTGCTATCTGATGAAATGATATTTACATGTATTAAAACAGTACTGATTTTATTTTAAAAAGGGAACTACTCTAAATTTATTTCAAAATGGATATAGTCGATTAACTGAACACATTTTCATACACAATGCTATTTGCTATACTATGTGTGAAATTTCATATTAGCCAATTTGCTTCAGTTTTTTTTAGGAGGAATAACACTGAAAGTTCACTCTAGCTCTACTATTATTCAACTTTTATAAAAATATAATCGTAATAAAAATACAGATCCATTCCTAAGCTACCTAAGAAACATAGTTTGGTATTTTTGTATGCCAATTATTGGTATTTTTGTATGCCAATTATATGCCCATTTTATCTTATTTTATAAGGCTTAAAATGTATAAGGTTGAAAAAAATATTAAAGGTATCAAATTGGATGATTTGAGTTGAACACATGATTTGATCAATTTGCCTCTCTTGCTTTAGAATTAAACTTTAGCACAGAACTACAATGTACAAACCCAAAGGTATTAACATACAGGGTTCTATGATTCTGTCTTAGCTGGACAGTAGAAAGGCGCAATTAGTTAAAAGACCACAATTAGGCAATGTGGAAGATGTGGAACTGACTTCTATTGAAAGGACAAAGATGACTTGCAGGGAGGCATTATTATATCTGCTTCCAAAGCCATTAAGGCGTGTTTGGAACAGAACACTTCAATCTGTCTATAGACATATTATTTTACTTCTGGTGATGTTTTCCCATAACCTTGTTGAAGCTGAAAGTGGGCTGAAATGCTGCAGTAATTTAAATCTGTATATTAAGAGTACAATAAAGCTTTTCATACATTTCACTTTCAGCCAGTGTTGTAATCAGCAGGTTCTCACAAGTGATCCTATGGAACATAAATCTTCAGATGCAAAAAGCTCATTTGGTGCTATAGTTTTAATCACTGCAAATTAGACTCCTTTTTTTTACTAATAAGTGTGCAGTGAAAATGGTTTCATCAAAACCTACCATATTAAATGCAGAGAGGAATCTCTATCTGTATCTGTGTCTCTAATCTATCTGTATCTATGTACTGAAAAATTAGAAACAAGAATCTTTAATCTACACTAATTATGCATAAAATAACAGAGCTCTCATGATTCAGGCTCTCGTTGATCTGGTACTTGAAGAAAAATATATTTCTGTCCGGTGATTCCTGGTTTTGCAATAACATTAAACCAGGCAGCAGAAATGATATAAAACATGATTTTTCCAGTTTTCTTGCTAACTATTGGGTATCCCAAAACTGTTGTCTAAATCACAAACTGCAATGTGATTTAGAAAACATGAATATCACCTCTCTATTCTTTTCTAAAGCAGCCCAATTTTCTTCAGGCCTTGAAATTAATTTGTCTTCTATTCCATACGTACCCACTTCCAACTGAATATAGAAGCCTGAGTTTGTCTGAGCCTTTAATGCCTAATCAGACTTAGCATCTGGCATTTACTTAGTATTTTCACATGTGAATTTGGAAGAGGCACATTAAAATATATATCTAATGAATTCAGCTTCCCTTTTTGCTTCCTATTCGGGACTGCCATCTGATAGAGCCTAGGGACAGACCTTCTTCTTCTCTTGCAATGCTCACCCCTTGGAAAGTTAGCTCCTTAGATTAGATTGCCCTGACCCTATTGGTCTTTTGTAAGTCTTGGCTTTGTTCCTGGGCCCTAGAGTCAGGAAGTGTAGCTCAGCCAATGCAATGGTTATGTTGATTTGTGTTGGCAGTTTTGTTTTTATCTTGGCCATTGATTAGTATGTCACAACACAATTTATAGTGTTTTTAACTGTAGTTAGCCACCTACTCACAAATTTGAGTTGAATGGCCATATAAATTGAAATAGTAAATAAATGAATTCATTAAGTTTATTTTAAATGTTACAAACAATTCTGTGTAAAGGGGTTTAGTGACTTCAGAAATGTTAACCATATATTTCAGAAAAAATGGAACTGCTATATTAGTTGCAACAATAAAAGCAGTTCTGCTTTGTTGTAGTTAATATATTTCAAATTGGCTTCATGATGTTTCTTTACTGTAAATAAAATAGAGATCTTTTGCTAATTCCCAATACTCTCATATTGTCTTTATATTGAATATAAAAAAGAAAACAAGACATGCAAGAAACCCAAGAATGTAAAAATTAAAATCAAAACAAAACAATGAGGGAAAAAAATCCCCCGAGAATGTAAAAAAGCAAAACAAAACAAGTGGTTACCTGCATTTCTTTTGCTTTGTAAAATAGTTTAGAACACGTTTTTAAGCATTTAGAAGCTTCACTGACTTTTAAGGTCATCTTTTATAATAAAGTGAACAAAGAATGCTGTGATATATGCATAATAGATCACAATCAACTCCTCAGATGCCTGGACTGTAGCTATGAAAGAGATTTATAAACAATGCTGTTGTTGGAAAATACAGCAAGCGGCAACCCGCAGCTATCTTTGGCTTAAATAAACAACAATGGCAATCTTAAACAAGACTAGACTTAATTAGTACTTAGATAGAAGGTCCAAATAAATCCTAGGGCTATATGATAGATTTCAAAATGAAAAAGAAAGCATTTTGGAACTAGTCACTGGGAATCCCTTTCTAAGAAAATTGCCTGGATAAGTTTGTATAGTCACCGGAACTGAAGGTAATCTTTGTTTCTTTTGTATGGTCAAAGGGTGTGGCTGGAAAGCAAGAAAATAGTAGGTACAGTTATGAGAGGAAAAAAAGAAAGATGGAATTAATTTAGAAGTAACTAAATATCAAGCAGTAATTAGGTCTGATCAGACATGGTTACATAATTAGTTAATATAATATGAGAGTTCATCCTAGTTTCTGCCCAACCACAGTATCTTCCTTACCTTTGCAGTCATAAGATACATTGCAGGCCAAACCCAAATATGTTGGCAACTGGACTTTCTTGGTTTTTTTCCCTTGAAAACATTTTGCTTCTCATCCAAGAATCTTCAGTTCTTCTTCAAGCAAAAAAAAACCAAAACACTAAGAAAGTCTACTTGCCTTTTGAAAAACACCTTTGGGACAATCATGACCTGGATGATTGAGAATCTACACAGATATTGCAATCAAAAATAACCGGAAATAAAAGATTGTATTTTTTTTAAAGCTCTTAGAGGAAATGTTTTATAAGTGGGTAAATTCCTATGAGTGTAAGCATTTGGATGAAAGAAGCCATATCAATTCACTGCCTCCTAGCTTGTTGGTAGAAATTTGGCACACATTGTTTTTACTTTTTCTGAGTCTTGTAAATAGATAATAAGATTCCTAATTCTGACAAATATTGCTTCCTTTGTCAGAAAATGCATCTGGCTTGACATATTTTTGGTAAAAATGGAAGGTGTAGAGAGAGAAATATTCATTTGTAGATCTTCCCTGTGTGATATACTGGATTATAATTTTGAGATACACAGCATGCTACTTCAGCTGCTTTGGTGCACTAAGCATTTAAGTATAGAAAAAAATTGAGAAACTGATCATAATTTTTGTATAAGTAAATCACTTTGGGCCATCTGAACATCTAAGAAAAAATGAAGCATAGATGCCTGGTAAAATATATACTTTTTGGAATATTGACTCTAAATGTGTACATTTAAATAACTCACAACTCATTTGAAGAACTCACACATCACTAAAATGCTGTGATTATTAATGGGGACTTTTAAAATTCAGGCATATAAATAGGCAGAGCTTGCATGTTGGATAAAATTAACTTTTGGTGCAAATGAAAAGAATAGAATCATCCATCACTGAACTCTTCCGTTTTAATTTTTAACACTTATTCTGTTAACCAGATGAAAGTGAATGAATGAAACTAACATTCAGCAGAAGGCCCCAAAGAAGTGAAAATACAATATTTATGCTGAAGCTATACACCAGTGTAATATTTGAAAGCTTCTTACTACATACTGAGTTCTTGGTGTGAGCAGCTTTGCATGCCAACATCAAACCTTGCAAAGTCTTGTGATACTGAAAAACAAACTCAAATAGGCACTGTGAGTATAGTGGACACAGTGAATACAGTAATGAAACAATCTATCAATGCTTTCTCAATAGGAAGGTCAGCTATGCTCAGTGGACTGACACCTAGCTAAGTGTGTATGGAATTTAAGCCTAATGGGTTTTTAAACATTTCATTCCCCCTGTGCTCAAGCTTTAGAACAATAGTGAGCTTCCAGTTAGTAACTAATATCTGAAAGCTGATAAGGAAGTGGCCTTATCAAGCAGGAAACTGTTGCTGTTGTTCACCATTCAATTAATGGTGCTCTTTTAAAAGTGTGCCTTGTCAGTTCTCACAAAATGAAGCATTTGTTCCCATTTATGGGCAAGGAATTTGGATGAATAGGGTTCTATTGTACTACCAACTACATTGGCACTATTTATAGAGGCTATATAAAGCTTGGGTTTATGGTCTGCTGCTCTGCTGTGTCTCACAGACTATGCACAGGCTTATAAAATGGACAGACTTGTTCCCCCTTTTTTCAGTTTATCTGGCAGCTTTGCACATCATGCTGGTCTTTCACAACCAGGCCTAACTTATTTACATCATATTTAACAACATGCAGTTCTTCATTTCCCAATAAATGCAAACAGGCAGCAAATTGGAAATACAAGCTCAAGAGATACAGGTAGATGTTATCATGTAAACATTGCTAGACTTTCTGAAATTACAATTATGACACCCCTGGATGATCTCTGAACCTACCGTATTATGCTGTGACAGATGTATATTGCAGTGATTTCTCTTGTGATGTTTGCTTTTGCTTCCTTGTCAGCTTTAATAATAAAGCAACTGGACAGACTAAATTGAAATTATTTATCTTCTATGAATGTTATAGTAAAGCATGCTGTCATAGTAACAAGTTCAGCTTCCTCCAATGATATTGTCAAACACAATAGGCTGGAGCTATTTGAAATCACATCACGTCTTAAAATGTCACTTGTAGCAATCTTCCCTCCTCCCTCACACCAAATCATATGCAACTGATCCTTTGTTGCTCCTCTAAGTCCTTTCCTTTCCAACTGTATATTAATCAAGGAAGTTACTAAGCAGTGACTCATAGCTTCCTTAGTAGTGCAATCCCTGCTTCCAAAGAATTAGAAGGATAATTGACACTCATGCTCTCAAAGATGCTTTGGAAAAATGTTAATGATTTAATGTTTTAGTGATGTTTGACAGTTTTATTCCATGAACCTATCCAGAAAACAATATTTCTACATAGCTGTGCTCTCCATGAAAGTGACATGAGAAAATAATTACCATGATAGTGATCATGATAAAATTAAATCATTCAAACATCACCTATAATTGTTTGTTGTGAATGGATCCTACTAAGTGGGAAAACTCTGGGTGTTCCTATAACCAGAAAAGGCATCAATACATGCACAGATGCCTCTTCTGTCATTTTCATGCAGTTACTGGAAAATGCTGGAAGAGGCTTCTGCATTTGTGTGACTTATAAAATTGCTAACACAATAATGTAAATATACATTGGCCTGTAGTTGGTGCATGGCTGGCCTGATATTTTTTTAACCCCTAGGTATTGTCAACCCTACTGCAGGGTTGGTGTATGTCCAGAACAAACATAAGAATTTACCTTGGATAATATAATAGACTAAGATAGATTTTTCACCTTGGAAACTTTAAGATAAGGACTTCAACTTTCAGAGTTCCCCAGCCAATATGAAGTTCACCAATCTTAGAGTTGACAAGGTTGAGAAAAGCTAGGCTAAAATGAAGCAGCAAAAGAAAGTGTGTGCTTGAGAAGCACAGCAACCAGTTGCAGGATTATTGATTAAATAGCAACAAAAAACATTATAACTCTTCTGACATCTAGTGAAAGGCTTATCTTTGTAGCCCATAACCAATAGTCATAATATCAGCACAACTTGCTGATCTATCTTGACCCTAAGCCATTGCTACTTGTCTCCTGATACTGATTGTGTGTGCAAGCCTCAGGGATCACAAGCGGTCTGCTTTCTTTAATGTAGTCACTAGCTGTTTAATTAATGTTGGGATGGGAGCCCCATCAAGCTGGTTTGCTTTGGGGCTCCAAAGATTCTTCTTAAGCCCTGGTACTAACAATGTTAGTTGTTCTCATTCTGGTTATCGATAATGCTGATAAACAGTTTGAAGTGCCATGAAATCACACTTCCTTTTGCCTTGACAAGCACCCCAGACAAACTAAACCATCATTCAGAAGCATAGTTCAGGAATTATACAATCCAGTTTGTCCTTTCTTGAAGATCTTCCAATATTTGAGGGGCTGCCACAGAGAGGAAGGGATCAAGCTATTTTCTAAAGCACCCGAAGGCCAGACAAGGAATAATGGATAGAAACTGAACAAGGAGAGATTTAACCTGGAAATAAGGATAAACTTTCTGACAGTGAGAACAATCAACCAATGGAACACCTTGCCCTTGGAAATTTGGGAGCGCCATCACTTGAGACCTTCAAGAAGAGATTGGACTGCCATTTGTCAGAAGTGGTGTTGGGTCTCCCACTTGGGTGGGGGGTTGGACTAGTTCCTTCCAACTCTGATTATCTGTTAAGAAAAAACCTCCAGTTTTGGAGCATCCACAACTTTTGAAGACAAGTTATCTGTTAAGAAGATCTCTACGAAAGAAAAATTCTTGAAAAAGCCATATTGGCTTCTATTTACCAGTGGTTTTATTTCTACAAGCACAAGTAGATTGACACATCTTAATAACCCGATTTTCCTCTTAAATGGCATCTGTCTCATTTTCCATCCTTTTTTCAAGATAATTAGGTTCTGGAAATGTACCAGCAAGTTATCCTGTAATTATTAGAACAGTGTAGCATTTCAACGCACAATTGCAGTAAAACACAAATTTAGTTTAAGGAGTTGCAGATGGGTTCTCTGCTTGCAAAGAACCTTTTTTGCTTCTAAAACTGAATTGCTGCATTTTAATTTGGGATGTGAGACTCAGGCAAGATTCAGTTTGAATCTGATAGCAAAACATGCTAAAAAGTTTTCCTCTAATTGTTTCTTTTTGTTTTTCTTCCATTTTCTTTCTTCCTTCTTTTGTCATTTTGTTTAATCAAATAAAGACAGAAAGAAATCTTTCAGGTCACTAAATTGATCCAAAAGCTCTTGTTTTGATTTTGAGATAAACCAGTTTGATTTGAAGGTACATTTCAACTGCTTTCAAACTAGAGCTTTAAATTGAGGTTTCACATGGCCATAAACATATAACTAATGTAATCATGGGGCTTTTATGTATGCTAAATCTGCCAACTGTAAAATCATTTTAACTCTAATTTTTAAATATCTTGCATTATATTTTTAACAAAAAGTATTTTTGTGTGCATTGCAAATTTCATTTTTCCTTAGTAATGAAACTCATTGTTTTGGCTTAGTCCATGGCTAAATATATAAAATGTAAAATATGGAATATATTTCACATGTGTAGCTTAAAATTAAAAATGTAAAACAGATTACATCTTGAGAAAAAAAATCAATGTCTTTCATTGCAATGAAAAAAAGAGGGGATTTAAATAATTGTATTCTGAAAGAATAAAATTAAAATGCTGTACCAATGACAAATTCATCAACTGTAAAAGTGAGATAAAATAAGTTTCACTTTGGAAAATAAAACCTAATATCTAGCTCTTATTGATGATAGTGAAATTCTTTTATTCACGTGTGTTATAATAATGAATTTTAAATATTCTCTATTAAACGTTAAAAAGCTTGTGTTAGAAAAGACATGCTGGTATTCATTTAGACAATTATAAATAATTAAGGATGTATGACAAAATTATTTTGCATTATTTTCTTCCTATTCTGAGAAAATAAAAAAGGTCAGATTTGAATGACATGTTTTTAATAAAAGTGACCTATCTATACTTTATGTACTTTATGTGGAAGTAATTTATGTACTTCCAATAATATTTTTTAATGTAAGTCTATGGAGAAAGTTATTTTAATCAGTCATTTTAAAGGTTTTGAATCATTTTATACACCACAGGTGTTACCTGAACTGCAAATGTTAAAAAGCACATATATGCATTCATAAATATTATTGTGCTTAGAAAGCAACATACTCCCACACGTAGTAGGGGAGACGCAATGTAGCCTTACTAGAAGGGACAGATCAGGTATCAACTCCACAAGAAAGTTAAAAGTACTTTTCTTGAGATGGACAATTCTGACAGGATCTCGCAAGTCTGATTGTACTGTACTTCTGCTTCTTATAGTTCAATCAATGAGAAGGGCATCTGTTTGAGTTGTTTCCAGATATCATCTGGCTGTTTTGGACTTTAAAACATTAAATCTTCTTTTACATAGCTCCTGAATATATCCATGAAGCTCATTTTTCTTATTCTCTATACGCACAAATATATATGCTGCCCCTTCCCATGGATTGTTACCTTGTGATAGTAAAGGTGTATGAACATCTTAATGGTACTTTGAGCTATGCCATTTAGAGTATACATAACAGGCTCTCATAATGGACAGGTCATAGATGAAAGCCCAGACCAAGTATGATCTACAGGAGAAGGAACAGACAATGACTCCTGTGTCCTGCCAAGGAAATAAAACGAACACTTTCCACCAAGAAAATGCCAATACACTAACGAAAACAATTTCCTTGCATCAGAAGGTATCTAAGAAGCTACTGGGGACAAGTGAGGTTTATGATGTGGCTTGATTAAAGTTGAAAGAACATTCAGCTGGCGATGTGCCTAGAGGCATAACGGAAACCTAATGCTGCAAAGATAGGTATTCCATTGGTATATGAAATGTCAGAATAACGAGTCAAGGAAAACTTGATGTCAGAGTAGAAATGTCAAGGCTAAACATTGACATTCTGGAAAATCAATGAATTGAAATGGAGTGGATAGGGACCACTTCACATCAGAGGATCATCAGAATTACTTCTGTCAGCCTTACCAGGTGGACCAGACAGGAAACATGACCAGATAAGCTAATTCTACTTTATTGTAAAGTTACATTAACAGAATCTTGGAAGTCTGAAAGTACAGTTCCTCTGCCATGTCCTTTACAGTCTGAAAAACTAGGGAAGGCTTCCTTTGACCCTCTTGGCTGATTGTTCTTTAGGAAGCATCTCATTACTCCATCTCCCAAGGTCTTTCTCACATACCATTAAAACATAGACAAGAATGTCATAGAAGAATAATGGTAGTCTTCAAATTATGATCACAATTGAGCCCAAATTTAAGTTGCTAAGTGAGAAGTTTGTTAAGTGAGTTTTGCCGCATTTTATGACTTTTCTTGCCATATTTGTTAAGTGAATCACTGCAGTTGTTAAATTTATTAAATTTATTAATAGTTTTCCCTATTGACTTTGCTTGTCAGAAGGTTGCAAAAGGTGATCACGTGACCTAGGGACACTGCAGCCATCATAAATGTGAGTCAGTTGTCAAGCATCTGAATGTAAATCATGTGACCATGGGGATGCTGCAACAGTCATAACTGAAAAATGATTATAAGCACTTTTCTCAGTGCCATTGTAACTTCAAACAGTCACAAAAACAAACTGTTGTAAGTGGAGGACTACCTGCAGTTGTTATTACAAATAAAAGGGGTTGAGGGTCAGTGCCGAGGTATAATCTGAAAACCATAGAAAAATATCAAATTGAATCCAAGGGAAAATAGTCAACATTATAGTATTATGGATTCCTATGATTCTGAAGGTGAAGAGAAGAACCAGGCAGACTTTCAGTCTATGGTTGATGAGGCAAAAAGCTTCCAACCACCTATATGGTATAGGATCTCCTGTTTGAGTAGGAGGTTGCAATAGATGATCTGCAAGGTCCCTTCCAACTATTCTATTCTATTCTATTCTATTCTATTCTATTCTATTCTATTCTATTCTATTCTATTCTATTCTATTCTAGTGATGAAGATGACTCACTGCAGGTAGCTGTTGATTCAGAGCCTGAGTTTGATCCTGAAATAATACCAAGTTTTAAATTAAACCAATAGCTAACAAGAGCTGAACAGCAGAGGTCAGCACAGCTCCTTAAGAGGAAGAGGTGTTAACTTCTCTAATTAAGTATAACCAAGAACTAACTTATATAACTAGACAGTCTGCTGCAGATCCCTTCCCTTTGTTAGAAGCAGCCTTTCTTGCTTCCTAAACTGTGTTTCTATGGTGTTATGTCCCACTTTCCTCCTACCTCCTTGCCATGTGTTTGGAGCTTTGGACTGGTTTCCATGGCATTCTCTGGTGCTTGACCTTTTGGACTGCTACTGGCACTGCTGCCTCTGAATTCTTCCAGCTAGCAGTTTGCAACACTGTTGTAATTTATGTGACAAGCAATCTCTCTTTGTTGCTCACTGTCTAAATAGCCTGCTTTGGCCTCTGCTGGAAGATTTACAACATATCAGTCAAAGTGCTCAGATTCGTAATTGCCTTGCTTCGGTTGCTTCAATTTTAGGCTTTGTTTGGACATACAGGAGTCAAGTCTACTTTGCTTCAACCCCAGATGCAGCAAAAATGGGAATTGGTGAACTTTAATGTACTATTGATACCACAATGAAAACAAGTTTTGTTTTTTAGAAGTGATACTAATTACAGGAGACTGGAAGCTGAAATTACGAGTAAAAAATATCACTGGGAACAACAGAAAAAAATTAGTTCGATGTAATGAAATAAAGCATAATCAGACCAATATATATTAAAGCAAATTAAATGCAGGAGTCAGACTTTATAACAAACAACTTCTTTCAGCAAACTAAAAGACAACACTACAGATGTCACTGAATGTCCAACACTGGAATTAATTGACTATTACTCTATAAGCAGATGAAGAAGACACTGATAGAAATATAGGAAAAATTGTCTAACTAAATACTTTTCCAGGGTATACAAATAAAATACAAAGGGACTTCAGATAAAAATCAGATGACAAGTACAAAATATTTATTTAGGAAAATTACAGAAATCAATGGAAGATTTAATATAAAGATGGTCATGATAAAAGACAATGAAAACAAACATCTAGTGAGGAAAGAAGATATAAAAAAGAAATGTCATGATTATATGGAAAAACTGCACAAAACTGTACAAAAAGGACATTGACATATAGATGAAGATTTGATTACTGAACTGGAGGCAGACACTCTGGAAAGAAAAATCTAAATCAAATTGCCCCTGGAAACTTGTTACCTACCACAAAGTTTCAGTAGTAGATGAAATATCAGAGAACCATTAAAATCTTACAACATGATGTAGTTAAAGTGCTACACAAAGCTTGAAAGCAATATGGAAAACACAAGAGTGGCCCAGGGTCTGGAAAAGATCAATTTATTTTGTAATACTAAAAAGGGCATTGCTTGAAAATGCTCAAACTACTGAACAATTGTACTTACCTCATGGGTTAAATTAATAATGTTCAAGATTTTTAATGTAGACTTCAACAACACGTGAAACAAGAACTGCTAGATATGCAAAGGCACTTGAGACAAAATTGCCAATATTCAATAAATGATGGAAAATGCAAAAGAATTCTAAATATCTTGGCCTTTGGTGAGGGAAAGTGACTTCTTGCTTCATGTCACTTGCCACTTTTTATCTTTAACACTTGCATTTATTGATTTCGTTGTAATGTCTTTGTGGTGAGCCACCCAGAATCACTGAGTCAGGTGGCATGCAAATTTTGTAATTAAAAAATATTACAAATTAGGACCAAAATTTGCAGTAAATCTGAAGGCTTTATGTAGTATAATTCCATAAAAGATGGTCCTGTTATACCTTTACATTTTCTATTCCTCTTCTTTGCCAAAATACATTATTTTTCCAACTGAGAAAGAGACCATATTTTACCATTAAAACCTGAGTGATATAAAAATGCTTGTCAGATGTTTTTCAAGGTTTCTTGAGGTGTACTTCATACTGACAAAGGCAGGAAATGTTAATTTTCACCTCTCTCATAAATGTTGAGATGTGTAAGAGGAATTCTATTGTCACAGCAAATATATGGTACACGACAAACTACTCCTAAAAATAAAATCTTATGGTATCTCTGGACAACTGAATAACTGGATAGAAGCATTCCTGTCAAACAGACAACAAATGGTCAAAATCGGGAACGCCCTATCAAATCCAGTACCTGTCAATAGTGGTGTTCCCCAAGGCAGTATTCTAGGACCAACTCTCTTCATAATCTACATAAACGACCTTTGTGATCATATCAAGAGCAATTGCGTTCTCTTCGCTGATGATGTAAAGCTGTTCAATACCACAGACAATACTACTACCCTACAAAAAGACCTAGACTATGTATCTGAATGGTCTAACATATGGCAACTTCAAATCTCAACAAATAAATGCTCTGTCTTACATATTGGTAAAAAAAATCAGAAAATAAAATACAAGCTGAATAGTCAAGATCTTGTTGATGACCCAAGCTCTGTAAAGGACCTGGGAATACTCACCTCTAATGATCTAAGTGCTAGAGCCCACTGCAACTACATAGCCAAAAAGGCATTAAGAGTTGTTAACCTAATCCTACGTTGCTTTTTCTCTGGTAATATCTCACTACTAACCAGAGCATACAAAACATTTGCTAGACCAATACTCGAATACAGTTCATCAGTCTGGAATCCTTATTATGTATGTGATATTAACACAATTGAGAAAGTCCAGAAGTATTTCACAAGAAGAGTTCTCCACTCTTCTACTCGTTGTAGAATACCTTATGCCACCAGACTCGAAATTCTAAAACTAGAAAACCTTGAATTACGCTGTCTTCGGTCAGACTTAAGCATGGTATATAAAATCATACATTGCAATGTCCTACCTGTCAATGAATACTTCAGCTTTAACCATAACAACACAAGAGCACACAACAGATACAAACTCAAAGTAAACCGCACCAAACTTGATTGCAGGAAATACGACTTCAGCAACAGAGTGGTCAATGTCTGGAATACTCTACCCGACTCTGTAGTCTCTTCCCCAAACCCCAAAAACTTTAACCTTAGACTGTCTACTATTGACCTCACCCCTTTCCTAAGAGGTCTGTAGGGGGCGTGCATAAGCGCACCAATGTGCCTACTGTCCCTGTCCTATTGTTTCTCTTATTCTATTATTTTTCTTATATGTACCCATTTCATATATTCACAACTATGTATACACTTGTACTTATTATCTTGTAAACAATTGACAAATCAAATAAATAAATAAAATAAATAAAATAAATAAATACTCTTGAGTGATTCTAACCCAATTAGTGCTTATATGATGTACTTGGAAATATTTAGGGCCACAGGAAACAAACTGGTAAACAGTTTTTCCTATTTTGATGTTGGAGTAGGATGAACATTACCTTCTTATTTTTGTCCATATTAGGTAACCTGTAGTCCATATGCATGGAGACTAAAGCTGTATCATCTTCTGAAGATTTACAAGCAATCTTTAAAGTATTGTATTATGTTACTTTCTGTATTTTTTTTTGTAAAAAAAGTAGTACAAAAGAGCTTTGGAACTGTAGATTCACATAATGATATACAACATAATCATGTTACTTCATGATGATCAGATAAGAAAAGAACAGGACACCTTCATCTTTAATGGTTGTGGCAAAGAGCTACCATCTGTGGAATGCAGGAATCCTTTGGCCAATGAATGAAAAATGTTGGATCAGTTGCTGGTCTGACCAAGTTTAGGTGTTATTATGCTCCTAAAAATGGAAAAGACTTGTTCTCTTTTGCTATGAGACCTCCAAATATAGCTGAACTTATAAAATATACCTGTCTGGTATTAATAGTCTCTTATTCTATATGCTAGCTTATACTTTTCCTCCAAAAAGCAAGCCTGAGTTAGTTAGCTATTCAATGTATATGCCAACTTGGCGGGTTTCCGGTTTGTCGGCTTTGCGAGCGGTAGGGATTCGCGAAGCTGCGCGATCCCTGCCGCGCTAGCCGCTTTTGGGGCTCCGATCCGAAAGGGTGCGGAGCAAGGCTGTCCTGCAGGGGCAGCTGAAGGTAGGGGGGATCCGGAAAAGGGTTTGGGGGTATTGCAGACCCCCTCCCTGGCCGGCAGAACCTCCTTTTACCAAGACGGCGTAGCGGCGGTCTGTAATGGCCGCCACAAAGAAGCCGGCAGCTGGGCAAGTATGCGCAGGAGGAAGAGGAGAAAGTTTTTTAAAGTGAAAGTCTTCTTGGTCGATCCAGGACTCTGAGATATATTTAATTTAATTCCTGGAAGTGATGATTTTTTGGATGATTCTTTCCATAAGAGAAAGTAAGCGGCAATTCTGAGGTGCTGAAAGGAAAGTTTACTCTCCCTCCCGACGGAATTAACAAATGGATATTGAGAAACCTGTGTTTTTTTCAGGTAAAACTAGCTTTATGGGATAAGTCGGAAGGGAGAGGACAAAAAATATATTTATCTGGCTGGATTTTGTTGGAGGAGATGCCTTAAGGATTTGGAGACAGAATTTTTTTTTTAATAAGGCTTCAAAATACAGATTTGGATTTTCTTTTTTCCTTTGTCTGATACTACCCCTGGAAGAGAAAGTGGGAATTTTGGCTTGGCTTGGATTGATTGAGGATTGTGGACTTTGGGATTGTCTTACTTTTCTTTTGGAATATTTTGGTTGGAGTAAGAAGAAAGAGGGAAAAAAGAAAAGAAAAGATTTATAATGGCTTTCTCCCTTGAGGAACTGAGGGATGAATATGAGCAAACAAAAGCAACCTGTAAAGATGGTATGGAAAAAGCTTTTCTATTTTTAGAAATGGCGCTGGTTAACTATGAACAGACAATGCGACAGATGGGACTACAACAAGAAGAAGACGAAGACACCATCTTTAATGAATCCCAAAATTTACCTAAGGAAGAAGGAAGGAAGAAAGCGAGGAAAATGAAGGACTTAAGATTTAAAAAGACATTTAAGAAAGAGAAAAATATGATGCAAAATAAATATAATGATAGCAAACAAGAGAAAAAGGGAATACAACAGAGAAGGGATGCCAGCAAGACAGAGGTTAGAAGAAGGGGGTAGGAAGATCGGGTGGGGGAAGAAAGAAAGGGGAAAGGTGGAGAAAAGCCACAAAGTTTTAAAATTGGATGGGAAAAGAGGAATCTTTTTCAGGGATAAAGGGTAAAGTATAAATTTTCTTTAAAAAGATTTTGCAAGGTACATAAGACGGTATTGTAATATTTGTATTAGAAATAGAAAATTAGAATGGTTTAAGAGTTAATAAGAAGTTAAAATGTTGAAATGTTTAATAATGATTGATTTTTAAAATGTAATAAAATATTGAAGGGAAAGGCAATGAGAATGTTATAAGATTTATTATTTAGATTTATTATTTAACTACGTATTTAGGAGGATATTATGTATTTAAACATTTCCGATTTATTACTCTGTTTTTATTGTTATTAAAAGTAAAAATTAATAGATAGAATGTACCAAGCAGAATCAGACTGGATATTAGGTGTCATTTTAAATGTTAATCTAATATTCAGGGAGAGGATAGAAAGACATCATACTCTGATTAGAGATTACAGGAGAAATTCTTTTTTTTTTTCAGTATAAGGAATGAGATAGAGTGATAATAAAGGATGGGCAAAAGATACAAATATAATGATTTAAATTAAGATGGATTGAATAAGATAGAATTATGAAGAGTGAAATGTGTGGAGAAGTATATATAGAAGATACAGAATGGTAAATAAAATAGGTAATGATCTGTAAGATGAGCATGAATATAATTAAAGCCCATATAAAGAGAGGTACCGGGGGCCAAGTTACTTTACTAAAAGATTTTTTATATGTTTGTTTGTGTCTGTTTATGTTTTTGAGAAGTATTGGTGAAACCTTTTAGAAGCATAGAAAGAAAATGATGATAATCAAGCCAGAAAGAAATAGAGGACAAGAGATGTTTTTATGTTTATTTAGAAGTGGTTTAAAATAGAATTGTATTGTATAAGATAAGGTTTTATCTGACTTGTAAAATTTATAATGGAAAAAGGTTCAAATATGTAATGGTTGATGATGATTTGTTTGTTTTTGAAATTAATAAAACTTGTTTTTTTAAAAAAAATGTATATGCCAACTTTATTTTATACAGTTCAAGGTTCAAAGGCATTAATCGTAGCATTTTGGAAAAGGACTGTAACCTTAATTTTCTTTGAAATAATTACAGATCATCACTATTGTAGGTTAACCTGTCTGTTAATTCACATGTTCTATCCATTGCATTTTATAGATAGGCTGATTCCATCCACCTTTAAGGTTTTCTTGACAGCTAGCGTCCCTCCCCCAAAGATTTACAATATAGGCTGAAATGAATTTGGAGTATCTTCAGATACTTTTATCGTCCTTAGATCTGTTCTTTTATAGTGTCTATTTTTTTTTCTTTATAGAAAATATCAACTGGTGCTAATCCTAGCTTCTTCAAAGTTGGTCAGGCTGAATTTATCTATGTGACCAGTGCCAAATAGATAGGGTTCTGGATTAATAACAATATAACCTACTGCACAGAGACAAAAATAATAATAATAATTTCTTCGTGTTCTCTCCTTATCAATTTATTTGTCTATATGCATTTATTTATCTTTGTTTGATACGTTGCAAAAACAAACAATAAATCATTCTGAGGCTGAAGGCTACAGTCTGGTAACATGGCAGAACCAAGATAGATTTGTAGACAGAAGTCTCTGAATGGCTAAAATAAAACCAAGTGAATGAAAATAAGTTGTTGATTGTTCGTACATAAACATCCAGACATGAGGAGCTCTATGATTGATTGATTATGTGCCATCACTTTTATTAACTTTTAGTGATCACATAAATAGATATTTTCCAGGAGAAGCTTTATGAACAAAATCTGAGGATGGAGGAGATGATTGATTAGAAATGCTATTATGGTCTTGACAGGAAACATAGGAAACCGAGTAATGATGTGGAGAGATGGTAAGATGGAAACAGACATCTTCATTGCAGAAGGATGGTTAAAGTTCTCAAAGTAATGCATATTTCAAGCAAAAAATAGTGTTTAACTGTTTAAGAAAATTCTTAAAAGGTACGGAATACATAAAATATATACAGGTAGTCCTCGACTTACAACCACAATTGAGCCCAAAATTTCAGTTGCAGAGCAAGGCAGTTGTTGCTTGCTTTTTTGCCCCATTTTACAACCTTTCTTGCCACAGTTGCTATAAGTGAATCACTGCAATTGTTCAGTTAGTAATATAGTTATTAAGTAAATCTGGCTTCCTCGTTGACTTCACTTGTCAGCAGGTTGCAAAAAGATGATCATATGATCTCAGGACACTGCAACCATCATAACTATGAGTCAGTTCCAAGCCTCTGGATTTTAATCATGTGACTATGGGGATGCTGCAATGGTCATAAGAATGAAAAACAGACAGGCTCACTTTTTCAATTTTGTTGTAAATTTGAATAGTCACCGAATGACTGTTGTAAATTAAGGATTACCTGTACAACTTGAAAATTTCCAGTAAGTGAAGCATTCTGCTGGTGGACTAAAATGTTGTTTGGAGTATGTCATAAAAAGAACTATTTTTTATTAATTTTTGTAATACAACAGGGTCCAATAACTGGAGATCTAAACAAATGCATTTTTATTTTTCTATATATTTTCTATATATTGTACCCAATGTGCATTCAGGTTAGTTTAATATAAAAGATGTAATCACAGAACCAAAGGTTGCATTCATGTGTTTATTACATTTTACAAACATGTCCCCCTCCCACTATAATGAGAAACAATTGGGGGGAGTTATCCTATTTTACCTACATAACTGCCAAGTTCAATAGATTAGTCTGAGAAACTAATGAGTTTCCTAATGTCTTTGGTTTGAACTGGGTTCCCCAGTCCGTATCCAGAACATATCTACTATGTTGTATTGGATTTCTTAGGTAGTTACACAATCCATATTTCCTTGAACCTGATTCCTCATTATTTCACGTCTATGACCAAGCAGTTTTCTTGCACCAGTACTACAGTGCCATTCTTTTCCAGAATGTTTCTTTAACTTCCCACTCTAAACCTACAGCACTATTATTCCCTGATGATATTAACCAGAACTAGCTCTACTTAGTTATAAGTGCAGGCTAACTATGTGCTGCCACTTGCTAGGGCACATTTATTCCATTAAATGAAAAACAACAACAACCCAATAGTCCTGAATTAACAAGCATACTGTAGAATTAAGCTGTTAGAGACTTTGGCTTTAGGCAGTTGTTTATTACTATGGACAAAATCTTATGGGGTGTTTTTTTGATTCTTGCATTTTTGTGATACTAATGCTAGGAAATGTAGGATCATCTGCACAATTTTCGCTGATGTATGAGAAATGTTATAGTCCTTCCTTCCTTCCTTCCTTCCCCCCCCTACCTGCCTACCTACCTACTTCCTTCCTTCCTTCCTTCCTTCCTTCCTTCCTTCCTTCCTTCCTTCCTTCCTTCCTTCCTTCCTTCTATAGAGTAAATATACTACACTCAATGGAAAACAAAATAATGGGGATTTTTTTTTTAAACAAAGGGAACAAGTATGACAATTGTTTCATTATGGATCTATGAATATAACATGTATACTAGGAAGGTTTATTTTATTTCTACTAGCTCTTTGTCTGATATTACGCAGTGCCTTCTTCAAATCATAAATGCCTGTATTTCTCAGAGCAGAACAAAGAGAATCACTCTTGTTCATAAGGTCCTTTTATTTCCTGACTTTTTAAAGCAGGAGTTGTTTACTGGGTTAAGTTTTTCTTGTTGCCAGATTAAAATGATACAATAAAAGGATGGCTGCTTCAAGACTACGTCATTCCCAACTTCATATGTTTAAAAAAAGAATGGGACTTCTGCCTTAAGTATTCCTGTGTGACATAAATCCACTTGGCTTCTGGGAAGACAGTTCATATGGGCTAATAGGAACCTACTAAGAGGGAACAGGAATCACTTTGCATTTTAATCCCTTGCAGATGTTTAAAATTGCTATCAATAAAAACAGTTGCCAGTTTGAATTCTGCACAGAAGGTTACCAAACTGTCTTTGTTCTCCAAGTCTGAATACAATACCCTGGAGAATGATATGCTAAGGATAAGAAAAAGAGTCATTATTTTAGCTGGCTTACAAGCTTCCTTGGGGAATGTTCTGCTTTGACCTGTCAACGGGAGACGGTGGACTATGAGTCAGCCCACAACAGACATTCAGTTTACAGTATTTCCATTTATTAAATTAGGACTGTCTATCGATCAAACCAAAGGCAAGTAATGTGAAATGATTAACTGCACAAATCTCTCTCTCCCTATCAACTGGAATTATACATATCATCTTGTTTAGCAGCAAAAACAACAACATTTTGAGTCAAGCGTAAAAATAATATTCAGGCATTTAGCAGATGGATAGTGGTGTTCAGATTTCTAACAATCTGAATGCATAGCTATATAGAATTGTTTTTGTAAAGCTTCTTGCTTACTTCACCATGCTGATATAATATCTCCTGACAACTTTGTGTGCAAATAACACATCCACATTAAATCATACAGACCACACAGTGATCCTGTTTGTTGGATTTTGTAAGCTCTGACTATTTTTGATGGCTTCTTTCACTTTGCCTCTTTCAAAATACTTCCTTACAGTTCTATTGTAGAAGGCCAAGCATGTTTATGCTTCTTCCTATTAGCACATTCTAATTGTATACTTTCTTAATAATTACTACTCTTGAATATTTCACACAACTGTTATGCCACCCTTTTAAAATGTGTCAAGGCTGAATCAACCACACCTCTTCCTTTTTCTGCTAAGGCTTATGTTAATTAACATTTCGATTTCCTCTCAATCAGCAATATAAGGTAAATTTTCCTGTCCGGACATATTAGCTTTAAAGAAGGTAAATATTATATTATATATATTATTTATATTATATTATATATTATATTATATTATATTATTATATTATATTATATTATATTATATTATTATATTATATTATATTATATTATATTATATTATATTATATTATATTATATTATATTATTATATTATATTATATTATATTATATTATATTATATTATATTATATTATTTATTATATTGAATAATGGAGTCTCATATATTGTAGCATATTATTATATTATATTATATTATATTATATTATATTATATTATATTATATTATATTATATTATATTATTATATTATTATATTATATTATATTATATTATATTATATTATATTATATTATATTATATTATATTATTATATTATTATATTATATTATATTATTATATTGTATTGTATTGTATTGTATTGTATTGTATTGTATTGTATTGTGTTATGTTATGTTATATTATATTATATTATATTATATTATATTATATTATATTATATTATATTATATTATATTATATTATATTATATTATATTATATTATATTATATTATATTATATTATATTATATTATATTATATTATATTATATTCTTCACTACATATTGCATACTATTGGTAGGATAGTCCAGTGTAGCAGACACAAAGTTGGCAAGCATTCTAATCATACAGTAGTGTCTTTTAGAAACTGCAGTGATGTCACACACATCATTCTAATATTACATAAGCAACACAAATAATATAAAACATGTTTTGGGGAAATGACCTCAAGTTATATTATATTATATTATATTCTTCACACATATTGCATACTATTGGTAGGATAGTCCAGTGTAGAGACACAAAGTTGGCAAGCATTCTAATCATACAGTAGTGTCTTTTAGAAACTGCAGTGATGTCACACACATCATTCTAATATTACATAAGCAACACAAATACAGGGGGGGGGGGGGGGGGGCAGCGAGTTATATTTTTCTTACCTTCTTTTTATATAAAATTTTTTTTTTTATGACTTCCTTTTATTTATTTTACACCTTTTTTTTCTTAGAAATGCCCATGAACCTAATGCAATAAATTTAGGTCAAAAATTTAACTATCAAAACAAAAAACATTTTTGTTGTTGTCAAAGATGCATGTTCAGAATGGATTACACTGAACTACAATCTAACAGTGGTTTCTATTGTGAATAAATCAATTATGTTAATAGTTCTGATTTATTCTTCAGCTAAAAGGGATTATACACTCAACAAACTGGCTTGTAAAACAAATGACACACCCAAAAAATAGGGAAAAAAAGAACAACAGGGAAAAGGTAAATAAAATGAAAAATTCAATTTTTAAGTAGTTGTCTGGAAACTCTGAACATTGAAGGCATTGCTGTTTTGGCATTTTGAACTAAACGTTGCTGCCTAATTATCCAGTCTAATTCCTTGAGAAAGGAATTAGAAATCATTTTCTACTTTTCCTTTTGCACAGAACACAAATCCCTTGAGTGTCTAATCAGACTTGACCAAATGAAGTATTCATTCATTCATTCATTCATTCATTCATTCATTCATTCATTCATTTGAAGCAGAACAGGATCATTTGATAATTT
Source organism: Notechis scutatus (assembly GCF_049901735.1). Lineage (NCBI taxonomy): Eukaryota > Metazoa > Chordata > Lepidosauria > Squamata > Elapidae > Notechis > Notechis scutatus. The sequence continues at coordinate 212,496,754 of NC_142010.1, forward strand.
ATAAATTCTTTAAAAGGCTGGATAAGACAGAACTATTGTAATGCTTTCCAAGCAGGAGTAAGTTCCATATAACTGAACTATGTTCCATTTAGCAATATCACCTGGAAAATAATATCCAAATTTAAGCAATTTAAGCAACTCTTTTTTGTAGATTTCAGGTAGGATTCAAAAATCTGGTGGTTTGATCTTTTGTGACACAAAACAAGATGACATCTTGCCTGCCTCCAAACATTTGAAATTGATTTTTTTCCCCAGAATTGTTGACGAGATCATTTCATTCTAAATGAAAGCAGCAGGCTAGCATGGAAAAATGGGCAAATTGTATCTGGCCCACTATTCAACATCAACAAATGCCAGATCTGGACTCCAATCAGACTCTTTTCATAATTAGTTTGGTTGAGAGAGCAACTTCAGAGTCGGATGTGGTGAGAGGAATCTGAGATCCGACAAATAGAAGTTCCCTGAGGATGGACTCCAGTACGACTAAACCTCTGGTCCCAGTGACACAGTCTGAGATATACTCTAGCTATGTCAGGTTGTCCATAGTTAAGCAATGAACTGTGTGTGAAGAAAATTACTCACACCAAGATGTTGGCAAGCTCTAACGCTATTCGCTATACCAGGGGTTTCCAATCTTGGCAATGTTAATATTGTGGACTGCACCCTTGCTTATACTATGTAAAACTTAACCATCAATTTCTAGCAACTTTCTGTTATTAAAGGCAGACATAACTGACTAGAGCCCTCTCAATAACATCCTGTTTTTACCTCTACTTAAGTAAGGGTATTTAGTTGTGGCTGGAAACTATATAGTTCAGGGAACAAGCAGAACCTTCTTACCCTCAGGTGTGTGGAACAAAATGCAGGAATACTGAAATCATGAGATCTAGGTAAAGCTGGGTTAAAGATAAGCTAAAATGTTGCACTTAAAAAAAATACCTTTGACTGGTAGCTTACGTTAGCCTTTTATGCAACCAATCTCCTTTAAAACCCCACAGAAGAATATTTCTACAGGAAAAAAAAGAGTGGAATTGGTTTAAGATATGTCAAACCCGGTGAGCAAAAATAGCCTTTCCTTTTATAATGAGCAAATCAATTTTGCTTAGATGAACCGTGTAGATTGGGAGCAGGTTGTAATTATAGTCATTCTTCTGTCTGAACATTTGTAGCAGTCATGCATATGTGCCACTTGTGCTTTTCAGAAAAAGGGTCAAATTGCACTCCATGCCACTTTTAGTTTTAGTTTTTTGTTTTAAATGGATGCTAAAGCATCATTTTATGCTAGGAAAAGCTACACTTCTAGAATTTCTGTCTGGTTTAGATGCTAAAAGCATAACATGGCTTTGTAAAGATAAAGGAGACATTTTTTTTTCTGTAGTGCAACTAGGCAGGTAGGGTTATATTGGTCAGGAAGCATAAAAAACTATCCCAAAGGTGCTTTTTTCAAGAGGCAACCAAAGTTGTTTCTTTGAAGCTGTTTCATTTCTCATCCAAGAAGCTTCTTCAGCCTTGACTGGATGGTGGGGAATAGAAGAATTTATACTCCTTGCAGGAAGCTGGACATTTGAATTCTTTTACAAGTTGTTTTACTTAATCTGTGACTAGAAGGATTTCAGCAACTTGTGTCTAGGGATATTGGCTAACTAATATTCTGATGCAAAACAGGAACTGTTGTTTGCACAAACACTCCAAAACATCTAAAACATCCAAAACAGAGAGGATCACTGGTTTGAAAAGGGGGCTAAAGAGGCAATCTATATCAAAATTGAACAGCCCTCTCTCAACAGAGGAGGAGGAATATGACATTATTTATCTCCAGTCTACAACACAGTCCTTTCAACAGAAGGCTCCACACCACAATTTGCACCACTCAGGTGACCCTGATAACCCAGATAAATCTCAGGTGACCTTAACAACCCACTAAAAGAATGCAAATGCCCCGCTTTCTGCAAGGAGTATAAATCCTTCTATTCCCACCATCCAGTCAGAGCTGAAGAAGCTTCTTGGATGAAAAGTGAAAACCAGGAGAAAAAAAAGAAAAACCAGAAAGTCCAGTTGCCTCTTGAAAAAAAAGTGCCTTTGAGATAACCATGACCTGGATGACTGAGAATCTCCATAGACATAAAAAACTATATTTTTCTGGAAATCATTTGGTCAATCTGCCCCAATATTCACACTCTATGTATCTAGTAGGCAGGGGTGGGATTCAGGTTTTTTAATAACCGGCTCTGTGGCCGTGGCTTAGTTGGTGGGTGTGGCTTGGTGGTCATGTGACTGGGTGGGTGTGGCCAACTTGACATCACTCATGTCAAGGGGCGCTTCTCCTCGCCTGGCCTCTCATGACAGTGGGGATGCTGCAATGGTCATAAGTGTGAAAAATGGCCATAAATCACTTTTTCAGTGCCATTGTAACTTTGAATGGTCACTAAATGAACTGTTGTAAGTCAAGGATTACCTGTACAAAAATACAAAAAGCTTCTTTGCTTGCAAAAAGCTGCCCTAAATACCAATCATTAGATTAAAAATTCCTGCAAGCTGGAGTTACAAATCAGGCAGGGTGCCAGAGCACCTTGAGGAATGAAATTAGTTAAAATGAAGTGATAACTATCAAGCAGCCAACTCTTGTTCATAAAGTGAATAAAGAGAGATCATTTAAACTCTCCAGAAAAAGCAAACCTTAGATCCATTTGTACCACTTAAGGATACCAGCTGGTCTCACTCATCTCACAAGATATCCTAAGGAAATCATCCAGATTTAAGGAAAGGTCACATGCTCCCCAGAAAGGCAGTAAAAAAAAATCAGTGCCAAGCTTGCATCCTGCCTCTTGGAAGTATACCCCAAAAGGACAGTGCCAGATAGTACTAAAGCAGTGAGGAAGACCCCCTCCCCAGATAGAAAAAGAAACCATGAGGCAGGAAAAAATTCAAACACAATACAAATAATTAAATCACAACAGTAGCTGTTGCTTGTTGAAGCTGAATAGGGAAACTTATCCCATCAATAAACACAGGATTAAACATCACCAAGCACAGAATTAACCTTCACCAGAAACCAGTTTTAGACCAAAACTCAGAAAGGGTATGTAAACTCACGTTTGAATGTCATCTTTCTAGCTAGCCAAGAAACCTTGCTGAATGTCACTCATCTTGGTTCCCTGTCACTAAAAGCTTTGCTTCATTATTCAATTTATTGTCCAGGGAAGTATTTCCTCCCAACAGTAGTGTAAAAATCTTAAAACAACCCTTCCCCTTTAAGAAAGTCAAGCCTCAGAAGCTCCAGAGATAGGAAGTCTAGGCATACTGGCAAGAATGTAATAAGGGTGGGGGAAAAAACAAAAGGAGATTGCTTCTAACTACCAGTTCTCCAAACTGCTTAGAAAGTTAACAAGGGGTTCTATAGAACCAGATGGAACTGGTAGAATCCCACCCCATTAGCAGGTTTGCCTAGAAATTTGTTTGCAAGATATAGAATTCCAGATATAGAATCTGGGCCTTTTCCAAACAAGATTCCTACTCTGCTGCTGAGCTATGGGTCCTTTTATTGAACAGAATAAATTATTACTTACAGGAATAAATGCCAATGTGATGGAATTGACAATAACATCACTCAGATAATAGCTTGAAAAATGAAAAATGCTTCAGCCTGATATCTTATGCTTTTTAAGAGGAGAGATAGAACACAGTTTTATTTTATTTGTTTATATAATTATTTACCATGTTTATAGTGTTAGAATTTAGACACTCAAAGAATAAACAAAACACAATATAAGATGAATTTATATACTACTAAGACACTCCTATTTGTGTGATGGAATATAGGAGTCCAGATTCTCAGGAGGGAGAGGGTGCATTCTAGAGGAATAAGAGGCAACTCGGTCCAGATATTTTGTGTGATAGAAAGAGGGTAAAGACTATTAGCCTCCCTAATAGTTCTTAGTATATGGTAGATGCAGATAATAGTGTGCTTTAGTTTAGCAAGATTCTGTCTATAAATGTGGAAACAATAAATAATTTTTCTTGAGCAATCACTTGGTGCCTTTATTGGTTTTTGGGTCTGACAGTTTGTAACTTGTGAAGTCTGAGCTTCTGGTTTCTGCAGAGTTTGTATTTATATAATTTAATATTACACTTGCTAAGAAAAATATAAAAAATAGGGACTAAGCTGTCAAAATATTCTCCCCATGTGGTTGATTAACTGTAAGATAATAAGGGATAATATATTCTAACCAATGTATGCATTGTGATACATGTTCAATTGATGATAAATCACAAGCAAATTTAGTAATGCACTAATACTATACTTTAATCAGATACTTCCAACCAGTTGTCATGCTACTTTAACTACATTAATGGTTCATCTTTAATGAAGCTATATCGATTTAGAATTATTTTTTTAAGTATATTTATTTTGTTTTATCATAAGAGGTAAAATACAAACCAGAAAAGCAAACAAAACAAAAACATACATCTAGTACTAATGATAACAAAAAATGGTGTACAAAAAGTTACAAAAATTAAAAAAGGGAAAAAGGTGATACAAATATTAAATAAATTTAATATTTAACATATAGAATCCATCTGGAATGGATACTGAAAAACAGAAAAATCAGTAAATTCTCCTCCACTTTTACAAAAATATATAGAGCAGTCAACAGGTTAAGCTAAACATTACACTAATCTTCAAATCTCTCTGTTAACCATCTGTTATTTTATTCTTCGCATAGAAAGTCCACAAACAGTTTCCAGTCTCTTAGAAAACTGTCTAGTCCATTATCTCTGATCAAAGCAGTTAATTTCACCATCTCTGCTAATTCAAACAGTTTTAAAATTCCATTCTTCAAGAATTGACATCCCTTTTTCTTTCTAGTGTTTGGCAAGTACAGTCCTTGCAGCTCTGACCATGTGAAGGAAAAGCACCCCAAATTATTTTTCAATTTGCTTGTCCATAATATCTAAAAGAAATGCTTCAGGTTGCATTATTATTTGTATCTTAAATATTTTCTGCATTAGCATTGTTATGTTTGTCCAGTATGTTTTCATATATTTGCAAGACCACCACATATGATAAAATGAACCTGGATTTGATTACATTTCCAGCACTTATTAGAAGTCTCTTTATACATTTTCATTAGTCTACCTGACATCAAATACCAACAATACATAATTTTATTAAAAAATTCTTTCAAGCTGCTATTTAATATAAATTTTAGTTCATTAGTCCACACATTCACCTATTTATCTAGCATTATGTTAGCCCCAACATTTTTGCCCATTTTACCATAAAATCTTTAATGTATTCATCTTCCAGATTCATCTTGAGTAACATTGTATATACAGTATTTTAGCAATCAAGTGGTCATTGATTTAGAATTTATTATTAAGCCAATATCAGATAATACTGGGTTGACATTTGTTAATTTGTATGTCCTTAGCCATTAACAACAAATTTGCAAGAAACAAGGTAGAAATCATTGACATTCATTCTTATCTCTGGCATTGAAACAGAGTAACGTCATTCATATCAGTATAAAGTAAATGTTATGAGAAACAGGTGATGTGTTCAATTAATTATCAAACTTTCATTACATTTTTCTTTTTATTGAAGAGAGGTGATCAAGGGAGGGGCACTGAAATCTGAGGCTTCTGGGAAGAAAACAGCTATATGCTGCAAGCCAGAGAAAATGTCAAAACTCTGCAGTACATTTTCTCAAAATTGCTATTTCTGTGACTTTATTTTCAGTAGTATTTGTGCAAACAGCAGTTCCTGTCCTGTGTCAGAAAATTAGTTAGCCAAATTCCCCTAGACACAAGTTGCTGAAATCCTTCTAGTGACAGATTAAGTAAAACAACCTGTCGGCAAGATATAACTTGTGGATCATGTAGTCATGTGCTGTTCTTGGAAGTCAATAAATTCCCTTCCAAATTGCTCACCAAGCAGCTTCCCAAGGCTCCACCAGTTCTAAAGACGAGCAAAGGGGGTCTTATTTGTCTCACCTGCATTGCACTAGGCAGAAGACTTTTCACAAAATGCTAATTGAAGCCAGCAACACAAAGTGCCTTGTTGTGGCAAACTACACTGCTCAAAAAAAATAAAGGGAACACTTAAACAACACAATGTAACTCCAAGTCAATCACACTTCTGTGAAATCAAACTGTCCACTTAGGTAGCAACACTGACTGACAATCAATTTCACATGCTGTTGTGCAAATGGAATAGACAAGAGGTGGAAAGCATAGGCAGTTAGCAAGACATCCCCAATAAAGGAGTGGTTCTGCAGGTGGTGACCACAGACCACTTCTCAGTTCCTATTCTTTCTGGCTGATGGTTTGGTCACTTTTGAATGCTGGCGGTGCTTTCACTCTAGTGGCAGCATGAGACGGAGTCTACAAACCTCACAAGTGGCTCAGGTAGTGCAGCTCATCCAGGATGGCACATCAATGCGAGCTGTGGCAAGAAGGTTTGCTGTGTCTGTCAGCGTAGTGTCCAGAGAATGGAGGCGCTACCAGGAGACAGGCCAGTATATCAGGAGACATGGAGGAGGCCATTGGAGGGCAACAACCCAGCATCAGGACTGCTACCTCTGCCTTTGTGCAAGGAGGGACAGGAGGAGCACTGCCAGAGCCCTTCAAAATGAGCTCCAGCGGGCCACAAATGTGCATGTGGCTGCTCAAATGGTCAGAAACAGACTCCATGAGGGTGGTATATGGGCCCGACGTCCACAGGTGGCAGTTGTGCTTACAGCCCAACACCATGCAGGATGTTTGGCATTTGCCAGAGAACACCCAAATTGGCAAATTCCCCACTGGCACCCTGTGCTCTTCACAGATGAAAGCAGGTTCACACTGAGCACATGTGACAGACGTGACAGGGTCTGGAGACACCGTGGAGAACATTCTGCTGTCTGCAACATCCTCCAGCATGACTGGTTTGGCAGTGGGTCAGTAATGGTGTGGGGTGGCATTTCTTTAGGAGGCCGCACAGCCCTCTATGTGCTTGCCAGAGGTAGCCTGACTGCCATTAGGTACTGAGATGAGATCCTCAGACCACCTGTGAGACCATATGCTGGTGCGGTTGGCCCTGGGTTCCTCCTAATGCAAGACAATGTGAGATCTCATGTGGCTGGAGTGTGTCAGCAGTTCCTGCAAGATGAGGGCATTGATGCTATGGATTGGCCTGCCCATTCCCCAGACCTGAATCCAATTGAGCACATCTGGGACATCATGTCTCGCTCCATCCACCAATGCCATGTTGCACCACAGACTGTCTAGGAGTTGGGGGATGCTTTAGTCCAGGTGTGGGAGGAGATCCCTCAGGAGACCATCCGCCACCTCATCAGGAGCATGCCCAGGCATTGTAGGGAGGTCATACAAGCACGTGGGGGCCCCACACACTACTGAGCCTCATTTTGACTTGTTTTAAGGACATTACATCAAAGTTGGGTCAGCCTGTAGTGTTTTTTTCCACTTTAATTTTAACTCCAAATCTACTAATTTTTGTGTGATTTTGTTGTCAGCACATTCAACTATGTAATGAACAAAGTATTTAATAAGAATATTTCATTCATTCAGATCTAGGATGTCTTATTTTTGTGTCCCCTTTATTTTTTTGAGCAGTGTATAATTCTTTTGTGTTTTGACTGAGAAAATCATATTGTGGCCAGTTCACGTAGCTTTTCATCAAAATGAATCTGAGCTGGCCTAATAAATGTTTGTTAGCAATAGCAATAGCACTCAGATTTATATACTGCTTCACAATGCTTTACAGCCTTTTCTAAGCAGTTTACAAAGTCAGCATATTGACCCCAACAATCTGGCTCTTCATTTTACTGATCTTGGAAGGATGGAAGACTGAATCAACCTTGAGTTGACAGTCAGCAGAAGTAGCTTGCAGTATTGCATTCTAACCAGTGTATCATCATGGCTCTTAATAAGAAACAAAATGATTTCAAACCAGGGCTTAATCATTTACAGATTGATTTTGGTGTTGAGGTTTTGCCTAGGTCTGGATAAACCCAACCCCTGTTGTGGATTTTGTTCACTTCTCAATAAGTAAAGATACATAGAGCCATTTATAGCAATATCCTTTACCTGGCACCAACGAGAAACATACTGTTGTAGAGCTTCAGTGACAAAGATCAAAGTTCACATTTTAGAAGCTCCGTTTATACAGTCATTGGATACATTATTCACTAGTAAATTAACATATAGTTGAGCTTGCCGGGTTCAAAAAAATTAAGAATATGCACACATTCACTGACATGTACCCTTTGATGAAATCCCTTGTACAATGTCCTTACAAACAGCATAAGATAATATCTGGGCACTCCCATAGCTAAAACACCTAAGGTTAACTGAATTTCATTTTTATGCAAACTTAGTCAAAATGAAATCATTATTGCTAATGTACTGTGTGTTTTTGCTTTTATATGTCAAGCCTCACTAATTTCAGATTTGGATTATTTCACTGCACTCTACACGGTGGAAGAGGAATCAGCTGTGAAAAAGAGACACACACAACTTTTCAGTGATTAAGTCAGATGGCTAAATGGGACTACATAATAACAGATTGTAGATTGCCTCCGACATATTAGGCCCGGTTTAAGGTGTTGACATTAATCTATAATGCTCTACATGTCATAGGATTTAAGTACTTATGTGATCTTTTCCACAATATAATCCAATCAATGCATTAAAATTGGCTGTAGCTAGAAGTAGGACCTTCTTAAAGGCTGTTTTCTTTTAAAGTAGGCAACAGTTGAAGACAAGCTGCTTAACAACAACCTACTTCAGGACAAGATGTGTAGGTTGCCTCTTTTATAAAAATGAGCTGTTTATTGTTTATAATTATTGTTTTTATGGTGTTGTCTAAGACATTATCATAAAAACTGCTTTGGACAACATAAAAATGCAGTCTAATAGTTGCAGTGAAGTTGATATTAGGCAATAAATTTTCCATTGTTAAAAAGAATGGCTAAAGTGCAGGATTTAGCAAAAATGTCTTTCAGAGATGGTAAAGAAAGGTACAGATTGTAAGACTTGGCCAGGGGTGAGCTTTAAAAAATATAGAAACCGGTTCTCTGCCCAGTTGCTGGATGGGTGGGGCCATGATGGGCGTGGCCTAGTCCAGGGGTCTCCAACCTTGGCCACTTTAAGCCTGGTGGACTTCAACTCCCAGAATTCTCCACCGAGCAAAGCAAAGCTTCCTGAGGAATTCTGGGAGTTGAAGTCTGTCAGGTTAAAGTGGCCAAGGTTGGAGACCCCTGGCCTAGTCGGCTTCCTGCACCACATGTATACCATGGGGGAGGTGTTTTCGCCCTCTCTGGCTCCAGAGATTTTCCTTGAGCCTTCAAAAAGGCGAAAATGGCCTCCCCAGGTTCCAGAGGCCCTCCGGAGGCTGGAAATGGGCCTGAAGCGGGGAGAATCGGTAGTAGCCAACCCCTGGACTTGGCCAAAGTAAATCCATAGAAATGGAAAGAAATAGTGCTTCGGAAACCAGCTCTTGAACTCTGGACTACTTTCGTATTACAGTAGACATACAGATATACAGTCAAAAAGAAATACTTTTCTTGGCTATATCATAAGGCAATGAAATCTGTAATATTCCCAGGAAAAAATGGCAAAAAATGTCTATGGTGCACTTGTGGGCAAGTAAACCAGCCCCTCAATTCTTCTCTAGACAAAGATTATCCAGAAGAGCCCAAGAGAAAGGTTCCTCTTTAAGGAGACTTCAAGACAACATTTCCCATAAGGTCTACCGTGTTTTGCCGGCGTATAAGACGACTGGGCGTATAAGACGACCCCCAACATTTCCACTCAAAATATAGAGTTTGTTATATACTCGCGTATAAGACTACCCCCTCTTCCACACACCTTCCACTTTTGCACTTTTTTTTTTTTTGACGCACTTTTCTGCTTTGGACAATTTTGAAATGAGCTAATCCAATTTTGAACCAAGAATATGCAAATAGCTATGGAGTTTAGAAATGAGTTTTAAAAATATTTTTCATTGCTTACCATTAAAGCGTAAAATATGTTGTAAATAAAATGAGAACACAGGAAACGTTCTCTTCTCAATACAGCTGATCTCTCTCTCTCTCTCTCACACACACACACACACCCAAAACCCGGACACTGAAAAGGCTGCCAAGGAACAGTATATTCAATGCCTTCTCTTTAATCAAGAAACAAGGAATCCCTTAGAATCTTTTTTTTTTCCCCAAGTGGCCCTCTTTAAAAAAAAAAAATGGAGGTAACACTTTCATTCAAAAAATCTTCCAGTATCTGGAGTCGCTCAGACATATTGAAGTGAGGCAGGAGAGTAAGTGAAATTTGAAATGATCCAGCTACCGTTTTCTTCCCCTCCCGCCCGAAGGCCATTATCTCCATGTCAAAACGAACGAGGGGAGGCAAAGAAGCCAAACACGCTAAAAAGGATCTCTTTATTTTCCTACACAAGGTCACACCTACTTTTCCGCATTCAAAGGACAACCTCTCCTCACCACCACCACACACACACACACACCCCCAATACCCGCAAAACAATGTTCTGGGCATTAATCACCATTGCTACATTAACCTGGTAAATTTATACCCTGCCTCCCCAGTATTGCTTTGACGGCAGGATTTCACACAGCGGGCGCTCGCTCGCTCTCTTCTCCGCTCTCCCACCGTTCGCACATGTTGGAAGCACCGTAAAACCTGATAACCCACCCGGGGCTCCCCATCCTTAACCTACAGCCGCCCCATGCAAAACCTGCGTGCAAAAAGAAAAAAAGAAAAAGAAAAGTACGCCGCACGTGAGGATCTTGAATCCTCTCCTCCCCACACCGCTAAGGAAGGAAGAGGGGAAAGGTTGCGCAGCGCGTGGCGAGTGACACCCGACACACACACACACACACACACACACCGCTCCCCCAGCCTCCCTCCCGGCTGCAACTCAAGCTCGAAGTGGGAGTCGGAGTCCTCCCGGCGTATAAGACGACCCCCCACTTGGAGGCATGTTTTTCAGGGCAAAAGTCATCTTATACGCCGGCAAATACGGTACTCTAAAACCTGTGGTAGGCACCTTTGAAAGGTCACTGGATTCACATACTTGCTTATATTACTTTTGAAAATTGAACATTAACTATTAGGAATCTGTGGATTAATACATTTCATAGCACTGAGTGCTGAGTGCTTTCCTTACTGAAAGATGTCTTAAATACAAGTTTAAAGACTTAAAACAATTTTTGTGGGGAATGAACAGCAAGTGAGTAATTAAAACTTTAAATTTAGAAATTACAAATGGACTAAGGGTCCAAATAAATTTGAAATAATTTGCAGTTAATTATAGAGAATAGTTTCTGTGTGAAAATGGCTTTGAATTATTTTTTGAAAAATATAAGATAAAAAACATCAGACAATATTAAGAACTAGAACATGGGTTCCCAAATATGGCAACTTTAAGACTTGTGGACTTCATCTCCCAGCATAGCTGGCTGGAGAATTCTGGGAGTTGAAGTTCACAAGTCTTAAAGTTGCCAGGTTTGGAGACCTCAGAACTAGAAGAAGTAAAGATTATAATTAAAGGAGAGAACATTCAAATTCAATTTACAAATGTAAAATAAAGCAAAATATTTTAACGTTGGACATATTGAAGGATATTTTTGAACCATGGACTCAGAAGAGCATCTGTTTCTATAGATTGCTGGGTTTAAAAGTTGTTACAGTTAGTCCTTGACTTATGATTATCTGTTTAATGAAAGTTCAAAGTTATGACCTCAGAAAAAGTGAGCTTTCATCGAAGTTACAATCGAATCTCACCAGGCTCAAGGTTGACTCAGGCTTCCATCCTTTCAAGGTGGGTAAAATGAGGACCCAGATTGTTGGCGGAAATATGCTGACTCTGTAAACTGCTTAGAGGGGGCTGTAAAAGCACCGTGAAGTGGCATATAAGTCTTAAATGCTATTGCTATTACTATTTCCCTGATACTTCACCTCCATCTTCCTTCCTTAATTCTCTTTACTCTCCTCCCTCACATAACCAAGCTCTAAAAAGGGAAGAGATTGTTCTTATTAGAGGTTTGAGCTGATCGTTTGCAGTGAGATATTGAAATTAAGCAGAAGGCTGGAACAAATTATGGCCAGAGTGTAAATCTAGGGCTGCTGGCTCTCTACCAGTTCTTTAATATATTTATTTGCCTGCTATTCAATACAGAGTTTCTTAGTCTAAATAAGCAGGTTAAAAATTCTGTTATATTCCAGGATTGAAGTAATTAATTCTCCCCCTCCCTCAATTTATTGCAGTGAGCAATTTAGCAATAGCAAATTCACAATCAACAAATCTTTTTCTTATATCCAGATACTTGGCATGGGGATATGTAATGTTTTCTTAATCAAACTAGCATCACAATGTTTGTCTTTTCCTAAAAATTGATTTTAGTTCATCTTGAGAACAACCACCATTAATTTGCTGATGTTTTTGAGATTTAAATTGTGTATTAATTATCCAGAACATAGATTCAACTGATTAAATTAATTTCAAAAAGCTTGCAACAAATAATGTGCTGCAATATTCTAAGTATTCCTGCTCTCTGTTCTCCACAAAAGACCATCTCTTTTCTGCATTGTGTTAACACTACAAGAGAACACTTACATTTTTGAACAAGGAAGAAAAGCTTTTCATCAATGATAAAAAATATTGTTTTGTGTAGGCAGAGTAATTCAACAGTGGCTCATTTCATCAGCTTTTATTTCCCAGCAATTTTAAAATAAACCACTCTGAGAACATGTTGTTAATCTCTAATCCCTGGAGTGTAACTGCCATTACACAACACAGGTCACGTAGTAGCTAAAGTATGCAGTAAAAAAAGTGGAAATTAATAGCAGTAGGACTGATATTATTCAGGGGCAATTTAAATCCCTTTCATACAACCTTGCCAGTATATTAAGCCTAAACTAAATTGCTGGCTAATTTGTGGCCCTTGTCTAGTAATAAAGAAGGAACACTTAGTATGATAGGACAAGAGCAGAAGTTGGCCCAGGTTTCTGTAGATGTGAGAGAAATTAAAGGCACCTGCTCAAGTAACTGAACTATTCGGCAAGCTCCATGTTAACATGTAAAGCAGAAACAGACATTTCCTTCTTACTTTTTCAAGATGTAATTAAAATTGCAGCACTATATTCAAAGACAAAAGAGGTTGCATCATCTGACTATTCCACCCCCCCCCCAGTTTTTGATCCCACCTTTATTTTATATATGACTCAAAGTTTTGAACAAACCCATACTCTTTCTCCCCCTCCTATTATCCCCACAACAACAACCCTGTGCTATTCAGATGTTATATTGTGATATAAACAGCTGTTATTCACATTTTTAAAAAGTCTGCTCATCTCTCTGTGAGAGATTATAATAAACACCAAGGATAATGTTGATTTTGATCTCTAGCTGAAGCAATAATAATACATGTAAGTTTCTGAAACGTTATTACTGTAGTATTTTTGGCAGTTTGAAGCTTCAGATTCGTTCTGATATTATGAAAGTGTTTGGCATTATGTTGAGTTTTATTAGTTGGATTCACTTTATATGACCTTCTGAGATTTTGGACCAGAGTGCAAAACATGGGAGGCATTTGGTTCTTATTAGCTTTTGCCCTGACTTTTATCGTTGGTAAGAGTTTCTGCCTCTTTAATAATATGCAGATTTTTTTTGCTTTTATTACATATGGAATGTTCAGTATCTTAATTTAAATGCATGTTTACTTTACATAAAAGTTGTATAAACATTAGGGCTGAGCCATGTAATGTTTTCAACGTTACTTTGATTTTTTTGTTGTTGCTGCTTTTGGAAAAGTTCTTAAGACATGCATTTGTCTTTTTGCTGAAAGGAGGGCTTCCCTTACTCATTGTTTAATTATTTAATTTGCTCATTATTTAATTCCCTTTAAATGTGGGCTTGAGTGTGTGGATATTTGAGAGTGTTTAAACACTCCCTAAAGGGGAAAAGTTGAGGTGACTTGGTACATGAGAGAAAGGCTGACTCTGCTCAGACTTAACAAGTCATATGCTGAGCTGTGGTTCATTTGTCATGCAGGGCTCTTGGGAGTTAAACATTTGCCAACATACGTTATAAAAGACTCAGTGATTTCATGAAAGAAGAACACTTTGATGTTCATTCAAAATATATTAGCAATGATAAGAATGGAAATAGTATTTCCATTCTCTGTGTATGCCTTTGAGTAAGTGTTGACTTCTGGCAACTACCCGGAGAAGTCCCTGCAGTTTTCTTGAGACAATTTTAGCAGTGATTTGCCTTTGCCTCTGTTAAGTCATGGGAATGAGACTCAGGACACCAGCATGATTCCAATCTGTTTTACTTCTGTATAGGACTGAGCCCCGAAGAAACCACAACAGCCCTTGTTATAGTTGGGCTGCTCATGGCTGTGGCCAATGACGGCTCTTCAAAATTCCTGCCGCCACGGACCGACCAATTGCAGGTAAGTATGCTGATACATAACACCCCTCCCCACCTGGTCCGATCCAACCAATCTGAGCCTCGCTTACCGTACATAATCAAGTAGGTAGGTGGGGCTTTTATGGGTTTGATTGGACCTGCGCAACTCAGTTGCAGGTTGGCCTCTGGACTGTTTGGATGGATCTGTTGTTCTTCCATCTGTCTTCTTGGAAGCTCCTGGAAGGTTGAGTTGGCCTGGCCGCTCCCACTAGGGACTGCTTTCCTGCTATCCTTCTGGACCTGTTCCTGTCTCCCTGACCTGCCTTCTTCCCTGGCTTCAGGTACGTGTTTGCGTTTCCCGACTGGGGCTAGTGTTAGTAATGGTTGTTGCGTAGTTGTCAGGGTTTGTTCTGTTATTTCTTTTGTTCATGGAGGTTCTCCCCCTCCCTTTCTACTTGTGTTTTGTCTGTTTGAGGGGTCTCCCCCCTCTTCTCTGGTTGTGTTTTTTTTGCTTGAGGGGTCTCCCCCTCTTCCCTGTGTTTGTTTTGTTTGCTTGAGGGGTCTCCCCCCTCTTCTGTGGGTCTGTTTAGGTTTCCCTTTGTGGCTCTAACTCTGAGCTGGTCTATGTGTCTTCTCCAGCTCCTCCCATCCTCGGTGTCTGTTAGGAATGTAAGTCACCTAACAGTTGGTTTGGAAAATATATAAACCAGGATAGACATTTTAGTACTGTCTCTTTAAGGGAATTCTAAAATTATAATTGGGTGTGGTTCCCCAAACGGCCATAAGATGGAGCCAGAAACCTGGGTTGTTCTGTTGTTCTGTTGTTGCTGAGAGTGGGTTCCTGCATTTCCCTATTGACTGTTACTGATCATTGTTATTCTTGGGTTTGATGTAAGTCTGTTACTGAACTGTTTATGATACTGGACTTTGTTATTTTGATTATCCCTGGACTGAAAACCTACATTTTACTATACAGTGTATCTGTGTGCTCTGTGTGTGTTATTCTTCACTACTCTCACTACATCTCCATGTGTGCTCATTCTCCTAATGGGGAATTACCTCAACAGTGTCTACCCTATATGAACGGGGTCCGGTTATCTGGCTCACTTTTGCTGGTATCCACAATGGTTCCCCTGTGAGATTTTTTGTGTATACTGGGTCCCCTGTTTGAAATGTGCAGCAATTACTAGAGGAGTCTGCTGGTTTTGCTGGGCTATATGTGGGGTGTAGTCTGTCTAGGTGTGATCTTAGTTTCCTCCCCATTAGTAACTCTGCTGGACTTTTATTTGTGGCACTGGGTGTCATGTGCTGAATGCTTAGTAGCTTATCTATCTTTTCTTGTGTGTCCCCAGGCCCCAGCTTTTGTAATGTTTCCTTCATGTAACGGAGCATGCGTTCCACCCATCCATTTGTGGCTGGGTGTCCCAGTTCTGTCAGTGTGTGCCTTATCCCATGTTGTGCTAAAAACTCCTCAAATGTTGTTGCCGTGAATTGTGGCCCGTTGTCAGATACAATTAGATCTGGCAATCCATGTGTTGCAAAAAGTTTCCTGAGCTGTCTAATGATGGCTTCTGTTGTGGTGGAGTGCATGATGCTTACTACTAGCCATTTAGAGTAAGTGTCTACGACTATTAAAAATGTATGTCTTTTGGTTGGGCCTGCAAAATCAATGTGTAGTTTTGACCATGGTCCCCTTGGTGTTTCCCATTTGTGTTTTGGTGCTGTTTGGGGTGTTGGCCTAGATTCCTGGCAGTGTTTACATGTTGCCACCCAGTCCCCTATTTCCTTATCCATCCCTGGCCACCATACATAACTTCTTGCCAGGGATTTCATTTTTACAATACCCAGATGTCCCTCATGTAACAATTCAAGCATGCGTTTCCTTAAAACGTCTGGTATGACCACCTGATCCCCCCATAGTACGCACCCCTTTAGCATTGAGAGTTCTGTTTGTCTATTCCGGAACGGTTTGGTGGTCTCATCACTCTCAGTTTCTGGCCATCCTTCTCCTACCCAATTTAAAATCTGCGCCAGGGTTTTGTCTCTAGCTGTTTCCCTAGCAATGTCTGCTGCTGTCATGGGTAGGTTTTCTAATGTCTCTATTTGTAGTGTCAATGTGGTTGGTGCTGGATCATCTTCTATGTCAGGTAGAGGGCAATGGCTAAGCATGTCAGCATGATTTATGTCTTTTCCAGGTCAGTAGGTCAGTTTGTAGTTATAGGTAGCCAGGAATTCTGACCACCTTGTCATTTGTGGTGATAATATATTAGGTGTAACTTTGTTTCCTGCGATTATGCCCAGGAGTGGCTTGTGGTCTGTGATTAGTGTGAAGGTTCTCCCGTAGATATATTCGTGGAAATGTTTTATTCCAGTGACAGTGGCCAATGCCTCTTTGTCTAGTTGACTGTAGTTCCACTCTGGCTTTGACAGAGTCTTTGAATAGAAGGCTATGGCTGCTTCTTTCCCATCGGGTAGTATGTGGCTGAGTACAGCGCTGATGCCAAAAGGTGATGCATCACAAGTTAGTGTTATTGGAAGTGTCTCGCTGTATTGTATTAGTATGCGGTCTGATGTGATCAAATTTTTTATCTCCTGGAATGCCGTTTCTTTTCATTGCCCCCAGGACCAGATTGCTCTCTTGTCAAGCAACCTGTGTAGTGGTTCTGCATGGTTGCTTTCTGTGGTAGGAATATATTATAAAAGTTAAGGAGTCCTAAGAAAGCTTGTAGATCGGTTTTATTTGTGGGTCTGGGGGCTTCCTTGATTGCTCTGACTTTATTTTCAGTGTGGTGGATTCCTTCGCTGTCTATAAGGTATCCTAAGAATTCAACTTTGCTGGCAGCTAATTGGCATTTCTCCTTTTTTACTTTTAGTCCCGCCTCCTTGAATTTGCCTAGGATTTCCCTTAGGTGGTCACGTAGTTGTTCTTTGTTCCTGGCGGATACCAGGACATCATCAAAGTATGGTACCACCCCTTTTATCCCTTGCAATAGGCATTCCATTAAGCTTTGGAACACCCCTGGGGCGACGCTGACACCAAATTGTAGTCTGTTGCATTTGAATGCCCCCCCCTGTGCATCACAATTGTTTGGCCTTCCACTGTTTTGGGGTCAATGGGCAACTGTTGGTACGCCTGTGTGAGGTCTAGTTTCACGAAGATTTTTCCCCCCCCCCCGGGAATGTAATAGATGCTGTACCACTGGAACTGGGTATGCACTTTGTTGGAGTGCATGGTTAAGGGTTGCTTTGTAGTCCCCGCAGATGCGCACCGACCCATCAGGTTTAATTGGTGTAACAATTGGGGTTTCCCACTTAGCATGGTCAATTGGTTCTAAAACCCCTTGTGTGATGAATTTATCCAATTGCTCATCGATTTTTGGTTTTAGTGCAAAAGGAACCCACCTCGCTTTTAGTCTTGGGGGCTATATTAGGGTTTAGACTAAAGTAAATTGGGGACCCCTGGTACTTGCCCAGTTCTCCGTTGAATACATCCTGGAATTCTTCCATCAGGTCATCTTCCCACTCTGTTTCGGTTATGCTGTTTATCCCTGTGACCTCGATTCCTAATGGTGCAAACCATTCGAGTCCCAATAGGCTGGGTCGATTCTGGTCGACTATGGTTAATGGAAGAATTCTGGTGTATTTTTTGAATGTTACCTTGAATTTTCTGGTACCTACTACGGGGATTTTGTTCCCCTGGTAGTCTTTCAGTGTTAGTGTTTGTTTTTCGAGTTCTTCCCAGCTCATGTCTGGTCTCAGTCTTTTTATGGTGTCCCACAATACCATTGACAAGTATGAGCCTGAATCCACTTCCACCCGGCATGGCTGGCCTTCAATAATTTTTCACGTCAGTGGGTGCCGCTAATGCCTTGGCCATCTTAAATACCGCTGGACCACAATAGGTTAGGAATACGGCTCTCTTCCTGTTTTTGGATACATTCTGGAGGTCGCTTCCTTTGAGGAACATGAGGAATCAGTCGATGTATGATTCCCATCTTCAGTTGCTGGGTCAAATGGTGGGGGTGGTGTGTTGTTCCTGGCCATGTCGCCTTGATGCATTGCCGGTGTTTGTCAGTCGCCACATGCTTGCTGGTTCCCTTTGTCTCAGTATCCCACCTTCATTGCCAGCATTAAGTCGCGGGAATGAGACTCAGGACACCAGCATGATTCCAATCTGTTTTATTTCCGTATAGGACTGAGCCCTGAAGAAACCGCGGCAGCCCTTGTTATGGTCAGGCTGCTCGTGGCTGTGGCGAGAGATGGCTCTTCAAAATTCCTGCCGCCACAGACTGACCAATTGCAGGTAAGTATGCTAATACATAGCAGCCTCCTTCCTAGGGCTGAGAGAGTGTAATTGGCCAAAGGTCACCCAGCTGACTTTGTGCGTAAAACAGGGCTAGAATTGCCTGTTGTTATACTCAGATTAGTAAAATATGTTACATAATGTTTATTTTTCTGATAATTCTAATGAACAACTAATGAACAATTATTGTATATCAGCATATACACCCAAAGAAAATTATACAAGATTGCATGTCTACCAAAAACACATCACATGGTTCGTGATAAATATGGCTGATATTTTAAAGAATTACATGATTTGTTGATTTCCAGTTCATAACCAGAAAGATGTATTCACTGGTTACTCTCAACTAAATGTTGGACAGCTGTTAGGGATATTTTAATTTAGATTATTATTTAGATTATTAAAATAGGGTTTGATTTGATGGCATAAATTATTTCCTCCAACTTCGTAACTTTTATAGTTCCTCCCCCTTTTCCTCTCTGTTCACATCAGTTTGGTTTCAGCCCCACTTTCTCCTAGCACCTGTCTGACCCCACTCCCCTGTTGGACCTCTACAATGCGGGGACTCTGCCAGATGAAATGCATCTGAAATTATGATTTTTTTTATTTCTTCACCAAGTTCACTTCCCCATCCCCTCCCAATGATACCTTGTATTGCACTTTGCCCTCATATCCCCCATGATTTCCCAGCCCACTGCCAATATTACACTGTCCCCACAGCACCATTGCTTCTGCCTACCACCCAATTGGCTGGCAAGTATTTGTCCCATGCAACAAAATGTTTGGGTCAAACAATGCCTGGGCAGGGATAAAGGGCTGGGGGCAGAGGGCCAGGGGGCCATTGGCTGTGGAGAATCATCAGGGAGGGCCAGCAAAGGAGGAAAGCTGGCTGTGATTCAGCTGTGCCTAAACATCTGAGACCCGTTATGATAAACACATATAAGTTTATTATAAATATTCCTTAGATTAGTAAACTCAGGAACACTGTTAAGCCCTGATTTTATATTTGTAATCACTACTGTTAGATAACGTAGAGATTCAAATCTAGATTGGTTTGTTTGGCCATTTGATATATTGTTAAAATTAATTGCTTAAGATGATTGTTTAAAAAGGTTAAAATTTGGAACATTTGTCAATTCTGGTAATGCATTTTTGAATAATGAACAAATGCATTCATTTTTTCTGATTGGATGGTATTGGATATTATCATCCATTTAAAGTATTTAATGATCTCAAAAGAAAAATGTCTTTCCCCTTTTTAAATCTGATGTCTGTGAGCAAATCACCTTTGAAGTCTCAGCCACTGAATTGCAGGTGGATATTAGTTCATAGGTTCTTAGGTCTTGCCTCCTATTCTCCTAATTCTATATAAGATTTTAAATGAACAATCACTTAAAGGAAACAGATCAACTGTGGTAAAAACCCAAATCCTTTCTCTTCTTGAAGCATTGTTTACTTGCAGAACATTTTAAACGTGACTAGATTTACAATTGTATACTCCAGTTTGCTTAAATGAAAAATTGGCTGTATTGCCAAAAATATGACATACGAGATAGAAAACCTGGAAAATACAGAACTCAGCTGGGCTTGGTTTTCAAATGTGAGAAAAGAAAGACAAAACAGCAATAAAAATAACTCACTTGAATTCCTCAGATTCTTAACAGATTGCTTGACTTAACATATGCTTCGATTAATTAGGAGCTACACTTATGCATTTGCCTCATTAAAATTTTTCATGAAAGAACATTTGTGCTTTTGATCTGTAGATACTTCTTTCATGATGTATGTATTTTGCCTAAGTCTCTTGACTCCCCAGTTAAATAGCAGATTTCTAGAAATTTTACTTAACTAAAAGCTTTAAATCTGCCATTTATTGAGAATTACATATCAGTGTATCTCTGTCATTGTATCTAGTAAAAATAATGCTTAAAAAATTGATCCTATACAAAGTAACCTGACCAGTTAATCTTGAATTAACATAGATTTATATATTTGGAAGCTACTAAAAAAATTACAATATATGTTTAAAAATATTTATTTGGAGAGAAACTATACTTGGAACTCTATTACTAAATAAGCATTTAATATAAATTTTCTGTTATAATGTGCAGAAGAAATACACCAAATTAATATAGAGATGAATGCATGTACAAATTACTTAGACCTAGGTATGGATGATTTGCATAATCCACCACAGACTTCAGAACTGAAAAAAATTCTTGGATGAGAAGCAAAATGTCTTCAAGCAAAAAAAGAAAGTAAAAAGCACCTGGGTCTTGATGCTTTACAAGAAATGTAATAAACAGTTGAAGGCCACTGGAAGGCCAATCCAGAGGGAGGAAACTGTTACTGAGATTTGGAACTTCTGAGTCTCAGTCACTCTCCCTTCACCTTCCCAAATTAGGGAACTATGAGATGCTTTTCCTGATAAAATAGAACTGGTCAATTTGACCCTACTGGGAGAATGTGGTCCTGAAAGTACTAACTTCAGCAAACTTCAACAGCTTCTTAAAATGTGCCACAATGATCCCTTCAAGTGCTGTGATGTTTATCTTTTGGCATAAAATGTATTTCATAATGCATAGGCAATCATTTCACTACGAACAGTTTTAAGTAGACATGAATGCCCATTTAACTGGATGTAGATTTTTAAAATAATGCATATGAAATACTGGGAAGAATTGAGTACAAGTAATTTAATTCTGTTGCAGTCTTGAAAATCCCAATCCTGCCCAGGCTATCTAAAATGCAGTAGTAATTGCTTTCCTACTGCCAGTGGTCAGAAACCCATCTTCTTTCCAGCCAGAGTTACTTGGACAGATTAATGCTTCTTCCTCCATCTGTATTTTTCTCATATAATCATAAGCTAATTATTGGAAAATACACTAACAAGGCACATAAACGTGCTAATGATATTCATTCTCTCGGCAATGTACAAGTCTGTCTAAATATGGGATATATCAAATTACAAGTATTAATATATTTTTTCTTTCACATTTTTATAGATATAAAAGGTGAATTGAGTATGTGTAAATTTCTGACAAATCTTTATGCATATTTTAATGTAGCTTTCCCCAAGATTGGTGCTGGTATTTTTTATACAATGTTCTCATATTTGTGATACATTTTGATTCCCAATTATTCTTTACAGTTCTTTTCAGATTTTTTTTTTTTACAATTGAATCCGTTTGGACATAATATATCTTTTTATCCTGCACTCACATATCAGTGGCCAAATATCTTTACCAAGTTATACAACTGCATAAAACTTTTAATTCTATTTGTTGTTTCATCGTCCTATCATTTCTTCTCTATCCCAATAAAGAAATGTGTCATTTATTTCTCTTTTTTACTGTAAAGGCTGATCAAACATTGTAATAAAGATATTTGATCTGATTTTTTTTAAAATGTGGAAATATAGTCAATCAATATGTGATGAATTTTTAAGATGTCCACTTTGTTTACTTTTCCACATAATGGATATATCTAATTTTACTAACAGTTTCAATAAAGGATAACCTTATTTCAGTCTAATTATTCATTTATAATTTACATTTGTAAGCAACTCATTTGTAAGCTGTAAGTAATTGGCAGTAAAATTTTATCTTTTCAATGTCTGATTAGTTTCTCAGTAATAAGAATGGCATGGATGGACAATCAATTTATGTTGTCCAGCCATCAATTTATATGTAATAGGTGTGCAATAAGAATATGGATGTCTTAAAATACTAAACCTTATCAAATAAATATATAATTACTTTTCCAGAATATAACTTTAGGATATTACAAAAATATGTTTTACTGAAAAATTATTCACATTGCCACTTCAACAATACAATGAACACAATGGGAATTCAATAAGGCTAAAATATTTTTTGTTGATTCTACTGTAATCCAATATCTACTGAAATTTTTGGTAAGACAAATTCCTATTGGTTAGGCAAAATGGGATATACAGTTCTTTTGGGATTCTTTTTTTCTCTCATTTTTCTTTCTTAATAATAATATTGTGTTCTCGCTTTTCCAAGACAAACTTTCCTACTAGCAATAACCAATCACATTCTCCTTTTCAATACCCGCTACCTTATTGGACTAACAAAATACATTTAATGCTAATTTTCATGTATATATTTACTAGCAGCCTTAGGCTTGTCAGCTTTTTATAGAACTACTCAACTAATAGAAATCATCACATGTGTTGATAATTGAAATGACATTCCAGAAAAAATTCAGCTGTTGTTTGCTGTCCTTCCTGCAGCTGTTAGTCAGATAAATGTCAATCCATAAAAAGGCTCAAGCAAATCTCTCTGGTTTGTGGTTGGTTGGTTGGGAAAATGAGCTTATGTAAATTGCCATCTATCAATTAACCTGAACTTAATTAAGTGATCTACCTTTAAACCAACAATGCAGACAATTTGGCAAAAAATGTTGATTGATTTTTGCAGTTCAGCATTTACAAAGATGGATCTGTTAGTACAGTGGCTGAACCTGTCTGAAGCCTTGATTGTTGTTTCTACTTTCATGGATTTAGAGAGAGAGAGAGAGAGAGAGAGAGAGAGAGAGAGAGAGAGAGAGAGAGAGAGAGAGAGAGATGACAGATTATAAATAATGCAGCTTGTAAAAGCTTCTGAGATATCAGCCTTCCACATTGTCATGTCATCTGAACACATCTGACACAAATGTTTTTCAAGTGTTGGAAAACCTGACTTAGATCATTAAGCCTTTTCTTTCTCTGCCAACTCCCTTAACAAAAAGCGGCTGTTTCCAAATATCTTTGAAATTGTTGGTATTGCATGCTAATGCAAGTGGTGCATAAGAACATCAGATGGAAAATCCAGGCATATTAATTACATCATTAAAGTAGCATTTGGTATACCACTGAGAGACATTACAATAACAATAACCTTCATGTATAATAAGATACAAAGCCAGCATGCAATGCAGTAGGAGTTTACAATTGAGAGATTCCATGTGACTGTTTTCAGGAGTAGCTGAATGCAGTTGGGAGCCAAGAACTATTTTCTGTTTCCATTAAAGATATCATTGAAATTCAATGTAAGCTATGATTAATGCTCTCTTTCTCTCTTTGTGTGTGTGTGTGTGTGTGTGTGTGTGTGTGTGTAATTGCGTGGTGAATATGCATGCATGAGAAAGTAAGTAAGCAATATAATTAGAGGAGAAATGAAGCAAAGGTAGAATCTGGAAAACAACAAAGTAGGACAACATTTGAAGCACAGGCAGGGGAGCCTGTGCTAATCTAAAAATTATTACAAATGAGATTCAGTAAGGACTAAATATACTATAGTTAACAAAACCAGAAAATTAGGAATATGAGTTACATTTGTTGATAAAAATCATGGAACTGTACCTGGCTGATACACAAAATCACTCCATTGTTTTCTTTTAAAACTCATGGATTGGGGTATTGGGAAAGATGGACCAAAGTTTACTTATACTGTAATTTACTATTTGCTTATATTATTTCCTTAATGATTCTATAGTGTCACTCTTTATAATGACGGCAGCAACAAGGGTGTTTTATAAAGCTTGTTTGATTCCAAAGCAAGTTACCAATTGGCTTCCAGATGCAATTTGAGGTACTGCCTCTTATTGAACTCCTTCATGGCATAGGTTGTTTGTGGGATCATTTATCCTCAGTTGTCTCTGCCCATATGATATAATCAAGCAATATATCTGTGCTATGGGAACAGTTTCGGCTTATGAAATGTACCTTCCATGTTGGAATAGACCAGGAAATTTACCTTCTCTGTGGCTATGCCTGAGCTCTGGAACAATGTTACCAGAAATTTGTTCTGATCTCATCCTTATGATGTTTAGGAAATGACTACAACTTGGTTGCTCTCCCAGGCATTGGAATAAGTGACTGTGGAATCTCCTTTCATTAAGTTTTGTTTTGTTTATGGTTGTACTGTTTTTATGACTTCACTTTCTATCTGCTGTTTTTCTTTTTTATCTGTACACCAGAGTCATTAGGGAATTAGGCAACCTTGAAATCAGATAAATGCAATTTTCTGCACATGTATTTGCATATGTACACCAGAATAAAGAAGTTTAATCATTGATTCATGGCAAACAGCTTGGTGAACACATTTGGGAAGAGATAATTCTTGAGGATGGTGGACATCATTTTACATTATTTTTGATAGTTGATTTGTACACTGTTTAGCAATATAAATTATATACATACTCTCTCTCTCTCTCTCTCTCTCTCTCTCACACACACACACACACATATCCTACTTTTTAATATTACAAATGGCAGTGAGATATGCTTGTTCTAGGACTCCTTCCCTAGATAGCAGGAGAGTTAGTAGCTAGAGAGACAATGCCAGTTTTTTTAGATAGACCAAGTCAGGAAACAAATTCAACAAATTCTACTGAAACTATATTTTATTGTTGCAGATATACGGAGTCTTGAAAGGCTGGCAAAGTTACCAGAGAGCATCAGGATGGTGCAGTCTTGAGTTTTATTGTCACCATCTTCTCTTTCAGAGGACTAAGTGATGTTCATATAACTGCCCTCTCATTCCCTCATAAAGGCTAGTTCCATACTCTCCTTCAGGTGGATTATATTAGAACCTTGGTCAGCCATGCTCTGTGGAAATATGGCACATTGTGAAGCATGGCTTGTTGGTTTAATTTTTTTTTTAAATAAAAATTTTATTTGGATTTTCACAAAACATAATACAAGTAAAATTTCTTTTTTTGAGAATAGCATGATCCCAGGTTATCACTTCTCCATACAGACAAATTCAATTTCATATTCATCTTTGTGTTCTATTCCATATCTTATAACTATTTTAACATTTTCTCAATAATTTTTCCCTTCTCTTAGTTTTCTCAATCTTACTTTTAATTATCTCATTCCTTTCTAAATTCAATTATCTATATCTTTTTTTAAGTTTCAATACATTTCCAGTCATCATATTTATACTTTTGTCTGTCCTGTTTCAACTTCATATTTTCTTTTCTCATTAAACAAAATTTTCTCCTATAGGTACTAATTGGAGTATGACACTGTTGTATCTTTTAATTTTTATCCATTCAACTCTTATTTAAACTCCAATTTATGCCTTTACAATTATAACATTCAATATAACACATAATTTCCAGTCGAATTCTGCTTAAAATTAAAATAAATATAAATAAAAAATAAAAATAAAATACACACTAAGTTCTTAAAGAGAATATATATATATATATGTGGATCTTTGGTTATTCGGGTTTTCTCCCGCGTAAGATTGGAAGTATCTAGGCAACGTTTCGATGAAGTCTCATTCATCATCTTCAGGCTTCTGTCTTCAGCTCTGTGCTTCTCAGAGTGATGTGAGCTTGCAGCTGCTTCTTCCTTTTAACTGCTAGTGGGGGTGTGACTTGATTGGGTGGGGGCTTGGCTGTGTTCTGATTGGGTGGGGTGTGTTCTCATTGGTTGGGGTTTGGCTGTGTTCTGATTGGTTGGGGGTTGGCCATGTTCTGATTGGCTGGAGGTGTGTTCTGTTCAGGTGGGGGCTTGGTTGTGCTCAGGTTGGTCTTGGTTATTGGGGATTTGAGCTGGTGAGCTGTGATCTTGCTGTTTGGCTTCAAGTTCGTGGTCGTGCTGCATCTTCATGGTGGGGGTCAGTTCGCTTCATGTATGGCTCAGAGGGGTTTGAAGTGGGTAGTGATGCAGCTGCAGTGCGGCTTCTGGTCTGTGGTCGTATCTCATCTTCTGTGTGGGTGTGAGTCTGCTTTTTACGTGGAAGTGTGGTGGTGGCATCTTGTGTGGCCCTCGTGGGTGTGGGTCTGGTGTCATTCATCATGTTAGGTACTCATCTGTTCATGAGGGTGGGTTTCCAAATGGCTGGTAAGCGGGAGGTGTCATCTCTTTTATTCATGCTGTGTGGGCGTTTTTCTATCTCTATGGCTTCTCTGATTATTCTGTTGTTGAAGTGTTCGGTTTTGGCGATAGTTCTGGTATTTTTAAAGTCAATCTCATGTCCTGTGGCTTTGAGGTGTTGGACCAGGGAAGAGGTCGGTTCTTCTTTTTTGATTGAGTTCTTATGTTCTTCAACGCGTGCACTTATTCTTCTGTTAGTTTGTCCAATGTATGTGGTGGGGCAGGCGGTGCAAGGGATTTCGTATACTCCTTGGTTTTCTAACTCGATTTTGTCTTTAGGGTTTCTTAGGATGGTGGATATTTTTCTGTTTGTGCAGAATGCTGTTTTAATGTTGTGTTTTTGGAGGATCTTGCTGATTTTGTCTGTAGTGCCTTTTATATATGGGAGGAGGGCTTTGCCGTTCTCTTGTTCTCTGTCTTGGATTTTGGTTGGGGTTTCTTTTTGGATTAGGTGGGTAATCTTCTTTCTTTGGAATTCATTGGCTGTGAGTACGTTGGTGAGAGTGTTTAGTTCGGTTTTTAGGTGTTGTTCATCAGCTAAGCATTTTGTTCTGGAGATGAGTGTCTCAGCTACAGAATTGATCTGTGCTGGGTGGTGGTGTGAGAGTGCGTGTAGATAGCGGTTTGTATGTGTTTTCTTCTGGTAGATGGTGTGTCCTAGGGAGCCATTGGGTTTTTTGTATACCAAGACATCTAGGAAGGGAAGTTGATTGTTAGCTTCTGTTTCCATGGTGAATTGTATTTTGGGGTGTAGGCTGTTGAGGTGTGTGAGGAAGTTGTCCAGTTTTTCTTTCCCATGTGGCCAGATTATGAAGGTGTCATCTACGTATCTGAGCCAGAGTTTGGGTTTGTGATCATATTTTTCTAGAGCTTGTGTTTCAAAGTGTTCCATGTAGAGGTTTGCGATGACAGGTGAGAGGGGGTGATCCCATGGGTGCTCCTTCTATTTGTTTGTATTTTTGTCCATTGTAGGTGAAGTATGTATTGGATAGACAGTGGTTGGTCAGATCTAGGATGTGCTGGGGGGGGGTTGTATTTGTTTTGGATGGCTGTCAAGGCTTCTTTTATTGGCACTTGGGTGAAGAGGGATATGACATCGAAGCTCACTAGTAGGTCGCTGGGTTGTAAGTTTTGTTTCTTTATGATCTCGATGAACTGGAATGAGTTTCTTACGTGTGAGGTGATGGATTCTGCATAGGGCTGTAGTTGTTTGGCGAGAAATTTGGCTAGGTTTTGTAGAGGTGAGCCTATGGAGCTGACTATTGGTCTAAGTGGAGTTCCTTCTTTGTGTATCTTGGGGAGACCATAAAGCTTAGGGCATCTGGATGATTTCTCTCTGGGTATGATTCTTTGCTGGATTTCTTCACTGATGGGGGAGGCTTTTATTTTGGATCTGGTGGTTTTTTCTAGGTAGGTGGTGGGGTCTGTCTTTAGGGGTTTGTATCTGGGGTCTAGGAGTAGGTTGGTTAACTTGGTTTGGTAGTCAGATGTGTTCATAACCACTGTCGCGATGCCCTTGTCTGCTGGTAGGATTATTATGCTGGTGTCTTCTTTCAGGTTACGTAGTGCCGTTTGTTCTTCTTTGGATAAGTTGCTTTTGGGTGGTTTGCTAGTGCAGAGGATGTTGGTGATTTCGAGTCTGATTCTATTAGCATAATCAGGGTTGGTTTTGGTCAGGCTGGTTTCAACTCCGCATATGATGGTTTCTGTGGGGATGTGTTTGGGAGTGACAGCAAAGTTGAATCCTTTTGAAAGGACCTTGGTTTCGGCTTCGGTGAGGATCTTGTCTGAGATGTTGTGCACTGTTTGTTTCATGTGTGGCTGTGAGGGGGGAGGAGTTGGTTTCTGGCGTTGTTGTAGTTTTCT